>NW_027142370.1:14495072-14561652 GCF_026170545.1 Melanerpes formicivorus | reverse complement strand
AAAGAAAGAAAGAAAGAAAGAAAGAAAGAAAGAAAGAAAGAAAGAAAAGAAAGAAAGAAAGAAAGAGAAAGAAAGAAAGAGAGAAAGAGAAAGACAGAGAAGAGAATGAAAATAGAGGCAGATAGAAGGAAATACAGAAAGAAGTAAAGAAGGAAAGAATGAAGGAAAGAAAAAAGAGGCAGATAGGGAGAAATTCAGAAAGGAAAGGAAAGCATTTGGAGGGAAAGAAGGAATCCAAAAAGAAAGAGGGAATTCAGAAGGAAGGAATTTGGAAGGAAGGAAGGAAAGGGAAATGAAATGGGAAAGGAAAAGGAAGGGTCAGAGGGAGAGGGGAGGGAAAGGGGAAAAGGGAAGGGGGAGGGGAAGGGGAAGGGGAAGGGGAAGGGGAAGGGGAAGGGGAAGGGAAAGGGAAAGGGAAAGGGAAAGGGAAAGGGAAAGGGAAAGGGAAAGGGAAAGGGAAAGGGAAAGGGAAAGGGAAAGGGAAAGGGAAGGGAAGTGAGCTAGAGCAAGTCAGCCCAAAACAATGGGAGCCTAAGATAAACTGAGAAGCAGACTGTTGGAGTTCTTTGGTAGCCAAAGAATCCAAAGACAGCAGCTCTCTGTTCTCACTGAGTTGTGCTTCAGGCAGAGCTTCCTTGGCGCATTATTGACCTTTAAAATTACATCCTCCTCCCAAATATTGCTCCATGCTGCTCGCTTCTGTTAGACTTGGCTTCCTTACAGCAATTGTTTATCAGTCTGCTCTTCTGTGTTTACCTTAAGCCTTTCAGAAGTAATTACATAGAGGATGGACATAGCCCAAAATAGCAGGTGTAGCACAAAGCTCAGGAAGTAGAAAAGCAGTGGGGAAGGGACTGGAGCTGAAAGGAGGGGGAAAATAACATAAATGATATAGAAGAATCCTTCCACTCCTGGTTTGCTTACAAGCAAGCTAGGATTTGACAGTACTGCTGCATGGAATGTAGGAAAGGTACAGAAATGACCATCCTTAGTCAGATCAGATGTCCTGCAAGCAACCTGAGAGTGAAATAACACTGAGAGATGCTAGTCCTACCAATCCACAAATGACCCTTGGCTAGATTAAGACCCTGAGTTAGCCTAAACCATAGCTCCACCAGGGGAAGCTGCCTAAACTCTGTCTTATGACATGCAAAATGGATGGGTCTATAGATGGGTTGGACTAGATGACCTTTAGAGGTGAGAAGGGAAGGGAAGGGAAGGGAAGGGAAGGGAAGGGAAGGGAAGGGAAGGGAAGGGAAGGGAAGGGAAGGGAAGGGAAGGGAAGGGAAGAGGAAGGGAAGGGAAGGGAAGGGAAGGGAAGGGAAGGGAAGGGAAGGGAAGGGAAGGGAAGGGAAGGGAAGGGAAGGGAAGGGAAGGGAAGGGAAGGGAAGGGAAGGGAAGGGAAGGGAAGGGAAGGGAAGGGAAGGGAAGGGAAGGGAAGGGAAGGGACAAAATCATCCACACCAAGAGTCAGTTTCTCCATATGTTGTGGCCACAATGTCTTTAACTGCAAAAACGGTTTCCAGTCCCTGGGATTTGGTTATACATTTGGTGGCCACTCTGCATACAGCCCTACAGATGACCAAAAAAACAGGCAAAAAGTTGTAATGGTACCTGAAGGGCATCTAAATCCCTTGTATCTCCCACATACTTTCTGCTTTCTGTTATAGGAACTCATCACTTAGTGTGTTGGTGTTTCTCTCTCAACTAAGGAAAAGCTAGACACAAGTTAGACAGAAGTTAGATGCTGCATGTCTGAAAGGTCTTTGCAGAGTTATCCCTGGGTCTGTGGAGACCTATTTATATGACTTATCTTCTCCACCTGCAAAGCAGGAGGAAACAGCCCATCACTGTCTCACCAGTGTCATGCAGCTCAACACATCATAAGCATTACTAAGTGCTTGGAGACCAGGAAGGTCTGAGCATTATTAGCAGATCATGATGGAGGAGTTGTGCTGAGACCCCCCAAGCTCATTTTCATGTAGACCTAAGCGTTATTTGTCAACAGCTAATGATTTTTTTCCTTCTCCTGCACAGACTAAATTTTAACTTGTGATGTAGAATTCATTTGCCAGCATATCACAGCCAGATCCATTCAACTCCTGGCTGACTCTTGGCCTGGGGATTCTATTTTCCCAGGGCATGTGTTCAAACAGGGCAGGTTCAGAGGGCACCAGTAATCAGATGTGTTGTATGCTCTAGGTTCAGGCTGGCAGACTTTGAGCTGTGATGTTTTCCCAGCCATTCTTCCATCTCATCATAGAATGGTAGGAGTGGGAAGGGATCCTAACCCAGTCCAACCTCCCCTGCCAAAGCAGGATCACCTAGGGTAGGTCACATCCAGATGGGTCTTCAAAGTCTCCAGCAAAGGAGACCCCATGACCTCTCTGGGCAGCCTGCTCCAGGGCTCCAGCACCCTCACAGCAAAGAAGGTTCTCCTCATCTTTAGGTGGAATTTCCTGTCTTCCTGTTTGCATCCTTAGGCCCTTACCCTAACACAGGCAGGGCACCACTGAAAAGAGCCTGGCCTCTTCTTCTTGACACACACCCTTCAGATATTTGTAAATGTTAATAAGATCCCCTCTCACTCATCTCTTCTCCAGGCTAAAGAGCCTCAGGTCTCTCAGCCTTTCCTCTTAAGACAGGTGTTCCAGTCTCTTCATCGTTCCCATAGCCCTCCACTGAGCAATCTCCAGTATATCCCTTAGAATCACAGAATCAATAAGGTTGGAAAAGACCTCAGAGATCATCAAGTCCAACCTATCACCCAAAACCTCATGACTAACTAAACCATGGCTTCAATCCAATCCCCTCTTGAACACCTCCAGTGATGGCGACTCCACCACCTCGCTGGGCAGCGCATTCCAGTGCCCAATCTCTCTTTCTGGGAATAATTTTCTCCTCACCTCCAGCCTAAACCTCCCCTGGCACAGCTTGAGGCTGCGTCCTCTTGTTCTGGTGCTGGTTGCCTGGGAGAAGAGACCAACTCCCACATGGCTACAACCTCCCTTCAGGTAGTTGTAGAGAGCAATAAGGTCTCCCCTGAGCCTCCTCTTCTCCAGGCTAAGCAACCCCAGCTCCCTCAGCCTCTCCTCACAGGGCTGTGCTCCAAACCCCTCCCCTGCCTCGTTGCCCTTCTCTGGACACATTCAAATGCCTCAATGTCCTTCTCAAACTGAGGTATGTTTCAATAAGCTATTTTTCATGCATGATCATAGCCCATAACCCGTAGCCCATCCCCATCCCTCTTGAGCTGGGGAGCCCAGAAGTGGACGCAATCCCATCGGCTTTCTTGGCTACAAGGGCACGTTGCTGACCCATGGATAACTTATTGTCCACCAACTCTCCAAGACCCTACTCTGTGGAGCTGCTTTCCAGCAGGTCAGTCTCTGACCTGTACAGGTGCAGACAAATGTTTCAAGGTGACGAAGCACTTCTGCCACTGCACTGCCCAGAGCTCTTCAGGACTAATCACACCTATACAATGGTAAGGTTGGATGGGACCTCTGGGGATCATTCAGTCCAACCCCCCTGCCAAGGCAGGGTCACCTGGGGAGGGTCACACAGGGACATATCCCGGTGTGTTTGGCATGTCTCAAGAGATGGAGACTCCACCACCTCTCTGGGCAGCCTGCTCCATGGCTCTGTCACCCTTAAAGAAGTTCCTCCTCATGTGCAGGTGGAACTTCTGATGTTCAAGCTTATGGCAGGTACCCCTTGTCCTGTCACTGGGCAGCACTGAGGAGAGTCTGGCCCTGTTCTCATGACACCCAGCCCCTAGATACTTGTGAGTTTGTAACTTTGGGAATTGTAATCAGGCTGGTTCATGAATCACCAGGAAGGCCACTGACTAGAAGAGAAAGGCTTGCACAGGCTTTGCTAGGCTTTGTGTTGGATCCATAGCACTGTGAGATACCACAGTGCATTATTACTTCTTCATCTAATAATCCCACTCAGAGCCAGCCTTACACACATTACATTCCTTTACAAGGATGAAGTTAGCTACTTGATCAGTTTAACCTCCCTCCTTAATCATTCTATCAATCCCTTTGCACATTCCTCTCCTGCTGGTGATGACTAGCACCATCAGCACCACGGCCATTGATTTCCAAACATTTGTGTGGAATGTTTGAAGTATGCAAATCCTCTTTATCACAGCAGACCCCAATGGCAAATCTCTCTGGGTTGGGGGTCTCTGTGTGCTCTGTTAGGAGTTTAACTCATTCAGCTCTGACATCATCCAGGCTGGATGAGGCTCTGGCCAGCCTGATCATCTGTGAGGTGTCCCTGCCCATGGTAGGAGGGGTTGGAACTAGATGATCTTTGTGGTCCCTTCCAACCCTGGCTGATTCTATGTTCTATGATTTGGAGGTGGTGGAGTCACCATCCCTGGAGGCGTTCAAGAGGGGATTGGACGTGGCACTTGGTGCCATGGTTTAGTCATGAGGTCTGTGGTGACAGGTTGGACTTGATGATCTTTGAGGTCTCTTCCAGCCTTGGTGATTCTGTGATTATCATGTGAGTGAGTGTGTGTGTTTGAGGGCTCAGAGGACTGCCTCTTTCCATAGCTTCATTAATCACATCAGACCTTCAGTTAAATTTAATTGCAAGTGCCAGTCTGCAGGCATTCCTTCCCTGGCTGTTATCATTCTGCAGAACAGTTAGGGAGTTCGTAACACACTGTAGAGGAAACCCACAGAGCAAAACAGGACAGGGGTAATAGCTACTGCTTCCTCATTTGGAAGCAGCAATTACTCATCAGATGATTTTTAGGCATCAAGAATATATTTTCTCTTAGTTGTCCACACAAGCAGAGGCTGAGAGACCTGGGAGTGCTTAGGCTGGAGAATAGCAGACTGAGAAGGGATCTGATTGATGTTCAGCAAGAGATTAAAGGCTTGGGAGCAAGAGGATGGGGCCAGGCTGTTTTCAGTGGTGCCCAGCAACAGAGAAAGGGCAATAGGTGCAAACTGGAACCCAGGAGATTTCATTTGAACTGGAGGAAAGTCTTCCTTACTTTGAGGGCAATAGAGCGCTGGAGCAGGCTCCCCAGAGACTTGTGGAGTCTTCTTCTCTGGAATGATTCCAAACCCACCTGGGCACCATTCTGTACAACCTGATCTAGGTGACCCTGATTTAGCAGGGGAGTTGGGCTGGATGATCTCCAGAGGTCCCTTCCAACCTCCACCATGCTGTGACTCTGTGAAGGTGTTTGTGAATGAGCTTTCAACCTGCAAAGCTCTAGGCACAGCATTTTACTCTGATACCAGCAATGAGTGCAGTTGTATGCTGGCAATATACTTTAAACCTGTGGACACTCTTTTGGCTTATCCTCTGGCCCAAATGGTTTTGCACAGCCAGGTGCACAGCAGCTGCTTTGGTTGCAGTCCAAGACTGAAGGGATCTTTGCTTTATTAGGAATCTTCTCCAGAAAAATCTCTTCTTCCTTCACACTTGGCCCAACTCTCATGCAAGCCAAGCTCAAATTTGCTGTCTTGGCTTCATGGAGGAGATTTAGTTTTAGTGTAGATAAAAAATAATGCCCCTCAGGTGAGCTCACAATCCCCAAAAGGATAAGAATCAGGGCAAATATTTCTTTCAATCACGATTAAGAGACATAGTATCATAGTATCAGTCAGGGTTGGAAGGGACCACAAGGATCAGCTAGTTCCAACCCCCTGCCATGGGCAGGGACACCCCACACTACATCAGCCTGGCCAGAGCCTCATCCAGCCTGGGCTTAAACACCTCCAGGGATGGGGCCTCGACCACCTCCCTGGACAACCCATTCCAGGGCTTCACCACTCTCATGGGGAAGAACTTCCTCCTCACATCCAGCCTGAGTCTCCCCACCTCCAGCTTCATTCCATTCCCCCTAGTCCTATCCCTACCTGAGATCCTGAGAAGTCTCTCTGTGGTGGGTTAACACCCTTTTCTGAAAACAAAAACCAAAGCAGGGTGGAGGGCTTGCAGGTACTTTACCCTTCCTGCAGGGCGTTTCCCCCTGGGAAAGCTGAGTCTGTTCCACTCCCCCCTCCCTGCCCAGCTAGGGTATAAAAAGCAGGACATCATAGCTGTTGGATCTCCTTTTGGCTCCTGCCTCTGCTGGATGAGAGCTCCTGCAGCTGCCCTCCTGCTCCTCAGCCACATGGCCAGACCTGATCCTTTTCCCTGCTGCCTCCGTGCCCCCTCAGAGAAAGACTGGTTTTGTATTATTCTTTTTCTGTCCCACTCCCATCCATTCTTGTTCCTTGCCCTTGTGAACTTTCCCTGTTATTGTCATATATATAGTTTAAAGAAAAATTCTTCACCTCTCTACTTCCAAGCCGACTCCAAATTATTGCTTAGTGGATTTGCTCCTTACCCTTTTTTTTTTCCCCCTCTCTGTTTGGAGGGAGGAGGTGGGGGAGTGGGGCAGAGATTCTCAGCCTTTTCCCCATTTGGGCTTTAAACTCCCAGTTAAGGATCAAACCACTACAATTTTTTAGCGCCCAACGTGGGGCGCCAAAATGTAATGGGTCAGGGCAGACCCCCTCCCCACCATGCACAGAAATAACGACTCAGACAAACAGATTGCAAAAGTGATGGAAAGTTTAAATAGAGAACAGTGAGTGCGTGCAGAAAGCTAGGAACACAGTGACAAGAAGAACCCCAAAACAAACCTAGAAAGATCCCATCCCCACCTGAGGGTGCACTCAAAACCCCCAGGGCTCCTCCTTTCCCCCCCTCCCCCCACTACTAGGCTAGTCTCAGCTGGCCAGATCTGAGACTGCCCATCCCCCCGTGGCCTTGTGCCTAACCGGGCCCATGGCTGGGAGATCTCTCCCCCAGTTACCGGGTGGCAGAGAGGAAGGAAAGAGGAAGTGCCAGACCCTGCCATAAAACTTATAGTGGTGCAAGGGATCATGGTAGGAAATAACATAATTTCCTGTGTCCACCCACTGGGCTGGACTTCTGGACACAGGGAACACCCCTGTAGCAGAGGGCACCCAGCCCAAATTGTGACACCCTCCCCACCCTTCTTGTAGACCCCCTTCAGATACTGGACATGCTTGGAAGTGTGCTGGAATGCTAATTGTGCTTTCAGGATGTATGAAACTTTCCTATGGGGAGGACAGATTGAGTCCAAATGTCTTGATATTTTTCCACGAGTCCTTTTTCATGCTACATTGGTTTTGTCCTTATGATGACAATGAAAATTATGATGCCTTTTTCAGCAGTCAGCCTCTGCTGGCACCTTGGACAACAACATGGCTATCAAGTTTATTTATGGTGCTATTATACATCGGTGTATCAGCGAGGGCTGGCAGGTGGAGGGTCAATGATGGGCTTCAGCTGATAAGTTGCTCTCTAATTTCTTGCTCTAGTCTCCATGCTAAAATGTCCCCCTGTTTCTGATCTCACTCAGACCTGGCTTCCCTCCACAGCCTTCCCCTCTACTGGTCACCCCAAGGGTTTAATCCTGTCTTTAAGCTTACAGGTTTCCCCACACTGCATCACATCCTTCTGGGCCTCTGAGTTTAGGAAAGATGTTGAGTTGCTGGAACAGGTCCAGAACCTGGGGAGGGGTTTGGAGCACAGCCCTGGCAGGAGAGGCTGAGGGAGCTGGGATTGCTTAGTCTGGAGAAGAGGAAGATCAGAAGAGACCTTATTGGTCTCTACAGCTACCTGAAGGGAGGTTGTAGCGAGGTGGGGGTTTGTCTCTTCTCCCAGGCAACCAGCACCAGAACAAGAGGACACAGTCTCAAGCTGTGCCAGGGGAGGTTTAGGCTGGATGCTAGGGAGAAATTCTTCCCAGAAAGAGAGATTGGCCATTGGAATGTGCTGCCCAGGGAGGTGGTGGAGTCACCATCCCTGTAGGTGTTTAAGAAGAGCCTGGATGAGGCACTTTGAGCCATGGTTTAGTTGATCAGATGGTGTTGGGTGATAGGTTGGGCTTGATGATCTTGAAGGTCTTTTCCTATTCCATTCCATTCCATTCCATTCCATTCCATTCCATTCCATTCCATTCCATTCCATTCCATTCCATTCCATTCCATTCTTTTTGCTCCTCTTCATGCTTCCTCTTATTTGTTCCTTCTGGTGTGGACAGGGAAAGGATGCTATTGCCAAGCACAGTTACTACCATTGCAGAGTACACAAAGCATTTGTCAGCAAGGAGCCACAGAACTCATTTGTTGACTTTCAGTTGATTTCTTCTCAAGGAACCACAGAATTAATTTGTTGACTTGCAGTCAATATCTTCTCATCTGCCATGTTTGGGTTTTTGTTTGTTTGCTTGCTTGTTTGCTTGTTTTTGCTAAAATTTAACAGGAAATTGTCTTCTCTAATCCTATGTTTGCCATGCTTACAATTATAGAGTGGTTTGGGTTGGAAGAGACCTTAGTGGTCATCTAGTTCCAGCCTGACTGCAGATTTAGATTGAATATTAAGATAAAATTCTTCAGTGTGAAGGTGGTGAGATACTGGAACAGGCTGCACAGAGGAAGCTGTGGATGCCCCATCCCTGGAGGTGTTCAAGGTCAGGTTGGCTGGAACCTTGAGCAACCTGGGCTAGTGGAAGGTGACCCTGCCCATGGCAGGAGGGTTGAAACTAAGTCATCATTAAGGTCCATTCCATTCTATAATTCTATGAAATGTTGCAGGGGGCTGCAGGAGAAGATGAAAATGAGATTGAGAATCTGAAGACATCAGTGTCCAGCATAAACAGGTTTTTCAAGTTCACAGAAGTCTTATTAACATCCTCTGGGACTTTGTTCCTCCCCTGTGGATGGTTTGCAGGAGGGGCTTGAAAATGTGTTATTGCTTTTAAGAAATGGGATGGGATGGGATGGGATGGGATGGGATGGAATAGAATAGAATAGAATAGAATAGAATAGAATAGAATAGAATAGAATAGAATAGAATAGAATAGAATAGAATAGAATTAACCAGGTTGGAAAAGACCTCAGAGACCATCAAGTCCAACCTATCACTCAACACCATCTGATCAACTAAACCATGGCACCAAGTGCCTCATCCAGTCTCTTCCTAAAGACCTCCAGGGATATGACTCCACCACCTCCCTGGGCAGCACATCCCAATGGCCAGTCTCACTTTCTGGGAAGAATTTCTTCCTCACATGCAGCCTAAACCTCCCCTGACACAGGTTGAGACTGTGTCCTCTTGTTCTGGTGCTGGTTGCCTGGGAGAAGAGACCAACCCCCACCTGTCTACAAGCTGATCTCCTTCTATGCTCAGGTGATCACCTGGTGGATGTGCGGCAGGCTGTGGATGTAGTCTACCTGGACCTCAGCAAGGCCTTTGACACTGCCCCCCACAGCAAACTCCTGGCCAAGCTGTCAGCCCCTGGCTTGGACAGCAGCACTCTGAGCTGGGTTAGGAACTGGCTGGAGGCTGATCCCAGAGAGTGGTGGTGAGTGGTGCCACATCCAGCTGGCAGCCAGCACTAGTGGTGTCCCCCAGGGATCAGTGCTGGGCCCCATTCTGTTTAATAGAGTCAATTCCCCATCTAAAACCCATTGAAGTTGATGGGAAAAAAAATATACCTCTACAGAGTTTGGTGGAGCTTAGTTCAATTCTTTTGGCATTTAATTGAAGCTCATCCCCCTTGAACCATTCAGAGAGTTTGGGAGCTTGCTCTCCTACTATGAGGTCATAGTTGAATAGAGTATTGAAAAGGAAGAGGAGAAATCTTGCTTCCTTGTTAACATTGTTGTGTGAACCTAGAAATCTATTAAACACTACAGAAGACTTGGAAGCAAAAGTCACAGATTAGTGGGGACCATGTGTATATCACAGTCAAAGAGCAATTGGAACACTTTATCTGTTTTCTTTGTGATCAAAGGAGAGAGAAAAAAAAAAGAAGGAAATAAAAGGGAATATTTTCTTCTGTGTGGCTGTAAACATCTGTTGGAGCTAAATAACAGAGCTGCAGATCAAAGTGCACTGCAGGAGATCAGCACCTGCCCTGGCAGAGCAGTACCCAGAGCTCTGAAGGACAGAACATGTGCCAGAGCAAAGTGTTTCAGAAAGGGACTCTTAAAAAGCAGCTCCTGAGCCAAAAGCCAGCAGGTTCAAAGTGCTCTGCAGAGAGGGAAAGGCAGAAGACAATATTTAACTTAACTTCCCCCATCCCTCTGAGTAATTCATTTGTAGGGCAATCCTTCCTATTGCAGCACAATAAATGTTAACCCTTCTCCTGAAAGCAGGAGCTGAGGGCCTCACTTTGCAGAGCTTGTCAGAAAGTTCTTCCAGTGTTTCACTGCACAGCAGATTGCTTTCTACTGATATTTACCAAATAGCTCTGCTCTCAAGAGTATCTGGGGGGAAACACAGCAGATGGGTGTGCTGGGCTCTTCCCATCAGCTGGATTCAAACCCTGTGTTCAAGGACAGCATCACATGCTGTGAGCTAAAGAAAGCTCACATCACCTCCAGTACTGTGTGCAGCTTTGGGCCCCTCACTATAAGAAGGATATTGAGGTGCTGGAGCAGGTCCAGAGAAGAGCAACAAAGCTGGGGAAGGGTCTGGAGAACAGGGCTGGTGAGGAGCAGCTGATGGAGCTGGAGGTGTTGAGCTTGGAGAAATCAGAGAACACAGAATGTTTTGGGTTGGAAGGGATGTTTAAAGATCATCTAGTCAACCCCCACTGCAGCAGGCAGGAACATGTGGCTCAGTTGGTAGTGCATAAGACCCTTACTGGGAAGGTCATGAGTTCAAGCCTGCAGTGGGCAGTAGTGTCCTCCCTACTCTAGTCATGAGGTCTGTGGTGACAGGTTGGACTCAATGATCTTTGAGGTCTCTTCCAACCTTAGTGATACTGATACTGATCTTCATCTAGATCAGGTTGTTTGAAGCCCTCTCCAAGCTCACATTGAAGGTCTGCAAGGATGGGGCATCTACCACCTCTCTGGGCAACATGTGCCAGTGTCCCAGCATCCCCAGAGCAATGAATTTATTCCTTATATCTAATCTAAATCTCCCTCTTTTAGTGTTTAACCATCCTCATCTTTCTTAAAGACAACTTTAAGTATCAAAAGGTCACAACAGGGTCTTCCCCCGAGCCTTCCTTCTGCAGGTTGAAACAGCTATCTTAGCTTGTCCTCACAGCAGAGGTGCTCCAGCCCTCTGATTATGTTTGTGGCTTCCTCTGGCCCCACACCAACAGGTCCATGTCCTCATCTTTCCTGTGGTGAGGACTCCAGAGCTGGACTCAGCACTGCAGGTAGAGCCTAACCAGAGCAGACAGAGAGCATGAATCACCTCTTTCGATGTGCTGGCCATGCTTGTGTGGATGCAGCCCATGTCTGCAACCAAGCAGCAGCATGACCTCTGCCTACATCTTCCACACACAACCATTGCTGTACTCAGACCTGTCAGACATTCCTGAGTGATGTTTCCTGTAGGTTGTCTCTCTTAAGAGAGCTGAAGAGCCGTATCTTCAACTGCTACCAGACTCTGCTTTGCACACCATTATGTTAAAGATTGTTTTCCTGTGGGAAGCTAAAGGGAAGCTGTTACTGCTATCTACAGAGCTTGCTCTACCTTGACAGCCACTGCAATTTTTAACTCAAGGGCTACACTTTCTAAATTTTTCATTTTCCTTAGGACTTCTCCAGTGCAACCTGAGGACAAAACCTTTCTTTAGGGACACAGGAGCAGAAGAAAGTAATGTTAAGCTTGAAAGCCTCATGTTTGTTCTATCTACTTGATTTAAGCCACACAGCATCACCTTCACTACCATAGCGTGCCCTGCACCAGGCAGAGGGGCAGGAAGCAGGGCAGAGCTGGTGTGATGCTTTGCACAAAGCTGGCAAACTCTCCCTGTCAGCTGAGCAACAGCAGAAGGTGTGATTTCACACATCCACCCAACTCACACTTTCCCCTCTCTGGCCTTTTAGCACAGAGAGATCAATTATAGAGGTGTCTATCCCAGAGCAGAAGCTGCTAGGGTTAAGCCTTGCTACAAAATCCTCATCAACACATTATGGCTGACTTGCTTGTGAAGCTCTGAGCCGGTTGTTGAGAGAGAGATTGTCTCTCAAAGCACTTTCTCTGTTGGAATCTAACATACTAAGGTGTCACCAGTTATCCCACAGGCACCATCACTGGAAACACAACCACTTGAGCTAACTCTGTGTTCTGATGTCTCCCTGAGTGTCTGTAGGTGTACATCATGGAAAGTAAGCAATATATAATCTACAAAAGTGAGATTGTTCCCTTCCTGGTTGCTTAAGGGAGAGAAACCTGAAAAATGAGAAGCCAAACATACCTGGGTTTTTGTGGTCTTTTGGGGTATGTAGCATGTGAGCTAAAGAATCACAGAATCAGAGAGACACAGAATATTTGGGGGCTGGAAGGCACCTCTAGAGATCATTGAGTCCAACCCCTCTGCCAAAGCAAAATCACCTTGGGCAGGTTACACAGGAACACATCCAGATGGGTGTTGAAAGTCTCCAGAGAAGGAGACTCCACAATCTCTCTGGGCAGCCTGCTCCAGTGCCCTCATAGCAAAGAAGTTTCCCCTCATATTCAGGTGAAAGCTCCTGGCTTCCAGTTTGTACCCATTGCTCCATGTCCTATCACTGGGTACCACTGAAAAGAGAACATCACCTTCATCTTGACACCATCCCTCAGATATTTATAGATGTTGATAACATCCTCAAGAAGAAGAAATGTCTAAAGAAATAGTTAACAAAAAAAGAAAGAAAGGAATAGTAACTAAGATCCCCCCAAAGAGGAAATATTTAAATCAGCATGGAATCACAGACAGCTTTGGAGTGGAAGGGACCTTTAAATGGCATCCTGGCCTGCATCAGGAACAGTGTGGCCAGCAGGAGCAGGGAGGTCATTCTGCCCCTGTACACTGCACTGGTTAGGCCACACCTTGAGTCCTGTGTCCAGTTCTGGGCCCCTCAGTTTAGGAAGGAGGTTGACTTGCTGAAACGAGTCCAGAGAAGGGGAACAAAGCTGGTGAGGGGTTTGGAACATAGCCCTATGAGGAGAGGCTAAGGGAGCTGGGGTTGCTTAGCCTGGAGAAGAGGAGGCTCAGGGGTGACCTTATTGCTGTCTACAACTGCCTGAAGGGAGGTTGTAGACAGGCAGAGGTTGGTCTCTTCTCCCAGGCACCCAGCACCAGAACAAGAGGACACAATCTCAGGCTGCGCCAGGGGAGGTTTAGGTTGGATGTTAGGAAGAAGTTCTATACAGAGAGAGTGATTGCCCATTGGAATGTGCTGCCCGGGGAGGTGGTGGAGTCACCATCATTGGAGGTGTTCAGGAGGAGACTTGATAGGGTGCTTGGTGCCATGGGTTAGTTGTTTAGGTGTGTTGGATTGGTTGATGGGTTGGACGCGATGATCTTGAAGGTCTCTTCCAACCTGGTCTATCCTATCCTATCCTATCCTATCCTATCCTATCCTATCCTATCCTATCCTATCCTATCCTATTCCATCCCATCCTATCCCATCCTATCCTATCCCATCCCATCCTATCCTATTCTATCCTATTCTATTCTATTCTATTCTATTCTATTCTATTCTATTCTATTCTATTCTATTCTATTCTATTCTATTCTATTCTATTCTATCCTATCCTATTCTATTCTATTCTATTCTAAATGTCATCTAGTCCAAACCCCCTGCAGTCAGCAGCAACATCTGCAACTAGAGTGGGTTGCTCAGTGCCCTAAACAACCTGACCTGGAATGGTTCCAGGGCTGGGCCATCTCCCATCTATCTGGGAAACCTGGGCCAGTGCCTCACCATCCTCAGTGTAAAAAAACCTAATAGTTTCAAATCATCACCCCTTGTCCTGTCACAACAGGCCCTGCTAAAAAGTCTGTCCCCATAACTAAGATGACTCTCCTCACTGCTAAAATGATTGTCCCCAGATTTACACTTGCTAATCTTCACCTTCTTTACTTAGAACTGTCCTGAACTGGGCATGAAGAAAAGCCAAAACATGCAAACTTGCACCCCACACTTCTGTTCCAGAGTGAAGTACCCTAACCACATGGCTCTCTGAGTGCACATCAGAAAGCCACAGAGCCTGCCAAAGCACCTTCACCATCATTGTAGTGTCCCCCTGCAGTGGGCCTTGAGTGCCATTGTTAATTCTTCATCTGTGGGTGTGGGTTTGAACCTGGCACAACGGTCATGCAATCAGAATGGTAAGGGTTGGAAGGGGCCTCTGGAGATCATTTAATTCAACCCCCCTGCCAAAGCCAGGATCCCTTAGGGCAGGGCACACAGGGAATGTATCCAAGTGAGTCTTGAAAACTTCTAAAGAATGAGAAATTGCAGAATTAGAGAAATTACAACCCTGAGGATTTTTCATTTCCCACCACTGGGTAGGTAGTTCAGCAGGGAATAAGCACTGACTGGTTTCTGGTTCTGGAGCTCCTTGTCTACTCTGTGAATTCTGAAACCAAAGATGCTTCTCTTTATGCAGCCCTTCTTGATGGCATGGCACTGAAAAGGAAATGCTTTCCCTGCTACAAACACCTAGAGGAAGTTCAGGGGAGACCTTATTGCTCCATGACAACCAACCTGAAGGGAGGTTGTAGACAGGCAGGGGTTGGTCTCTTCTCCCAGGCAACCAGCACCAGAACAAGAGGACACAGTCTCAACCTGTGCCAGGGGAGGTTCAGATTGGATGTTAGGAAGAAATTCTTCACAGAGAGAGTGATTGCCCATTGGAATGGGCTGCCTGAGGAGGTGGTGGCGTCACCATCATTGGAGGTGTTCAGGAGGAGGCTTGATGGGGTGCTTGGTTGCATGGTTTAGTTGATTAGGTGGTGTTGAATGATAGGTTGGATGCGATGATCTTGAAGATCTCTTCCAACTTGGTTTGTTCTATTCTATTCTATTCTATTCTATTCTATTCTATTCTATTCTATTCTATTCTATTCTATTCTATTCTATTCTATTCTATTCTATTCTATTCTATTCTATCTCCACTGCTTTTTATTTTGGTATTAAATAATCATTTTTTCCTTGTTGTTTCTTCTTCCTTCCTTGTCTCTTTTTTTTTGTCTGTCAAGAGGACTTTCCAAACCTCAACCTGTCCTGGTAGCCTTGCAGAGCAGGTTTCCTTCAGCAGCATGAGCAGTGTTCCATGCTTCATAACCATTTAGGGCTGAAGGTAAAGGGATAAATGGCAGTTATTCAGCTGTCTCCCCTCTGAACAAAGCAATCAGCCTCAAAACATGCTCCTGCACGATGTCTCTCTGATGATTAAACTGTTGCAGTGGCCCTGCAAGCACGACCTTGCTCTTCCCTCCAATTGTCTGCCTTTAATTACAAGAAGGTCCTTGACCTGCATGCATATTTTTGTTGTTGTTGGGTTGTTGTTTGTTTTGTTTTCTTGACACTCTTGTATTACTTCTCTTTGGTCTCTGTAGACATCATGATAGGCACTTCCTTTCTCATTCAAAACCTATTCAGTGAAAAGTAGCAGGAAAAACTGAATTAGCCACTCCACATTCATAGGTACTCATCTTCCTTGCTTCATGATTGTTGGCCCTTTGATCCTTTATTCTTCACAATGCATACTCATACTGGCAGAGATTTTTCCTTGGAAGCAGCTAAAGTAGTGTGCAAACTTCTCATTTCCACTGATTCCATACCATCTCTAGGCTGTCCATCACGGGCAGTAGAAGAACAAGGCTTGTGTCCCACCTGTTCTCCACCATGAGCTGTACCAGATAAGGTGTGGCTCCTAGGTTAATGTTGAACATCACAAGAAGAGTTCTGCACAAACAGCTTTATTTTTTAGAATAAACCTTTATTTAGAATAAACCAAACCAGGTTGGAAGAGACTGCAAGGGCCTCCTTGCCTAGAGGTAACTGTAGGACATTGGAGACATCTCAGTTAGTTGTATAGTCCAAAAATCAGGTTTGTTTGGGGGAGACAGCAGGAACTTGCTAGTTATGGAGAGCTGCTCCCTAAAGAGAGAAAGATCTTGCTAGTTGTGGAGAGCAGCTCCCTAAAGAGAGTTATAACTGGCTAATTATGGAGAGCTGTTCCCTAAAGAGAGAAATAACTTGCTAGTTATGGAGAGCTGCTCTCTAAAGAGAGAAAGAACTTGCTGGTTATGGAAAGCTGCTCTCTAAAGAGAGAAATAACTTGCCAGTTATGGAGAGCTCTTCCCTAAAGAGAGAAATAACTTGCTAGTTATGGAGAGCTGCTCCCTAAAGAGAGTTATAACTGGCTAATTATGGAGAGCTGTTCCCTAAAGAGAGAAATAACTTGCTGGTTATGGAGAGCTGCTCTCTAAAGAGGGAAATAACTTGCTAGTTATGGAGAGCTCTTCCCTAAAGAGAGAAATAACTTGCTAGTTACGGAGAGCTGCTCCCTAAAGAGACAAATAACTTGCTAGTTATGGAGAGCTGCTCCCTAAAGAGAGAAATAAATTGCTAGTTATGGAGAGCTCTTCCCTAAAGAGAGAAATAACTTGCCAGTTATGGAGAGCTGCTCCCTAAAGAGAGAAATAACCTGCTAGCTATGGAGAGCTCTTCCCTAAAGAGAGCAGTAACTTGCTGGTTATGGAGAGCTGCTCCCTAAAGACAGCAGGAACTTGCTGGTTATGGAGAGCTGTTCCCTATACTCTACGAAACTATTCATCCATGACCAAAAAGCTCTAATTTAAAGGGAGCTGCCTTCAGCAAGAGTTGGGAGTGTTCAAGGTGTTAATCATTCAACAGAAATATAGACATCATTTCCCAAATTTCACCTCTAGATGAAGTGTTTGACTTTGTCACTGGTTCCACACCATGGAACACTTGGCTGGAAGCAATACCCAAAGTATGAAGTTGCTACGTCCTTAACTCAGGTTGCCTACATCAGTTTTGCTGGTGTGCCTGACAGGTTTTTCCAGTTATGCTTTTCATCAGATTTTTCTCTTTCAGCTCATTTCCCAATCTTTTGCAGCATGCCTTCGTGCTTCACAAACAGGCACCTGAATTTGGCACTCTGTTGCAAGGCCACGCTCCAGACGAAGCAGGGAGATGCAGAAGTGTGATGCAAGGTAATATCCTGTGCTTTTTTTTCAGCAGATCTGCTATGGAATACTTCAGGGAGAAAAAGAAAATGGATGGAACAAAAAATAACAAAGAAAGGGGGGTTGTTTGTGTTTTTTCTAAAGTAGAGTTAACTTAGTTATCAGAGGAGGCAGCAGAGACAGACAGAATCATAGAACCATAAAACCATGGGTCATAAAGGTCATAGGATCATAAAACCATGGGTCATAAAGGTATCATAGTATCATAGTATCATTCAGGGTTGGAAGGGACCACAAGGAGCATCTAGTTCCAACCCCCCTGCCATGGCCAGGGACACCCCACACTACATCAGCCTGGCCAGAGCCTCATCCAGCCTGGGCTTAAACACCTCCAGGGATGGGGCCTCAACCACCTCCCTGGACAACCCATTCCAGGGCTTCACCACTCTCATGGGGAAGAACTTCCTCCTCACATCTAGCCTGAATCTCCCCACCTCCAGCTTCATTCCATTCCCCCTAGTCCTATCACTACCTGAGATCCTGAGAAGTCCTTCCCCAGCCTTCCTGTAGGCCCCCTTCAGATACTGGAAGGCCAAAATTAGGTCATAGGATCATAAAAATCATAGAATAATAAGAACAAAGAATCATAAAAAACATAGAATCACAAAGTCATAGAATCATAAGAAATCACAGAATCATGATATCATAGTCATAAAATCCTAGAATAATAAAAATCATACAATCATAAAATCATAGAATGTTACAAACCATAGAATCATGAAATCATACAATCATAAAAATCATAGCATCATGAAATGGAATAGCATAGCATAGCATAGCATAGCATAGAATAGAATAGAATCATAGAATCACAGAATCACCAAGGTTGGAAAAGACCTCAGAGATCATCAAGTCCAACCTGTCACCCAACACCTCATGACTACTAGACCATGGCAGCAAGTGCCACATCCAATCCCCTCTTGAACACCTCCAGGGAAGGTGACTCCACCACCTCCCTGGGCAGCACATTCCAATGGTGAATTACTCTCTCTCTGTGAAGACTTTCTCTTTACCTTGAGATTAAAGTTCCCCTGGTGCAGCTTGAGGCTTTGTCCTCTTGTTGTGGTGCTGGCTGCCTGGGAGAAGAGACCAAGCCCCTCCTGGCTACAACCTCCTTTCACGTAGTTGGAGACAGCAATGAGGTCTCCCCTGAGCCTCCTCTTCTCCAGGCTAAGCAACCCCAGCTCCCTCAGCCTCTCCTTGTAGGGCTTGTGCTCGAGACCTCCCCAGCCTCATTGCCCTTCTCTGGACACATTCAAGAGTCTCAATGTCCTTCTTAAATTGAGGAGTCCCAGAACTGGACACAGGACTCAAGGTGTGGCCTAACCAGTGCTTCGTATAGGGGCACAATGACTTCCCTGCTCCTGCTGGGAATAGAATAGACCAGGTTTGAAGGGACCTTCAAGATCACCGAGTCCAACCTATCACCCAACACCATCTAATCAACTAAACCATGCAACCAAGAACCCTATCAATTCTCCTCCTGAACACCTCCAATGATGGTGACTCCACCACCTCCCTGGGTAGCACATTCCAATGGGCAATCACTCTCTCTGTGTAGAACTTCTTCCTAACATCCAGTCTGAACCTCCCCTGGTGCAGCTTGAGAAAATCATATCGTAAGAAAAATCATAGAATGATGAAATCATAGAATGATAAAATAATAGGATCACAAAGATCATAGAATCATAAAAATCATATAATCATGACATCATAGAATCATAGAATGGGTTGGGTTGGAAGGGACCTAATCCCAACCCCCTTGCCATGGACACCCGCTACCAGACCCCATTGCTCAATGCCTTGTCCAACCTCATCTTGAACACATCCAGGGAGGCCTTGCATGCTGTTATGGCTTCAGCAGGACAGCTGAAGGGTTCCCCATCTGATTTTCTCTAGCAAATACTTCATTTGAAGATTTCTAGCAGGTATCTTGTATCTTGCTATTGTGAACCTGTAGAGGTTTAAAAGTAATTAATCATCCTGAAGTGTCTTGCTGCTAAGGAAGGAAGAACACTCACTTCTGCAGGCTGTTTGCCAATAAAGAGAGACTTTTCAGGCCCTTCTTAATTGACTGTCACTTGTCACCAATTTACACACAACAAAATCCTGTTAAGGGCACCCTTGCAGGCTAGGTTGCCAAATCAGAATTAAAGAGAACTTACAACACCTACCAAAGAAGTTGCCTGTAGCTATTTTCCCAACCCACTTCCTCTTATGTCAATGGGGTTTTGATGTCTGATTTTCTACAGAAAACAAGGGTAGGAGATATGTGAACTTGTTGTAAATCTCTACCAGGCTAAGAAGCCTTTAAGAAACCCTTAAGGAAAAGTGCCAGGCTATAGGGGCCTAAAAATAGCACCAGGGACTCTAAAAATGTTGAGTCAATAACTGTAAAATTCCCTGATGCACAGATAAAACTCTTCAGTCTTGGTGAGGAGCAGAACATGAAAACTTATCCTAGGAACAGCCATGCTTGGAATGTGCTGTCTGGGGAGGTGGTGGAGTCACCATCATTGGAGGTGTTTAGGAGGAGACTTGATGGGGTGCTTGGTGCCATGGTTTAGTTGATTAGGTGGTGTTGGATGATGGGTTGGGTGCAATGATCTTGAAGGTCTCTTCCAACCTGGTCTCCTCTCCTCTCCTCTCCTCTCCTCTCCTCTCCTCTCCTCTCCTCTCCTCTCCTCTCCTCTCCTCTCCTCTCCTCTCCTCTCCTCTCCTCTCCTCTCCTCTCCTCTCCTCTCCTCGAGTCTCCTCTCCTCTCCTCTCCTCGAGTCTCCTCTCCTCGAGTCTCCTCTCCTCGAGTCTCCTCTCCTCTCCTCGAGTCTCCTCTCCTCGAGTCTCCTCTCCTCGAGTCTCCTCTCCTCGAGTCTCCTCTCCTCGAGTCTCCTCTCCTCGAGTCTCCTCTCCTCTCCTCGAGTCTCCTCTCCTCGAGTCTCCTCTCCTCGAGTCTCCTCTCCTCGAGTCTCCTCTCCTCTCCTCGAGTCTCCTCTCCTCGAGTCTCCTCGAGTCTCCTCTCCTCGAGTCTCCTCTCCTGTATTCTATTGCATTCTCATGATGGAAAGGCCTGTGTAGATTCTCCCAAGCAAAGGGGTGAACTCAGAGGAGTAAATAACTGGAAAGATGTTCCAGCACAGTGAGATCTGTTAGACTGATTCCTCCTAAGGAAATTAACAGAAATCCCACTGCTCAAGGTGTTTAAGCTTAACCTGGGTACAGCAGGTGTTCTGTAGCTCTAGGTCTGCAATAGAGAAATGATACAAAGAAATCAGCCTGGCACAGCTGGGGACATAAGTAGCAATGTTTATCTCAACAAAAAATCCCAGCCAAAACCACCAAGCCAACAACACATCCCTGCCCATTTCTCTAAAGTGTCATAGAATCACAGAATCATAGAATCAATAAGGTTAGAAATTACCTCAGAGATCATCAAGTCCAACCTGTCACCCAACATGTCATGACTAATTAAACTTTGGCTCCAAGTACCATATCCAATCCTTTTTTGACTCCACCACCTCCTTGGCAGCACATTCCAATGGCCAACAACTCTTTCTGGGAAGAACTTTCTCCTCACCTCAAGTCTCAACTTCCCCTGGTGCAACTTGAGACTCTGTCCTCTTGTTCTGGTGTTGCTATCCTGCATTCCTCCTCTGTCTTACATTTTCCTCCCGCTCCTGTGCCTCCACTCAGGGAGTAGCACATAAAAAGGAGAAGGATGTTTTTGTCCTCTTTCAGCAAGCCTAATTGGAATTTCTATTTCACAGTATCACAGTATAACAGAGTTTGGAAGGGACCTCAAAAGATCATTGGGTCCAACCCCCCTGCCAGAGCAGGATCACCCAGGGTAGTCTGCACAGGAATGCATCCAGGTTGGGTTTGGAGGGCCTCCAGTGAAGGACACTCCACAATATCCCTGGGCTCCTTCCAGTGCTCTGTCACCCTCACTGTACTAAGTTTCTCCTCATGTTGAGGTGAAATCTTCTATGTTCAAGTTTGAACCCATTGCCCCTTGTCTTATTACTGTGCACCAGTAACAAAGTGTAATGAATTGGTCCTTCTTGTTCCACTTTCTCTCACCTTCTAAACCTTTGGAGATGATATTGTTTCCCCCAAAGCCACTGTTGCTTGTCACAAGAAAACATGAACCTCTTGGAGCAGGTTCAGAGGGGACTACAACAAGGATGCAAGGGCTGGAAGCTCTCTGCTGTAAGGACAGGCTGAGAGAGAAATGGGGTTGTTCAGCCTGGAGAAGACTCCAGGGAGAACTCCAAAGTGGCCAAGCAGAAAGCTGGGGACAGACTTTTTACCAGGGCCTGCTATGACATGATAAGGGGTTATGGTTTGAAGCTAAAAGAGGGAGATTTAGACTAAACAGAAGAATGAAATAGTTTACACTGAGGGTGATGAGACCCTGGCCCAGGTTGCCCAGAGAGGTGGGAGATGCCCCATGCTGGGAACCATTCCAGGTCAGGTTGATTGGGCCTCTGAGCACCTTGCTTTAGTTGCAGATGTCCCTGCTGACTGCAAGGGGATTGGACTAGATGACCTTTGAAGGTCCTTTCCAGCTCAAACCATGCCAGGATGATCCTTGAGGTCTATCTGCAACCTTATTGATTCTATGATTCTTACAGGAGCAAGAGAGAAAACTAGAACATGGGAAGAATGGGAGAGGTGAAATGACAGAGAAGGATGTTTAAATGAAGACCAGAAATGTAACATCACACAGACCTTGGCATTCTATTCTGACTCTCAGTAAGTTCTTCCTCATTTAATTTTAATGTAAGATTACATAACCAGAGAATCATTCAGGTTCATCATAGAACCATAGAATTGTTAGGGTTGGAAGGGACCTCAAGGATCATCCAGTTCCAACCCCCCTGCCGTGGGCAGGGACACCTAACACTACAGCAGGTTGCTCAGTGCCACATCCAGCCTGGCCTTAAAAACCTCCAGGGAAAAGGCTTCCACCACCTCTTTCAGTGTCTCACCACCCTCATGGGGAAGAACATCCAATCTGAATCCACCCATTTCTAGTTTTTTTTACATCAAGTCCAACCATTGACCCTACTGTACCATGTTCACCCCGAAAACATATGAACAAGCACTGCATCTAAATGACCTTTAAACACATCGTCCAGGGCTGGTTAGGAACTGGCTGGAGGGCTGAGCCCAGAGAGTGGTGGTGAATGGTGCCACATCCAGCTGGCAGCCAGGCACCAGTGGTGTCCCCCAAGGATCAATGCTGGGCCCCATGCTCTTTAACATCTTTATTGATGATCTGGATGAGGGCATTGAGTCCATCAGCAGTAAATTTGCTGACAACACCAAGCTGGGGCAGGAGTTGATCTGCTGGAGGGTAGAGAGGCTCTGCAGAGAGACCTCGACAGGCTGGACAGATGGGCAGAGTCCAACGGCATGAGATTGAACACATCCAAGTGCCAGGTTCTGCACATTGGCCACAACAACCCCATGCAGTGCTACAGGCTGGGGTCAGAGTGGCTGAGAGCAGCCAGGCAGAGAGGGACCTGGGGGTACTGGTTGATAGTAGGCTGAACATGAGCCTGCAGTGTGCCCAGGTGGCCAAGAGGGCCAATGGCATCCTGGCCTGCATCAGAAACAGTGTGGCCAGCAGGAGCAGGGAGGTCATTCTGCCCTTGTACACTGCACTGGTTAGGCCACACCTTGAGTCCTGTGTCCAGTTCTGGGTCCCTCAGTTTAGGAAGGAGGTTGAGTTGCTGGAAGGTGTCCAGAGAAGGGCCACAAAGTTGGTGAGGGGTTTGGAACACAGCCCTGTGAGGAGAGACTGAGGGAGCTGGGGTTGCTCAGCCTGGAGAGGAGGAGACTCAGGGGAGACCTTATTGCTCTCTACAACTACCTGAAGGGAGGTTGTAGACAGACGAATGTTGGTCTCTTCTCCCCGGCAGCCAGCACCAGAACAAGAGGACACAGTCTCAGGCTGCACCAGGGGAGGTTCAGGTTGGATGTTAGGAAGAAGTTCTATGCAGAGAGAGTGATTGCCCATTGGAATGTCCTGCCTGGGGAGGTGGTGGAGTCACCATCGTTGGAGGTGTTCAGGAGGAGACTTGATGGGATGCTTGGTGCCATGGTTTAGTTGATTAGGTGGTTTGGATTGGTTGATGGGTTGGATGCAATGGTCTTGAAGGTCACTTCCAACCTGGTCTGGTCTATTCTATTCTATTCTATTCTATTCTCTTCTATTCTATTCTATTCTATTCTATTCTATTCTATTCTATTCTATTCTACTCTATTCTATTCTACTCTACTCTACTCTACTCTACTCTACTCTACTCTATTCCATTCCATTCCATTCCATTCCATTCCATTCCATTCCATTCCATTCCATTCCATTCCATTTCTTTTAGACAACGCAGAGCAGACTCATGCAATAAACAAAAGAAGAAAAAGGAACATTTCCTGATTCCTATCAGAAAAGAAGCAATCTGCTGGTTTTCTGCAGGGCCACAGCAGTGGCTATTATTAGTTCATCCCTTTTAATTGCAAGACGTCTTCTTTCTCAGTAGGCATTGGCCAAATCCAGAAAAGATGGGGAACATTTGCCTCCACATAAACGGCGAGTCATTATCTAGGCTGGTGGCTCTGCAAAGCATTAAATCCACATTATGCCAAAAGAGAGGAGATGGAGTTGTAATCACACCCATGTGTGACACACAATTAGGACTGTTTGTAAATTTGCATTTATGAATAAAACCCAGATTGAAATGGGTTTCCAGCAGCCACTAACGAGGGTTTAAGGACACAGCTAAGGTATGTTCAGCCAATATAAATCAATGGGGCATGTGTGCTGAGCAGAAATGTGAGCATGGATGGTACAGTTTGAAGGGGGAGCTTTAGCTTGGTCTCTGACTGCAATGACTCCAGCAGACACGCTGGAGGGAAGGGAGGCCATCCAGAGGGACCTGGGCAGGCTGGAGAGGTGGGCACAAGGCAACCTCATGAAGTTCAATAAGAGCAAGTGCAGGGTCCTGCATCTGGGTCGAGGCAATCCCAGGCACAAATACAGGCTGGGCAGTGACTGGCTGGAAAGTAGCCCTGAAGAGAGAGACTTGGGGGTGCTGGTGGACAAAAAGCTCAACATGAGCTCTCAGTGTGCACTTGCAGCCCGCAAAGCCAATCAGATCCTGGGCTGCATCAGGAGAAGTGTGGCCAGCAGGTCGAGGGAGGTGATCCTCCCCGTCTACTCAGCCCTGGTGAGACCCCACCTGGAGTACTGTGTCCAGTTCTGGAGCCCCTATTACAAGAGGGATGTGGAGGTGCTGGAACGTGTCCAGAGAAGGGCCACAAGGATGATCAGAGGGCTGGAGCACCTCTCCTATGAGGACAGACTGAAGGAGTTGGGGCTGTTCAGTCTGCAGAAGAGAAGGCTCCCAGGTGACCTAATTGTGGCCTTCCAGGATCTGAAGGGGGCTACAGGAAGGCTGGGGAAGGACTTCTCAGGATCTCAGGGAGTGATAGGACTAGGGGGAATGGAATGAAGCTGGAGGTGGGGAGATTCAGGCTAGATGTGAGGAGGAGGTTCTTCACCATGAGAGTGGTGAAACCCTGGAATGGGTTGTCCAGGGAGGTAGTCGAGGCCCCGTCCCTGGGGGTGTTTAAGCCCAGGCTGGATGAGGCTGTGGCCAGGCTGATGTAGTGTGGGGTGTCCCTGCCCATGGCAGGGGGGTTGGAACTAGATGATCCTTGTGGTCCCTTCCAACCCTGAATGAAACTATGAAACTATGAAACTATGAAACTAAATTCCCATTGGATGTAAAAGGCAAAAAATAATGCTAAAGTCTATATAATTCATTGGCTTGCTGCTGGGCATATAGAGTAGAGGCATAAAAGGTTCTTTCTCCCTCTCCTTCTTCTGTTGCTTCTGCTTGCAAATTCTCTCACTCTTCGGTGGCCTTGACTACTGTGTGAGGTAACAGTAAGGAGGTAGGGAGTGGGGGAGGAGGTGAACAGGCCCCTTGGATCCATCCAGGGGGGTCTGAGGCATTTCTGTGTGGCCAGCAGGAGCAGGGAAGTCATTGTGCCCCTGTACTCAGCACTGGTTAGACCACACCTTGAGTACTGTGTCCAGTTCTGGGCTCCTCAATTTAAGAAGGACATTGAGACTCTTGAACGTGTCCAGAAAAGAGCAACAAGGCTGGGGAGAGGTCTGGAGCAGAGCCCTGTGAGGAGAGGCTGAGGGAGTTGAGGTTGCTTAGCCTGGAGAAAAGGAGGCTCAAGGGAGACCTTCTTGTTGTCTACAACTACCTGAAGGGAGGTTGCAGCCAGGTGGGGGTTGGTCTCTTCTCTCAGGCAACCAGCACCAAGCACAAGAGCACACAGTCAAGAGGACACAGCACAAGAGGACACAGTCTCAAGCTGCACCAGGGGAAGTTTAGTCTGGAGGTGAGGAGGGAATTCCTCCCAGAAAGAGTAATTGGCCTTTGGAATGTGCTGCCCAGGGAGGTGTTCACAAAAGGCTTGGATGTGGCACTTGGAGCCATGGTTTAGTTGTCAGGAGGTGTTAGGTCTTAGGTAACAGATTGGACTTGAAGATCTCTGAGGTCTTTTCCAACCTGGTCGATTCTATGATTCTATGAAGGAGCACAGCTGACATTTGAACAAGCTGGGAAATGTTGGTAGCTTTTTCATTTTTTCTCTTTCCTTCTTTTTTTCTCTTTGTGGTTTTTTTCCCCCTAATTTGATGACCCTCCAGTGTTTTTCCTTGCAATATTTCATGCAGACAGGTTTGCCTTTATTACAGCCTCAGGCATCTACACACGCAGATGTTCATAAGTAATGTTTGGAAGTGCCAAGCATGTGTATTAAGTTTTTGCCTGAGGCAGATTGGATGAATATTTGAGTTGGGCAAGAGCAGGTATTTTAGGGAACACAGTAATGTGAAATATTCAGAAACTGTGAGCTATGAAAAGGTGCTGGAACAGCCAGGATGTGTGAGTTTCCAAGCCCTGCCTACAAATGAGCTACCTACATTTTTTTTTTCTCTAGGAAAATAGAAGGGCTAAACAGCTCTTTGCCAGCTTGAAATGTGTTTGATGGAGATTGGTAAAACAAAGAACCCTGAGCCAAAAGTGGCAGTTGCAGAAAAAATAACAACCCCCCCGAAATTCACCTGGAGCACTGTGTCCAGGTCTGGAGCCCTCAGTATAGGGAGGACATGGACCTGATGGAGAGGGTCCAGAGGAGGGCCATGAAAATGATCAGGGAGTTGGAGCACCTTTGCTATGAGGACAGGCTGAGGGAGCTGGGGGTGTTCAGCCTGAAGAAGAGGGAACCTAATAGCAGCTTTCCAGTACCTGAAGGGGACTCCAAGAAGGATGGAGAGAGACTGTTTGCAAAGGCCTGCAGTAACAGGACCAGGGGTAATGGCTTCAAACTAGAGAAGGGCAGATTTAGATTGGATGTAAGGAACAGGTGCTTTACTCTGAGGGTGGTGGAACACTGGAACAGGCTGCCCAGGGAGGTGGTTGAGGCTCCATCCCTGGAGATGTTCAAGGTGAAGCTCAACAGGGCTCTGTGCAACCTGATCTAGTTGGGGATGTCCCTGCTGACTGCAGAGGGGGTTGGACTGGATGACCTTCAGAGGGCTCTTCCAGCACAGACCATTGTATGATTCTGTGATCTCTGAAAGGTAGCCATTGCCACTGGCTTGCAATTTAAAACATCATTTGTTTCTTAGCAGCTCCTCCCCAGGCACATATTGATAAAGTGGAGGTAAATCCATGAATCAAAATCATTAGCAGGAAGAAGTGACTGATTTGTGAGACAAGAGCAGAAGAACTCATTAGGTAGAGCTTGGCTAAAGGAGAGTTCAGGAAAGAGGTGTGCATCTACCTGTCTTTGTAAGCTGAGAACCATCAGCACCAAAAGCAGGACTGTTTAAGCAGAATCACTGCAAAATTGGGATGATCTGCAAGGGAGAATGGGGAGAACACTTCAGTCAGTAGGAAACACATGCTGAGAGAGGTGGAAATTCAGATTCTCACTAATTTTGGAAGAATCTGATCTATATCATAGTTTCATAGTTTCATTCAGGGTTGGAAGGGACCACAAGGATCATCTAGTTCCAACCCCCCTGCCATGGGCAGGGACACCCCACACTAGATCAGGCTGGACAGAGCCTCATCCAGCCTGCTCTTAAACACCCCCAGGGACGGGGCCTCGACCACCTCCCTGGACAACCCATTCCAGGGTTTCACCACTCTCATGGTGAAGAACCTCCTCCTCACATCCAGCCTGAATCTCCCCACCTCCAGCTTCATTCCATTCCCCCTAGTCCTATCACTACCTGATATCCTGAGAAGTCCTTCCCCTGCCTTCCTGTAGCCCCCTTCAGATACTGGAAGGCGACAATTAGGTCACCTCGGAGCCTTCTCTTCTGCAGACTGTACAGCCCCAACTCCTTCAGTCTGTCCTCATAGGAGAGGTGCTCCAGCCCTCTGATCATCCTCGTGGCCCTTCTCTGGACACCTTCCAGCACCTCCACATCCCTCTTGTAATAGGGGCTCCAGAACTGGACACAGTACTCCAGGTGGGGTCTCACCAGGGCTGAGTAGAGGGGGAGGATCACCTCCCTCGACCTGCTAGCCACACTTCTCCTGATGCAGCCCAGGATCTGATTGGCTTTGCGGGCTGCAAGTGCACACTGAGAGCTCATGTTGAGCTTTTTGTCCACCAGCACCCCCAAGTCTCTCTCCTCAGGGCTATCCTCCAGCCAGTCACTGCCCAGCCTGTATTTGTGCCTGGGATTGCCTCGACCCAGATGCAGGACCCTGCACTTGCTCTTATTGAACTTCATGAGGTTGGCCTGTGCCCACCTCTCCAGCCTGTCAAGGTCCCTCTGGATGGCCTCCCTTCCCTCCAGCGTGTCTGCTGCACCACACAGCTTGGTGTCATCAGCAAACTTGCTGAGGGTGCACTCAATGCCACTGTCCATGTCCCCCACAAAGATGTTGAATAAGATAGGTCCCAGGACTGATCCCTGAGGGACTCCACTTGTCACTGGCCTCCACTGGGACATGGAGCCATTGACAGCCACTCTTTGGGTGCGGCCATCAAGCCAGTTCCTTATCCATCTAGTGGTCCACCAATCAAACCCATGTGTCACCAGTTTGGAGACCAGGATGTGGTGCGGGACAGTGTCGAAGGCTTTGCTCAGGTCCAGGTAAATGACATCAGTTGCTCGCCCCTCATCTATTAATTTTGTCACCTGCTCATAGAAGGCCACCAGGTTGGTCAGGCAGGATTTGCCCTTGGCAAAGCCATGCTGACTGTTCCCAATCACCTCTTCACTATTCTTTTGAGCGAGTAGTGACTCCAGGAGGATCTGTTCCATGATCTTTCCAGGCACAGAGGTGAGACTGACTGGCCTGTAGTTCCCTGGTTCCTCCTTCTTGCCCTTTTTGAAGATGGGGGCAATGTTTCCCCTTTTCCAGTCTGTGGGGACTTCACCAGACTGCCAGGACTTTTGAAATATAATAGAGAGGGGTTTAGCAACCTCATCTGCCAGTTCTCTCAGCACCCGTGGGTGTAACCCGTCGGGTCCCATGGACTTGAACACTTTCAGGTTCTTCAGATGATCACGAACCTGATCTGCACTTACAATGGGCAGTTCTTCCTCCCCGTCCCTGGCTTTGACTTCCATAACATCAGGAGTGTGGCTAGAGGCCCTTGCAGTGAAGACTGAGGTAAAGAAGTTATTAAGTACCTCAGCCTTTTCCTCATCACAGGTGACCATGTCACCATTTTCTTTTCTGAGGGGGCCCACACCTTCCCTAGTCTTCTTCTTCCCATTAATATACCTGTAAAAGTTCTTAGTATTCCCTTTAATCTCCCTGGCTAGATTCAACTCAAACTCTGCTTTGGCTTTCCTGACCAGGACTCTTGCTGCTCGGGCAGCTTCCTTGTATTCCCCCTGTTCTACCTGTCCTTCCCTCCACTTCCTGTAGAGTTTCCTTTTAAGTAATAGTGTGTCCAGTAGCTCCTTGCCCATCCAGGCAGGCCTCCTAGCATTCTTACCTGCTTTTCTCTTTGTTGGTACACAGAGCTCCTGGACACAGAGGAGGTGGTCCTTGAATACTGACCAGCTGTCCTGGGTCCCTCTTCCCTCCAGGGCTTTGTCCCATGACACTTTGGCTAGCAGATCCCTGAAGCGATCAAAATCTGCATGCCTAAAGTCTAGGGTCATGAGCTTGGAATACTTCCTCCTGATTGCCCTGAGGATGTTAAATTCAACTGCTTCATGGTCACTGCAGCCAAGGCCGTCTATGAGCCTCACATTGCTTACCAGCCCTTCCCTGTTGGTGAGAACAAGGTCCAGCATAGCACCATTTCTTGTTGGTTCCTCCACCATTTGGAGGAGGAAGTTGTCTTCTATGCAGTCCAGGAACATCCTGGATTGCTGGTGCCTTGCTGTGTTGTCCCTCCAGCAGATGTCCGGGTGGTTGAAATCACCCATGAGGACCAGGGCTTGTGACCTGGAAGCTGCTTCTATTTGCCTATGGAGGGCCTCATCTGCTTGGATCTGCTGGTCAGGTGGCCTGTAGGAGACCCCCACAGTAATATCTTCTTCCCCTGTCCTGCCTTTAATTTTGACCCATACACTCTCAACTAGCTTATCATCCCTCCCCAGTTGGAGCTCCACTGATTCCAACTGGCTACTGACATAGAGGGCAACACCTCCTCCTCTCCTTCCCTGCCTATCCTTCCTAAAGAGTTTATACCCATCTATGCCTACATCCCAGTCATGGGATTCATCCCACCAAGTTTCAGTAACAGCCACTATGTCGTGGCATCCCAGCAGCACAGTGGCACTTAACTCATCCTGTTTATTGCCCAAGCTGCGCGCATTCGCATAGAAGCACTTCAGCTGGGCTGGCCCTGTCCTCCTCTTGTGACAAATCCCCTCGGTTTCCACAGAATGTCCTGGTGGATCATTCGTGGCTTGCCTCAGGGTAGCAAGTTGAGAGCCCTTACCAGCTCTCCTTCTCTCTACTGCTGGTGAGCTGCCCCTCTGTTTGTCACCAGCCAGCAGGAGACTATTAACCCCTTCCCCCTTCAAATCTAGTTTAAAGCCCTATCAATGAGCCCTGCCAATTCCTGCCCCAGGATTCTTATCCCACTCTGGGACAAGTGTGTCCCATGAGTTGTTTTCAGCTCAGGTGCCTTGAAAACCAATCCATGATTGTGGAACCCAAAGCCCTGTCGATGGCACCAGCCCCTGAGCCATGAATTGATCTGTCGGCCCTTCCTCAGTGTGTCCTCATCCATTGCTGACGTTAGAGGGATGGCCGAGAACACGACTTGAGCCCCTGATCCCTTTAGCATTTGCCCTAAGGTTCTGAAGTCTTTCCTAATAGATTGTGAGCCTCTCATTGTTACATCGTCACTGCCCACCTGAAAGACCAGCAGTGGGTAGTAGTCTGAAGGACTCACAAGGTTGGGAATTCTATCTACAACATCTTTTACTTGGGCACCAGGGAGGCAGCTGACCGCTCTATGAAATGGGTCTGGTCTGCATATTGGGCCCTCTGTTCCCCTCAGTAGGGAGTCTCCTATGACGATGACCCTGCGAGGTTTCTTTTCTGGGTAAGTTTTGATGGCTGGCATGAGGCAACCTGTCATTGGTGCAGCTTCTGACCTTCTTGGGTCCTCGACCTTACCAATGACCTGTTCCTCCTGCAGAGCCTCATACCTGTTCTGTAACTGCACTGGAGGCAGCGTGCTGCTCACAGGAGCAGACTTCCTTTGTTTGCGTTTCTTCCGTCGGGCAGAGACCTGTTCCCATTGGCCCTGCTCATGGGGGTTACTACAGGGAGGTTGAGAGGCTTGCTGCTGGGAAGGTATCAAACTTCCTGTTCCCCTAAGTGTTACCCCCTGTTCTGGTTTAGAAGAGATTACCCCCTGTTCTGGTTTAGAAGAGATTACATTATGGGAATCGTCAATTTTCTGCTCACCATCTCTTCTATCTCTTAGCCTTTCTACCTCTTCTTTTAGTTTGACCACCATGCTCATCAGGTCACTGACCTGCTCACACCTGAAACAGGAGCTGCTCCCTCCAGCCTCCATGTCGAGTGCCAGGTTCCAGCACTCACTGCAGCCACCTGCCTGAACATCTGCATGCTTGTGTGTGGTCTCTGTTTGGGTGCCCACTGTCCTTCTGCTAGCCTTTGCTCTAGTGGTGACCATCTTGCAGTAACCACCCTCTCCACACGGCTTTTTTTTTTTTTTTTTTTTTTTTTTTTCCCTGTCAGTGAGCAGCCGAGCTGCGCTGCTCAAGCTGCCTCCTCTCTCCTCAGCCACGCGCTGGGGTCTGTTTGGTTTGCGCGCGGTCTCCGCGGCAACCCCTCCCCCAGCTACGTCACTGCCCTCCGGCAGGTAGGCAATCTGAGCCCGCTGCCCCTCCTCCTCTCTTTGGAAAGTCCCAAGCCACCAGCCCCTTACCGCCTGAAAAGCAAGGGAATCAAAGCCAAAAGCCAAACTCCCAGAGCTGCGCTGCTCAAGCTGCCTCCTCTCTCAGCCACGCGCTGGGTTCTGTTTGGTTTGCGCGCGGTCTCCGCGGCAACCCCTCCCCCAGCTACGTCACTGCCCTCCGGCAGGTAGGCAATCTGAGCCCGCTGCCCCTCCTCCTCTCTTTGGAAAGTCCCAAGCCACCAGCCCCTTACCGCCTGAAAAGCAAGGGAATCAAAGCCAAAAGCCAAACTCCCAGAGCTGCGCTGCTCAAGCTGCCTCCTCTCTCAGCCACGCGCTGGGTTCAGACCTTGTGCTCCAGATTGTTATGTTTGAAACAGAGAAATTCACTGATTTTGAACCAGTTCTGCCTTTATCACATTTCAAAAGTGCACAGAGTTACTCTTTGATATTTGCAACAATCAGAAAAAGGAAATTAACTAGAGCAGTTTGGTTTAAATGAAAAGAAATCCAACTGATCACCCAACCCTAGCTAATCAACTAGAGCATAGCACTAAGAGCCTCATTCAGTCTCTTTTTAAACACTTCTGGGGACCTTCACCCACCACCTCCCTGGGCAGCCTATTCCCATGGGCAATCTCACTTTCTGTGAAGAACTTCCTTCTAAGATCAAGCCTAAACTTTCCCCTGGTGCAGCTTGAGACTGTGTCCCCTTGTTCTGGTGCTGATTGCCTGGGAGAAGAGACCAACCCCCACCTGGCTACAACCTCCCTTCAGGTAGCTGTAGAGAGCATTAAGGTCTGCCCTGAGCCTTCTCTTCTCCAGGTTAAACAACCCCAGCTCCCTCAGTCTCTCCTCACAGGGCTGTGCTCCAAACCCCTCCCAGCCTCGTTGCCCTTCTCTGGACACCTTCAAGAGTCTCAATGTCCTTCTTAAACTGAGGAACCCAGAACTGGACACAGGACTCAAGGTGTGGCCTAACCAGTGCTGAGTACAGGGCACAATGACTTCCCTGCTCCTGCTGGCCACACTATTCCTGATGCAGCCAAGATGCCATTGGCCTTCTTGGCCACCTGGGCACACTGCTGGCTCATGTTCAGCTGCTGTCAAGCAGCATCCTCAGGTCCCTCTCTGCCTGTCTGCTCTCTGGCCATTCTGACCCCAACCCGTAGCACTGCATGGGGTTGTTGCAACCAATATCTCTATGAGAGGAGCTTTAGGCTTGTAAGGCTGCATGAGGACTGTAGGTCAGACTGTAATTAAACCATGCAGTTTGACCTGCACACAATGTGGTGACCTGTGTTTTACTGCTCCAGCCAGCAGAATTAATCTGTGCTTGTAGCAATGACTTGATATCCATGTCCCAGAGATGTGATTTCCTCGTAGGCAATGCTTGTCAGTTAAGTGGCAGTTGGGGTGGATTTGATGTTGGGTATTTTTAGTTGGGATGCTGAGTGATATGCAGGAGAGCACTTTAGGAAAGTCTGCTACATCTACCAGTTCCTTTTCCAATCAAAATAATAATCTCCTTAAAGAATGAAATCAAGTTTGACAAGGCCCATTTCCCAGAGGCACTTTTGATTGGCATTAATTACAGTCACAGCCTTTACCAAGTGAATCCTCTTGTAAGTGTTTCTATTGTTTGACTTGAGAGTGATAGATGTCAGCTCTCCAACATCTCCTGTGCCTTACACAATGCTGCCTCACATGCAGTCATTCCTTCTTGTGAAAAATCAGTGGAAAGAAAAGGTTTAGGAACGTCCACAGCAATAAACCAACCATCTCCTCTGCCAGCTCTCTCACTGTCTTCTGTAAGTTGTCTGAACTGGCTGCTCATGAATAGGGCTTCACAGTATCGCAGTATCACTAAGGCTGAAGACACCTCAAGGATCATCAAGTCCAACCTGTCACCACAGACCTCATGACTAGACCATGGCACCAAGTGCCACATCCAATCCCCTCTTGAACACCTCCAGAGTTGGGGACTCCACCACCTCCCTGGACAGCACATTCCAATAACAAATGACTCTTTCAGTGAAGAACTTTCTCCTCACCTCAAGCCTAAACTTCCCCTGGTGCTGCTTGCCTGGGAGAAGAGACCAACCCCTTCCTGGCTACAACCTCCCTTCAGGTAGTTGTAGAGGGCAATGAGGTCTCCCCTGAGCCTCCTTTTCTCCAGGCTTCATAGCATCATAGAATGGGGTGGGTTGGAAGGGACCCTATGAGGTCATCTGGTTGAACCCCGACTTCAGTAAGCAGGGACATCCCCAACTAGATCAGGCTGCTCAGTAATCCAGCACCAGAACAAGAGGACAGAGTCTCAAGCTGCACCAGGGGAGGTTTAGGCTGGAGGTGAGGAAGAAGTTCTTCACAGAAAGAGTGATTGCCCATTGGAATGTGCTGCCCAGGGAGGTGGTGGAGTCACCATCCCTGGAGGTGTTCAAGAGGGCCTCATACCCAGGTAACAAATAGAGTCATTCTGCAGTTATGTGCCACCTTTTAATTGAAAAACTAAGCCTAGTCTGGTGGAAGCGGCCTGGGGGATGATAAAGTAGCAGTCAAGGGGTGGGTACTTGGGAGGAAACTCTGTTTACAGTGAATCCAACTTCACAGAAGCAAAGATAAAAATGTGGAAAGATGGAGAGTTGTGAGCTTCTAGGGAGGGTGCTGAGGATGGAGGCCAAGCAACCTACCAGAAAGATTCTGTGATTCTAAGAATAGATGGAAAGCTGCCCAGCAGAAGACCTGGGACTGTTGGTTGACAGCCAGCTGAATATGAGCCAGGAGTGTGCCCAGGTGGCCAAAGAGGCCAGCAGCATCCTGGCCTGGAGAAGCAGCAGTCAGACCAGCAGGACCAAGGAAGTGGTTGTCCCCCTATACTCAGCACTGGTGAAGCTACATCTTGAGTAGTGGGTCCAGTTTTGGGACTCTTACTAGAAGGAGCACATTGAGATGCTGGAGTGGGTCCAGGGAAGGACAAGAAAGCTGGTGAAGGGTCTGGAGAAGAGATAAGGAGTAGCTGAGGGAACTGGGGTTGTTCAGCCTGGAGAAAAGGAGGCTGAGGGCACATCTTCTGGCTCTTTGCAGTTAGGTAAGGTGGAGTTCCATCTCTTTTTTCCAAGAAACAAGTGGTAGGATAAGAGGAAATGGCCTCAGGTTGCACCAGAGTAGGTTTAGGTTGGATATTAGAAGAAACTTCTTCACTGAAGTGGTTCTTCCATGCTGGAACAGGCTTTCCAGGGAGGTGGTTGAATCCCCATGCCTGGAGGTGTTTCAATGAGGCAGAGATGTGCTGCTGAGGGACCAGCCTTGGCAGAGTTAGAGAATGATTAGACTTGAAGACCTTAAAGCTATTTTCCAATAAAACCATGCCTATGATTCTATGAAATACAGCATAGAGAAACCAAATCGTCCTCCTCACCTGTCCCACACATCACTTCAGGAAGGTGCAGGAAAATAGCAAGGGAGTGAAGGGTGATAAAGATGGGTGACAGGGCTATCATTTGAGCAAGCTGCTGGGAGGGGAAGGTGTATTTATCTGGTCTGCCTCTAAGTACTTCCAAAGTGCAAATGTTTTAGAGTCCATTTTAAGACCAAACCCCATCTGTTTCTCTAACAGTTTTAAGAAACTCTATTTTGTCTAAAATTAATGTGTCTGACACATTGTCAGCCTTGGTTACCACAGCAACAGTGGCAACAGCTATGCCACAGGATGTTCCTCTTATCAGAGCTGAACCCCCTCATTTATTACTTATACATATGGATATCTATGGGCACAGAGGTCCCAGCTCTGCCCCAAGCTCCCACCCAGCTGAAAATCCCCTCTTTAGCTAACAAGCATTAACAACAATGCCCCCAAACTCTATTTCTAGCCTGAAATTCACTTTCTGGTCTTGATGCTGTCAGTTTTCTTAGCTCTCTTTAAGCAAAATGTGTAAAGTGTCTTCCTGCTGAACCTTCAGGTCATGCAGATGCCACCTCAGTCCTGACATCCCCAGTGCTCTTTAAGCAAGAGCATAGGGCTGAGGAGGTGGAATAAAAAAAACATTTGCATGTCACCACAGCTCTGTGAGTAACACAAGTTCAAGATAAAGATATATTTGGTTGTGTTTTCTGAGCACATTCACCTGCTTTCCCCATCAATCTCATTAATGGTTATAAATCTGCAAGGGGTTCTTCCCAAAGAGAGTTCTTAGCCATTGGAATGTGCTGCCCAGGGAGGTGAAGTCACCACCCCTGGAAGTGTTCAAGAGGGGATTGGACGTGGCACTTGGTGCCATGGTTTAGTCATGAGGTCTGTGGTGACAGGTTGGACTTGGTGATCTTTGAGATCTCTTCCAACCTTGGTGATTCTGTGAGTGCTGAGAGGATGGAGTCAGGCTCTTCTTGTGATGTCCAATGACACAACAAGGGGCAGTGGGTGGAAGCCGAGGCATAGGAAGTTCCATGGAAACAGGAGGAATGATTTTTATCCTGTGAGGGTGACAGAACACTGGAACAGGCTGCCCAGAGGGGTTGTGGAGACTCCCTCTCTGGAGATATTCAAGACCTGCCTGGATGTGTTCCTGCGTGCCCTGTTACAGGTGACCCTGCTCTGGCAGGGGGGTTGGCCTGGATGAGGTTTCAAGGTCCCTTCCAGCCCCTACCATTCTGTGATTCTCTGTGTGTGTGTGAAATATCAAAACAGGACCAATTTTAATGGGCTCCTGAAAAATCAAAGTAGGACCAATTTTAATGGGGTCCTGATACTACTGATTTGTAACGGGAGGCCGGAGGTTTCCTCACCATACCACCACCATTATAACAGTGCAGTGAAACTGTGGATTTCCACAATCTGTCTTAAAAACATGTGAGAGACCCTTTCATTGTCCTCTGCTGGTCCTGCAATTTCACCATCTGCCACCCCCAGCCCCAGCAAAGCAAACAGAGTGGTTGTCTTCTTGGCCATTTTATGGTAAGTGGAGCTTTCAGTGCAGGCAAAGTGTGGGGGGGGAATAAAAAGAAATCAATCATCTCCTCTCATTTGTAAAGCCTTGTAAACATAAGCTTGAAATTTCTTCTAATATGGCAGAATGGAAGAGGTTATGTTTTGGCTTTGGTCTTTTCAAAGCTGTCACTCTGGTGGATGGTCCTAGAAAGCCTCAGCGTGCAAGAACCTGGAGCTTGAAGGGAAAATCGATGGGAAGAAATTATGCTGCCAGCATCAGAATCAATAAGCATTTGATGGATCTCTTCCTTGCCCAGGAAAAAAAATAAGTGCAAAGCAAAGGGAAGAGAGAGATTTGGGCGGGCTGCCCACCAGAGGAGAAGTGAGGAGAAGAGGAAAAGCTCTTCAGCTCTCACACACCATCCATCACAGCTTGGCAAGACCTTGCAGCCAAGGGGCAGCTGGAGTATCATAGTATCATAGTACCAGTCAGGGTTGGAAGGGACCACAAGGATCAGCTAGTTCCAACCCCCCTGCCATGGGCAGGGACACCCCACACTACATCAGCCTGGCCAGAGCCTCATCCAGCCTGGCCTTAAACATCTCCAGGGACGGGGCCTCGACCACCTCCCTGGACAACCCACTCCAGGGCTTCACCACTCTCATGGTGAAGAACCTCCTCCTCACATCCAGCCTGAATCTCCCCACCTCCAGCTTCATTCCATTCCCCCTAGTCCTATCACTACCTGAGATCCTGAGAAGTCCTTCCCCAGCCTTCCTGTAGTGGCTGGGAATTGAATGCCTCGTGCATAAGTTATAAAGTGAGGGTAAATAAGTGGGTTTATTGCTTGCATAGTCTAATGCAAAATTCCTTCTAGGGCAGAGGAGATATTTTTTTGTGTGACTTGAATAAATTGTCTCACAGGCCACAATCTTAATGGGGGTTTCACAAAAAAGAAGAGAAAAAGAAAGTTTCAAATGCTGGCTTGCTCCACTTATTGATCAAGGGTCTAGCTGCTGCAAAATTATGGAGAATCTCCATCCACACAAACAGCTTCTCCTTCTCTCCAGTCCTTGGTGCTCTACCAGTGACACCCAGGAGGATGCCAATGCTCCTGCACCTGGTTTGGGACAATCCCCAGTGCCAACACAAGCTAGGGGATGATGAAACTGAGAGCAGCCCTGCAGAGAAGAACTTGGGGGTGCTGGTGGATGAGAAGCTGGACGTGAACTAGCAAAGGGAACCTGCAGCCTAGAAGGCCAATGGCAACCTGGGCTGCATCAAAACCAGTGTGGCCAGCACACAGAGAGAGATGATTTTGCCACTCTGCTCTGCTCTGGTGAGTCATCACCTGGAGTACTGTGTCCAGCCCTGGAGTCCTCAACACAGGAAGGACACAGAACTGCTAGATCAGGTCCAGAGGAGGCCATGAAGATGATCAGAGGGCTGGAGAGCCTCTGCTGTGAGAATGGGCTGAGAGAGTTGGGGCTGTTCAGCCTGGGGAAGAGAAGGCTCTGGGGAGATCTTAGAGCTGCATTTCAATATCTAAAGGGGACCTACAAGACAGCTGGGGAGGGATAGAATAGAATAGAATAGAATAGAATAGAATAGAATAGAATAGAATAGAATAGAATAGAATAGAATAGAATAGAATAGAATAGAATAGAATAGAATAGAATAGAATAGAATTAACCAGGTTGGAAGAGAACTTTGAGATCATCGAGTCCAGCCTATCACCCAGCACCATCTAATCAACTAAACCATGGCACCAAGTGCCTCATCCAGTTTCTTCCTAAACACCTCCAGTGATGGTGACTCCACCACCTCCCTGGGCAGCACATTCCAATGGCCAATTAGAAGGGCTTATAGTGATAGGACTAGGGACAATGGTTTGAAACTGGAGCAGGGTAGATTTAGGTAGGGCATTAGGAAGAAAGTTCTCCACAGTGAAAGTGGTGAAATACTGGAACAGGTTGCCCAGAGATGGAGGCCCCAGGATGCCCCATTCCTGGAGACATTCAAAGTCAAATTTGATGAGACCCTAAGCAGCTTGCTCTAATTAGAGATGTCCCTGCTGACCACAGAGGAGGTGGACATGATGACCTTCGAGTGTCCCTTCCAACCCAATGCATTCTATGATTCTACTCTGTGAAGCTGGGCATTAGATACCAACCATCACCAAAACATGAAATCTAGTTAAGTAACTCATGCACTGATAGTGAGCTAACACAAGAGGGTGCAATAAGCATGGCCAGAAGCCCTTCAGCTGCCGTGCGTACACCTTGGGCACAGAAACCGCGGCTCCAATATACATCCACCGACTTGGAGCTGCTATTTCCAGGGCACCTGCGTCAGAGGCGCTGCAGAGTTATCCATCAGCATTCCAGGCAGAAGGTGAGCCACTGTGAACCTGGATTCAGGAACCACGGGCAGAACAGTCCCTCTCTGCAAAGAAAGGATGCTGCTCTGGCTGCATGGGGACCAGAGAGAGCAAACCAAGCAGTTTGCCAATGCACGAAAGGGAAAACAACCACAGACAAGTTATTACACAAGAGGCAGGCCAGGTGTAGGAACTCACCATCTTCCTTAAGGTGAGGGCTGCCCACTTCCAGGCCCAGACTAGTTAGGAGATATGGTTACTAGGATGCTTCCCTATCACAAAGTGGCAACATGAGTACTCTATGTCACTGAAGCTGGCAGAACTCAGGCTTTTTGCTTCATGAATATCATTATTGATGATCTGGATGAGCGGATTGAGTCAGTCATCAGTAAGTTTGCAGATGACACCAAGCTGGGAGTAAGTGTTGATATGTTAGAGGGTAGAAGAGATCTGCAGGGGGACCTTGACAGGCTGGACAGAAGGGCAGAGTCCAATGGGATGGCATTCAACAAGTCCAAGTGCCGAGTGCTGCACTTTGGCCACAGCAACCCCAGGCAGTGCTTCAGGCTGGAGTCAGAGTGGTAGGAGAGCAGCCAGGCAGAAAGGGACCTGTGGGTACTGGTTGATAGTAGGCTGAACATGAGCCAGCAGTGTGCCCAGGTGGCTAAGAAGGCCAATGGCATCCTGGCCTGCATTAGGAATAGTGTGGCCAGCAGGAGTAGGGAAGTCATTGTGCCCTGTACTCAGCACTGCTTAGGCCACACCTTGAGTCCTGTGTCCAGTTCTGGGCTCCTCAGTTTAAGAAGGACATTGAGACTCTTGAAGGTGTCCAGAGAAGGGCAACGAGGCTGGGAGGGGTTTGGAGCACAGCCCTGTGAGGAGAGGCTGAGGGAGCTGGGGTTGCTTAGCCTGGAGAAGAGAAGGCTCAGGGCAGACCTTCTTGCTGTCTCCAACTCCCTGAAGGGAGGTTGTAGCCAGGTGGGGGTTGGTCTCTTCTCCCAGGCAACCAGCACCAGAGCAAAAGGACAGTCTCAAGCTGTGCCAGGGGAGTTTTAGTCTGGAGGTGAGGAAGAAGTTCTTCATAGAAAGAGAGGTTGGCCATTGGGATGTGCTGCCCAGGGAGGTGGTGGAGTCCCTGTCCCTGAAGGTGTTCATAAAAGGCTTGGATGTGGCACTTGAAGCCATGGTTTAGTTGTCAGGAGGTGTTATGTCTTAGGTAACAGATTGGACTTGATGATCTCTGAGGTCTTTTCCAACCTGGCTGATTCTGTGATTCTGTGATCCCATGGGGGGTTCAAAAAACATGTAGATGTGGCACTTCAGGACTTGGTTCAGTGCCAGGCTAGGTGGGCTTGATGATCTTCAAGGTCTTTTCCAGCTTTAATGCTTCTGTGAAATTGTGATAAAACAACATATCCAGGGGCACAGATCATCTCCATCACCCTCAGGCTGGGATTTCCACAGGGAAGTTCTTCAGTGGCTGGACAAATGCCAGCACTGCCTTTCTCCATCAGTGTATCTACATCCCCCTTGTAAAACTCAGTGGGAAATCAATGGACTATTGGCAAATCAAGGGGTGTGAATCCTCTGGAACTGAGGGTTTGATTTTGCAATGCAAGCCATTGACTCCTGGCTGCATGCAACAGTAATTATTTTAATTACTGAGGCTGCAGCTTTGCAAAGGTACTTTAAATGCCAAAATGGAGCTGTTTGTTTTTATTGAGCTCTGCATTGCAGCTTCACACAGGCATGGTAGGCATGCAGGCCATTCACCTCAGTGTGAGAGCAGGGAGAAGTCTGAATTCACATCCTCAGTTCACTTAATTAATGCCCTCAGGCCTTTCTTTCATTTACTTTTCAGAACTCAGCCCATTACACAAATGCCTGTGCCTTCCTTTTGGAGAAACTTCATTTCAAGAGGGGAAAAGAGGTTTCTAATCACTGTGCTCACCCTGGAGGGCAGAGGATATTTCCAACCACCTGAGCCACTGACGACACTTGGCAACTTGAAGAGCAGTTCTGGTGCCTTCGTGCTGATTCAGCATTCTGTGGAAAGTGAAGTGGAAAGCCCAGAGCAGTCTCAGTGTGGGGATGTTCCTGAAATGTGTTGAGCACTGATGCTTTCTGCTGCAACATCTGTTCCAGGCTCACAGAGCACTGGAACAGCCTGCCCAGAGAGGTTGTGGAGTCTTCTTCTCCTGAGAATTTCAAGCCCTGTCTGGATGTGTTCCTCTGTGTCCTGAGTTAGATTGTATGGTCCTGCTCTGGCAGGGGGGATGGACTCAATGATCTCTTTGGGTCCCTTGCAGCCCCTGACATCCTGTGAGCCTGTGATCTTTCTGTTGAGATACGCTGTACTCTTATGTGGTGAAACCATGGGGATGTGGGACTCACAGAAACATAGAATTACAGACTTGTTTTGGCTGGAAAACACCTCCCACATCATCATAGTATCATAGTATCATAGTATCAGTCAGGGTTGGAAGGGACCACAAGGATCAGCTAGTTCCAACCCCCCTGCCATGGGCAGGGACACCCCACACTACATCAGCCTGGCCAGAGCCTCATCCAGCCTGGGCTTAAACACCTCCAGGGATGGGGCCCCAACCACCTCCCTGGACAACCCATTCAAGGGCTTCACCACTCTCATGGGGAAGAACTTCCTCCTCACCTCCAGCCTGAATCTCCCCACCTCCAGCTTCATTCCATTCCCCCTAGTCCTATCACTACCTGAGATCCTGAGCAGTTCCTCCCCAGCCTTCTTGGAGCCCCCTTCAGATACTGGAAGGCCACAGTTAGGTCACCTGGGAGCCTTCTCTTCTCCACACTGAACAGCCCCAACTCCTTCAGACTGTCCTCATAGGAGAGGTGCTCCAGCCCACTGCTCATCCTCCTGGCCCTTCTCTGGACACCTTCCAGCACCTCCAGATCCCTCTTGGAATAGGGGCTCCAGAACTGGAGGCAGTACTCCAGGTGGGGTCTCAGCAGAGCTGAGCAGAGGGGGAGAATCACCTCCCTTGCCCTGCTGGCCACACTTCTCCTGATGCAGCCCAGGATCTGATTGGCTTTCTGGGCTGCAAGTGCACACTGAGAGCTCCTGTTGAGCTTCTCCTCCCCCAGCACCCCCAAGTCTCTCTCCTCAGGGCTGCTTTCCAGCCAGTCCCTGCCCAGCCTGGATTTGTGCCTGGGATTGCCTCGACCCAGCTGCAGGACCCTGCCCTTGGTCTTGTTGAACCTCCTGAGGTTGGCTTGTGCCCACCTCTCCAGCCTGTCCAGGTCCCTCTGGATGGCCTCCCTTCCCCCCAGCCTGTCTGCTGCACCACACAGCTTGGTGTAATCAAGTCCAACCATCAAGAAAACACCACCATGGCCATTGAACCATGCCTCCAAGTGCCATGACCACACACCTCTTAAATACCCCCAGGGATGTTGACTCCACCACCTCCCTGGGCAGCCTGGTCCAATGTCTTTCCTTAGGAAAGAAATTTTTCTTATTAGCCAATCTAAAACTCCCCTGGCACAATTTCAGGCCATATCCTCTCATCCTATCACCTGCTGCAAGGGAGACCAACCCCTTGGCTAAGCAGAGGCCACTAAATCTTTCATTGTGGGGTGGCATTACTACAGGCTTTGGCGTGCAAGTGGACACCAGGAGACCTCCTAATATCCTTTTTCCCAGTGATAAGACACAGTGGCTGGCACAAGACTATGGATACAGAACACTGATGGGGAAAATATAGAGACGGATAGAGGAGAGGCTGAGGGAGCTGGAGTTGTTTAGGCTAGAGAAGAGGAGGCTCAGAGGAGACCTCATTGCACTCTATAACTACCTGAAGGGAGGTTGCAGCCAGGAGGGGGTTGGTCTCTTCTCCCAGGCAGCCAGCACAAGAACAAGAGGACACAGTCTCAAGCTTCACCAGGGGCAGTTTAGGCTGGAGGTGTGGAGAAAGTTCCTCACAGAGACAGTTGTTAGCCATTGGAATGTGCTGCCCAGGGAGGTGGTGGAGTCACCATTCCTGGAGGCATACAAGAGGGGATTGGATGTGGCACTTGGTGCCATGGTCTAGTCATGAGGTCTGTGGTGACAGGTTGGACTTGATGATCTTTGAGGTCTCTTCCAACCTTGGTGATTCTGTAAGCAGCCTGTGGACTGGTGCCTAGGGATGTGGTTTAGTGATGACCCTTCAGTACTGGGTCAAGGGTTGGACTGGATGATCTTTGAGGTGTCCTCCAACCAGATGGGTTCTGTGATTCTGTGAAAGGGAGTATAAGTTGGAAGGATATCTTTAAGCTGGAGGCTGGAAAGCTGCTTTATACAGTACCTAAAGTCAACATTTTCAGATGGAAATGTTAAATTATCTGCTGCAATATGGCCTTCTCTGGCCAATTTCAGGCATTTCACTTTGAAACCACTCTCTGATATCTAAGACACATGGTCCCAAGAATGGATAAGCAAGAACAAAAGCTTCTGCAGAACAATTTGCAAGCATTTTATGTACCGAATAAGGCAAAACAATTTGTGCAGCTCTACGTTGAAAAAAAAACAACAGCTTTGAAAGCCTTTCCTCAAAAGTCAATATAGAGCCTCAATATTTATCCACAGGCATTTCACTTAATAGATTTTGTGATCAAAAGAAACCATCCTATGGTTCTGTACAGAAAGGCATCCTGAAATCAAACTTATGCTGGGACAAAACCCCAGCTCCTCTGGCATTCTGTTTTCAGCTTGTCCCTAAACCTTGGTTGGTATTTAATGCCTCTGCTGCTGTTACTGACTGTCTTGGTCTGGAGAGGGAAAGAGCCTCAGTTCTCTTGAATATTCCTGTGTTATGAAATTAGAGGCACAAATGAGGCCAAAATATCAACAGCTAGGCTATTTATTAAACAAATTAAGTGGATGGGTCAGAAGGAGAGAGAGAATAGACCGTGAGAGAGAGAAGAGGGAGAGAGAAGAGGAAAGGAATTATATTACCACACCCCTCGCCCCCCAAGACAGTTTGGGTCTGTGGAGGAAAGGTGCTGCAGCTTTGGATCTAGAGGTGATGTTGGGTCTGTAGAGGAAGGGTGCTGTAGCTTTGGCTGTAGAAGGGATGTTGTCCTCTGGGCAGCCTCATCAGCTCCATGAGTTGCAGCAGGCAGAACTTAGGACACGGAGAGAGGCTTCCTCCTGGTCTGCTTCTTCCAGGCTCTATAGGGATGTCTCTGTCATATTCTCTCCTGGTATTTTCTCTGTTTTAATTTAGAGCAGCATTGTCCAGGTCTTTTCCTTCTATGTTTTCCTTCTCCTGTGTTTTCCTTCTCCTGAGCCAGTAGTTGCTCAAGTCTTTTTATACAGTTTTTAGTCCTTAGGTATGTGTCCAAGTATTGTACCCCAGGAAATCATCCTTAGGTAAGTGTCCAGGTATTGTTCCCCAGGAAATCTTCCTTAGGTAAGTGTTCAGGTATTGTTCCCCAGGAAATCATCCTTAGGTAAGTGTCCAGGCATTGTCCCCCAGGAAATCGTCCTTAAGTAAGTGTCCAGGTATTGTCCCCCAGGCAATTGTCCTTAGGTAAGTGTCCAGGCATTGTCCCCCAGGAAATCATCCTTAGGTAAGTGTCCAGGTATTGTTCCCCACAAAATCTTCCTGTGTATTCCTTTGTGTTTGGACAGGGGTCTGGAGGAAGGGGTGGGGAGGGCCCTCCTCCTCTTCCTTGTCCATCTACCTGCCCACACACCCAATACACATCAGGGGCCAGGTGGTGAATCCATTGTCTCACCATCCTCCCTTTCCTGGGTACCTGATGGGTGGAGATGCCTCCATCCATTATAGTCAGGCTAGCTGTAGGCCAGTGAGCAATCCTTATCTATGCACCTTTCCAGTGGCTCTGCCCAATACACATCAGCTATTGTCTGGGCAAGCAGCACAGGTGATTTTATCTTTGCTGAGTCATATCAGGAAAGACAAGCTTTAGTCTCTCACATTGACTCAGCCATTTGAAAATTCCTTTCTCTGGAGTTTTAAAGGATCTGAGGATCTTCATGCAGAAGAGTAAAAGTGCATCACTGTCATTGAAGAATAGTCAAACCACATCCTGCTCTTCCTTACCTGCTCATACCAAAGACTGCTGTACTTTTCCTGGAAAAGCTGGCCGAACACGAGCCAGCAGTGTGCCCAGGTGGCCAAGAAGGCCAATGGCATCCTGGCCTGCATCAGGAATAGTGTGGCCAGCAGGAGCAGGGATGTCATTCTGCCCTGTACTCAGCACTGGTTAGGCCACACCTTGAGTCCTGTGTCCAGTTCTGGGCTCCTCAGTTTAAGAAGGACATTGAGACTCTTGAATGTGTCCAGAGAAGGGCAATGAGGCTGAGGAGAGGCCTCAAGCACAGCCCAGTGAGGAGAGGCTGAGGGAGCTGGGATTGTTTAGCCTGGAGAAGAGAAGGCTCTGGGGAGACCTTCTTGCTGTCTACAACTCCCTGAAGGGAGGTGGTAGGCATGTGGGGGTTGGTCTCTTCTCCCAGGCAACCAGCACCAGAACAAGAGGACACAGTCTCAAGCTGTGCCAGGCAAAGTGTAGGCTGGAGGTGAGGAGAAAATTCTTCTCAGAAAGAGTAATTTGGCATTGGGATGTGCTGCCCAGGGAGGTGGTGGAGTCCCCACCCCTGGAGGTGTTCAAGAGGGGACTGGACGTGGCACTTGGTGCCATGGTCTAGTCATGAGTTCTGTGGAGACAGGTTGGACCTGTTGATCTTTGAGGTCTCTTCCAATCTTAGTGATTCTGTGATTCTGTGATTGACTGTATGGTGAAAACATCAAGAGTCATCCAGGCCTTATGATCATAAAGCCAAATCGTAGAATGGTAGGGGTTGGAAGGGCCTCCTCCAGGGCTCCAGCACCCTCACAGTAAAGAAGTTTTTCCTCACACTGAGGTGGAATTTCCTGTGTTCCAGTTGGTGTCCTTTGCCCCTTATCCTATCACAGGCTTGGTGCCTTCTTCTTGACACCCACCCCTCAGATATTTGTAAATGTTAATAAGATCCCCTCTCACTCATCTCTTCTCCAGGCTGAAGAGCCTCAGGTCTCTCAGCATTTCCTCTTAAGACAGATGTTCCAGTCTCTTCATCATTCCCATAGCCCTCCACTGAGCAATCTCCAAATTATCCCTGTCCCTCTTGAACTGGGGAGCCCAGAAGTGGACACAATACCATTGGCTTTCTTGGCCACAAGGACACATTGCTGGCTGACCCATGGGTAACTTGTTGTCCACCAGCACCCCAAGATGTTGAGGTGGAGCTTTCTGAGTTCCAGTCCTTTGTCCCATCACAGGACACCACTGAAAAGTGACCAGCATCATCTTCTTGACACACACCCTTCAGATATTTGTAAATGTTAATAAGATCCCCTCTCATTCTTCTCTTCCCCAGGCTAAACAGCTCCAGGTCTCCCAGCCTTAAGAAGATAAAGCAGAAGACAAAATGTGTGTGAGACCTTGAAGACAGCTCCATATTAATCCATATTCACTGGCACCCACTTGTTTGCAGAAATGATTCCTGCACTGCACATACCTCCTGGCAAAAGCCATTTCCCACTTGCTGGGAGTTACTGGTGTGTGCTGGAGAAAAGCACTAGGCTGAGCATCGGTAATCAGAGCCACCAAGGAGGCCAGCTGAGGGCTTTTGCCAGCTCTCTGTGTCAATGCTGGATCCAAAATCTGCTTAGAGACTCTGCATGTGTTACCTGTGAGACTGATTTTATATCATCCAGTCCCTTGCTCATCAAGGCCAGGCAGCCCATTTCTCTTCCAGGCAGTGCCTTCTGCCCATATTGTGCATACTTTGGGCTGGAGCATTTATTTACTTCAGCAGAGGATGTGCTTGTGTTAATGCTGCTCTTCACTTTAAGTGCATACTTTGGGTGATGGATTGCCATTCCAAACTGCTCTCTCTCATTTATTCATTAAACAAGAGCTGAGCAGCACTGACCATAACACTTGCAAACGTAGGAGCACTCCTGATGGCATTAATCTGCTGAGAAAGTGGTTTAGGCAGAGGATATGATGGATGTTAACACAGCAAACTCTCTCCTGTCTTGCTGCTCTGCAATTAGGATTGTGTCTTCTGTGATGATTGGAGCTTGTGAGACTCCATCTGGATCTCTGTGCCCAGGCTGGGGCTCTGCAGTGCAAGGAGGCTCCTTATTGCCCATGTCTCTGTCCTGAGCCACTGACAGATTGGGCTCATGCCAAATCCTGCTGGCCTTGGCTTGGAGAGGGGCTGCAGGGGGCCTTCAGGACCACTAGGGAGAAACTTTTTAGAAGAGATTGTAGTGATAAGTTGAAAAGGAATGGATTGAAGCTTGAGGAAGGGACTTTTAGACTGGAGATTAGGAAGAAATGCGTGGCTCAGTTGGCAGCGCATAAGACCCTTAATGGGAAGGTCGTGAGTTCAAGCCTGCAGTGGGCAGTAGTGTCCTCCCTGCTCTAGTCATGAGGTCTGTGGTGACAGGTTGGACTCGATGATCTTTGAGGTCTCTTCCAACCTTAGTGATACTGAATACTGAATACTGAAATTATTTCCAGGGAGAGTGGTGAGACACTGGAACAGGTTGCCCAGGGAGGTCATGGATGCCCTCTCCCTGGAGGTGTTCAAGGCCAGGTTGGATGAGGCTTTGAGGAATCTGGGCTGGTGGCCCTGCTCATGGCAGAGGTCTGGAACTAGATGATCTTTAAGGTCTCTTCTAACCCAAACCATTCTATGATTCTATGATTCTGATTCTATGATTCTATGAAGGTGGTGGAAAATGGAAAATACAAGGAGAGGTGCAGAGCTTTATAAAGAAGGGGAATCAGGAAATGAAAGCAGTACCTGCCCCACTAAATGGCTTCTCATCCCTCTTTAGAAAGGCTGTGCCAGCATTAACATAGCAGTGGCACTCCAGAAAGGAGTTTTGATGGGTGAATGGGAGGGTAATAGAGAAGAAAACATAAGTTGAAAGGCAAAAGTAGGGAATTTCCTTCCCAGGATACAGATTTTATTCTTTCTCTCACTGCAGAGTGAAGAAATTCCTACCTGTCACTGAACAGGGGTTGGACAAGATGACCTCTGAGGGTACCTTCCAACTGGCAGCAGGCTGTGATTCTGTGATCCTTATCTTGACTTGAGCTGGAGAAGCAAATATGTCCATTCCACTGCACTCAGAGTGAAAAGCTCTTTGAGAGAAACCAGGTGAATGAGGTGAGGGAAAATGCCTCCCTGGCATGGCTGTGCTCTCTTTGTCCTTGGATCTCTGCACAGGACAGATATACCTAGGGGTACTCCACAGTAATTATCAGAGAATCATCGAATCAACAAGGTTGGAAAAGACCTCACAGATCAAGTCCAACCTGTCACCCAACACCTCATGACTACTAAACCATGGCACCAAGGGCCACATCCAATCCTTTTTCAAACACCTCCAAGGACGGTGACTCCACCACCTCCCTGGGCAGCACATTCCAATGGCAGATTACTCTTTCTGTGAAGAACTTTCTCTTCACCCCCAGCCTAAACTTCCCCTGGCACAGCTTGAGACTGTGTCCTCTTGTTCTGGTGCTGGTTGCCTGGGAGAAGAGACCAACTCCCACATTCCTACAACCTCTCTTCAGGGAGTTGTAGAGAACAAGGTCTCCCCTGAGCCTCCTCTTCTCCAGGCAAAACAACCCCAGCTCCCTCAGCCTCTCCTCACAGGGCTGTGCTCCAGACCCCTCCCCAGCCTCGTTGCCCTTCTCTGAGTCAAGAGTCTCAATGTCCTTCTTAAATTGAGAAGCCCAGAACTGGACACAGGACTCAAGGTGTGGTCTAACCAGTGCTGAGCACAGGGCACAATGACATCCCTGCTCCTGCTGTCCACACTATTCCTGATTCAGGCCAGGATGCCATTGGCCTTCTTGGCCACCTGGGCACATTGCTGGCTCATGTTCAGATGTTGTCAACCAGTCTTCTCAGCTCCCTTTCTGCCTGGCTGCTCTTCAGCCACTCTGACCCAAACCTGTAGCACTGCATGGGGTTGTTGTGGCCAAAGTGCAGCACCTGGCACTTGGACTTGTTGAATGCCATCCTGTTGTACTCTGCCCATCTGTCCAGCCTGTCAAGGTGCCCCTGCAGATCTCTTCTATCCTCTAACAGATCAACTCCTGCCCCCAACTTGGTGTCATCTGCAAACTTACTAATGGTGGACTCAATTCCCCTCATCCAGATCATCAATAAAGATATTGAACAGGATGGGTCCCAGCACTGATCCCTGGGGGACACCATTGGTGCCTGGCCACCAGCTGGCTGTGGCACCATTCACCACCACTCTCTGGGCTCAGCCCTCCAGCCAGTTCCTGACCCAGCTCAGAGTGCTGCTGTCCAAGCCAGGGGCTGACAGCTTGGCCAGGAGTTTGCTGTGGGGGACAGGTTTTTGTAGTTGTTGCAACTCAGACCAAAAGTCCCAAACCCAGTGCTGTGACTCCATTTCAAGAGGTTTTTTTTTTCTTCACATGTGTAGTTTCTAACATGATGAGAGGTTTTCACAGCAAGGAGCTTCTGCAGAACACAATTTCTCCACAAGGCATTTTGGAAGAGGGAGACTGGTGCTGAGAATTCAGATCAATAAGGAGCTCTGTAGAGAGCAGTGCTTGGGAAAAAAAGCACATTGGCCACAACAACCCCATGCAGGGCTACAGGCTGGGGTCAGAGTGGCTGGAGAGTGGCCAGGCGGAGAGGGACCTGGGGGTGCTGATTGATAGTAGGTTGAGCATGAGGCAGCAGTGTGCCCAGCTGGCCAAGAAGGCCAATGGCATCCCGGCCTGCATCAGGAACAGTGTGGCCAGGAGGAGCAGGGAAGTCATTGTGCCCTGTACTCAGCACTGGTTAGGCCACACCTTGAGTCAGTTTAGGAAAGATGTTGAGTTGCTGGAAGGTGACCAGAGAAGAGCAACAAAGTTGGAGAGGGGTCTGGAGCACAGCCCTGTGAGGAGAGGCTGAGGGAGCTGGGGTTGCTTATCTTGGAGAAAAGAAGGCTCAGGGGAGACCTTCTTGCTGTCTCCAACTCCCTGAAGGGAGGTTGTAGCCAGGAGGGGGTTGGTTTCTTCTCCCAGGGAACCAGCACCAGAACAAGAGGACACAGTCTCAAGCGCTGCCAGGGGAGGTTTAGTCTGGATATTAGGAAGAAGTTCTTCATAGAAAGAGTAATTGGCCATTGGAATGTGCTGCCCAGGGAGGTGGTGGAGTCACCATCACAGGAGGTGTTTAATAGCAGACTGGATGGGGTGCTTGGTGCCATGGTTGAGTTGATCAGATGGTGTTGGGTGATAGGTTGGACTTGATGATCTCAAAGGTCTTTTCCCACCTGGTTAATTCTATTCTATTCTATTCTATTCTATTCTATTCTATTCTATTCTATTCTATTCTATTCTATTCTATTCTATTCTATTCTTCTATTCTATTCTGCTCTGCTCTGCTCTACTCTACTCTATACTATTCTATTCCATTCTAAAAGATGAAGCCCCACCTAGCTCCAACCTCCTTTCAGGGAATAAATAGAGTGAAAAGCTTTCCTGAAAGCAATGGAATATGAGTGGGAAAGTGGGTAGTGACTAGTGAAAGAAAAAAAAGACAAAAAGAAGCAGAAAAGAGACAAAGTTAATTACATTAAATTAAAATATCAATGGAAACATGGCTGGTAACAAATGCTGCTTCTCCAGAGTGTCAATCATCCAGCTGAGCACCATCCCTCTCCAGAACTAATCCTGCAATTACATGACTGTTTGCTTAACTAAACACAAAATGCCTTTCTTCTAAGTCAACTGGGGCAGAGGATTCCTGGACTTCTGCATTCAGCAAAGGGAAGCAACTTGGCCAAGCACAGTAATCTCTTTATGGATACAATCAGCAAACAATAGGCTCCTGCGTAGTGTTTGCCATCAGCCTCGGGGGGACATGTTCTTCGTGGCTGAGGCTTCAGGCTGCATCATTAAGATAAAATAAACCAAGCTGCAGCTTCTTACATCCACTGCCTTCCAAAATGTTTAAATATTAAGGGGAGCAGATAAACTGCTAAGAAGCAGTTGCTGCTTTGAAACCTCCCTAATGCCAGGAGGCCTCAAAAGAATACAGGAGAAAAGATCTGCAGGTGGGGAAACAAAACAAACCAAAACAAATAGATGATTCAAGCCATGAGGAGACATACAACTACCTGAAGGGGGGTTGTAGACAGGCAGAGGTTGGTCTCTTCTCCCAGGCAGCCAGCACCAGAACAAGAGGACACAGTCTCAGGCTGCACCAGGGGAGGTTCAGGCTGGAGGTCAGGAGGAAGTTTTACACAGAGAGAGTGATTGCCCATTGGAATGGGCTGCCCAGGGAGGTGGTGGAGTTGCCATCGCTGGAGGTGTTCAGGAGGAGACTTGAGAATGTGCTTAGTTGCATAGTTTAGTTGGTTGGGTGTTGTTGGTTGATAGGTTGGACACAATAATCTTGAAGGTCTCTTCCAACCTGGTCTGGTCTGGTCTATTCTATTCTATTCTATTCTATTCTATTCTATTCTATTCTATTCTATTCTATTCTATTCTATCATAGAATGGAAGGGATTAGAAAGGGAACTCCAGAGAAGGAGCTAACAGGTGATGGTAGAAATAAATCACTTTTTTTTTCCCCCAGAAAAATATTTATTGTGGTTTTAATTATTTTCTATAACAAAGGCTTCTTTGTTTGTTTGTGGGTTTTTTTTGGTGGGCTGGTTTTCAACATAAAGAAATTCTCCTATTCATTTATGTTGGGATGTTTTTTTGGCCTCCAACAGGCAACCTGGTATCATTTTGAAACACTGCTCCCACTCCTCCTTGAAATTTGCCTATGAAAAACATAGGGAAAAATTCTACCTCAAAATGGGTACATTTGCATTGCCACAATAGGCCTTTAAAATGGTGCTGACTATAAACCAGATGCAAGCAACTTTTGTCTGAAATGGCATGGGAAAAAAAAATAAAAAAAAAGAAAAAAAGAAAAAAAAAAGAAAAAAAAAGAAAAAAAAAAAGAAAAAAAAGAAAAAAGGAAAATAAAAAAAGGAAAAAGAAGAAAAAAGAAAAAAGAAAAAGAAAATAAAAAAAGAAAAAAGAAAAAGAAAATAAAAAAAGAAAAAAGTAAAAAGAAAAAGAAGAATAAAAAGGGAAAAAAGAAGAAAGAAGGAAAAGAAAAAAATAAGAAAAAAGGAAAATAGAAAAAAGAAAGAAGAAAAAAGGAACAAAGAAAAAAGAAGAAAAAAGAAAAAAGGAAAAGGAAAAATAAAAAAAAAAAGAAAAAATAAGAAAAATAGAAAAGGAAAAAGAAAAAGAAGATAAAATAAAAATGGTAAAAGAAAAATAAGAAAAAAAAATTAAAAAAAATAAAAAGAAAAAATAAAAAGAAAAAAGGAAAAAAAAAGAAAAAAGGAAAAAAGAAAAATAAAGGAAAAAAGAAAAAAGGAAAAACTTTAAAAAAAGGAAAAGGAAAATAAAAAAGGAAAAAGAAAAATGTAAAAGGAAAAGGAAAAGAAAAACGGAAAAAAGAAAAAAGAAAAAGAAAATAGAAAAGAAAGAGGAAAATAAAAGAGAAAAAAGGAAATTGGAAAAAAGGGAACAAAGGAAAAAGAAAGGAAAAAAAGTTGAAATGTCATCTGGCTCGTTTTGGTTCATGGAAACTTCTTGGGAAGTTGAAGCAGACTATGGCTGAAAGATCTGGACAGCATTCTCCAAGCGATAGTCACAGCATCACAGTACATTAGAGGTTGGAAGGGACCTCCAGAGATCATCCAGTCCAACCCCCTGCCAGAGCAGCATCACCCAGGGTAGGCTGCACAGGAATGCATCCAGGTGGGTGTTGAAAGTCTCCAGCGAAGGAGACTTCACAACCTCTCTGAACAGCCTGCTCCAGGGCTCTGTTGCTCTCACTGTAAAGAAGTTTCTCATGTTGAGGTGAAATCTTCTCTTCCAGCTTGTATCCATTGTTCCTTTTCATTATTATTGAGCACTACCCCAAAGAGCTTCGCCCTCTCCACGTGACACCCACCCCTCAGATATTTATACACCTTGATGAGAGTCACCCCCCTCAGTCTTCTCCAGACTAAACAGCCCCAGGACTCTCAGTCCCTCTTCACAGGGGAGATGCTCAAATCCCCTAATCATCCTCCTGGCTCCTTGTGGGACTCTCTCCAGCAGGTCTCTGTCTCTCTTGAACTGGGGGGCCCAAAATTGGGCACAGTATTGCAGCTGTGGTCTCAGCAGGACAGAGTAGAGGAGGAGAAAAAACTCCCTAGACCTGCTGGCCACACTTTGCTTGCTGCCCCCTAGGATACCATTGTCAAAATCTTCCCTCTTGGGTGGGACTCTCTGGCCAGAGTTCTACTACCACATCTCCTTTGCATGGTTTAGTTGGTTGGGTGGTGTTGGATGATGGGTTGGACGCAATGATCCTGAAGGTCTCTTCCAACCTCGTCTATTCTATTCTATTCTATTCTATTCTATTCCTTCATTTCTTTCTGGGCATAGATCTTTTGCTTCAGGAGGTGACTTGATGGGGTGCTTGGTGCCATGGTTTAGTTGATTAGGTGGGTTGGATTGGTTGATGGGTTGGATGTGATGATCTTGAAGGTCTCTTCCAATCTGCTTTATTCTATGTATTCATTGTGCTCAGGTTCAAGTAGAAAGGTGTCACTTCTGGGTCTTTTATCTTTTTTTCAAGCCATCTCTTGAATAGATCAGATCTCATGCTAAGGCAGAGAATTTTTCTTGTGTCTGGGTAAACACCCACCTGGAACATGGTACCTCTGCCATCCAGCAGTGAGCACCCCAGTGCTTGGTGCCCAGGCAGCCAGGAGAGCCATTGGCATCCTGGCCTGCATTGGGAACAGTATGGCCAGCAGGAACCGGGAGGTCATTCTGCCCCTGTACACTGCACTGGTTAGGCCACACCTTGAGTCCTGTGTCCAGTTCTGGGCTCCTCAGTTTAGGAAGGATGTTGACTTGCTGGAAGGTGTCCAGAGAAGGGCAACAAAGTTGGTGAGGGGTTTGGAACACAAGCCCTATGAGGAGAGGCTGAGGGAGCTGGGGTTGCTTAGCCTGGAGAAGAGGAGGCTCAGGAGTGACCTCATTGCTCTCTACAACTACCTGAAGGGAGGTTGTAGACAGGCAGACAGGTAGAGGTTGGTCTCTCCTCCCAGGCAGCCAGTACCAGAACAAGAGGACACAGTCTCAGGCAGCACCAGGGGAGGTTTATGCTGGAGGTTAGGAGGAAGTTTTACACAAAGAGAGTGATTGCCCATTGGAATGTGCTGCCCAGGGAGGTGGTGGAGTCACCATCACTGGAGGTGTTCAGGAGGAAACTTGATGGGGTGCTTGGTTGCATGGTTTAGTTGATTAGGTGGTGTTGGATGATAAGTTGGACACAATGATCTTGAAGGTCTCTTCCAACCTGGTTTATCCCTCCCCTCCCCTCCCCTCCCCTCCCCTCCCCTCCCCTCCCCTCCCCTCCCCTATTCTATTCTATTCTATTCTATTCTATTCTATTCTATTCTATTCTATTCTATTCTATTCTATTCTATTCTATTCTATTTGGTTTACTTCTCCTGACCTTCTGCCTTTTTTGAGACTGCACTTCCAGTACCTCCTAGCACAAGCAGAGAGACAAATTATGACTTAAGAGGGCTCTTCCATCATAAAGATTTCTGACCTGTCACTCCTCTTTTTCAGAGCTGATCTTTAAACCCTCTCATCACATAATTGCCACAGTCAGCTGGGGTTAATAATTACTAATGAAGCAAGATTAAGGTATAAGAAGAGATATTGAGATTTTATAAGGTGCTCACTCAGCATTAGCACATCAGAAGGACTCTTTGGGATCCACTCAGAAAAGGATGGCAGAAGTCTTGCAGAGTTGGCTGAAAAGATGAGGAAGATCTTTATTTAGTCTTTGACTCCAGGACAGTCTGTACAAAATTCTGATTAACCTGAAACTGGAAACTTTTAATACTAGAGGTCTGACATATGGTCCTAATTCCAACCACTTGCAGTAAGAATGACTGAGAAGGGAAGGAGAAGGTGCCCTTTGTTAGCAGGTCCTGCAACAACTGCCTCTATAAATCCAGTGACATGCCACATTCTTCAACCTGAAGCAATTTTAGAGAGTCAGTTGTCCTACAAAGAACACCTTAATCTAGTATGTATTAGAAATGTTGGTGTTATGCCCTATCCATCATGTGGAGTTCTGATATAATCATTATGACTCCACTTTCCACACACCCCCCCCCCCTTCCTAGCTGCAAGCTATAATCAATGTCAGGATTTATGGAGTTATTTCTTCAATTATATGGAAGGGAAATTCACAAGCGTGAGTTATGGACATGAAATTCCCTGTACACTAATAAGGCAACCAAACTGGTGGATTTGCTGCATGCAAGATACACTGAGAAAACAGCTTTCCTTGTTTTTTTTCCCCCCACACCTATTACTGAATGGGGCTCTGAACAACCTAGGCCCAGGGATCACTGTTGGGCCCCATCCTGCTTAATGTCTTTGTTAATGATTTGGATGAGGAGATAGAGTCCGCCATTAGTAAGTGTACAGATGACACCAAGTTGGGGGGCAGGTCTTGATCTGTTAGAGGGTGGGAGAGTTCTGCAGAGGGACCTTGACAGGCTGGACAGTTGGGCAGAGTCCAACACAGTCCAAGTGCCAGGTTCTGCACATTGGCCACAACAACCCCATGCAGTGCTACAGAGAGGCTGGAGGGCAGCCAGGCGGAAAGGGACCTGGGGGTACTGGTTGATAGTAAGCTGAACATGGGGCAGCAGTGTGCCCAGGTGGCCAAGAAGGCCAATGGCATCCTGGGCTGCATCAGGAACATCCTCACCTCCAGCCTAAACTTCCCCTGGCACATCTTGAGTCCTGTGTCCAGTTCTGGGCCCCCTCAATTTAAGAAGGACATTGAGACGCTTGAGCATCTTCAGAGAAGGGCAACAAAGCTGGAGAGGTGTTTGGAGCACAGCCCTGTGAGGAGAGGCTGAGGGAGCTGGGGTTGCTTAGCCTGGAGAAGAGGAGGCTCAGGGGTGACCTCATTGCTGTCTACAACTCCCTGAAGGGATGTTGTAGCCAGGTGGGGGTTGGTCTTTTCTCCCAGGCAACCAGCACCAGAACAAGAGGACACAGTCGCAAACTGTGCCAGGGGAGGTTTAGGCTGGAGGTGAGGAGAAAGTTCTTCCCAGAAAGAGTAATTGGCCATTGGAATGTGCTGCCCAGGGAGGTGGTGGCGTCGCTGTCCCTAAAGGTGTTCAAGAAAGGATTGCACGTGACACTTAGTGCCATGGTTTAGTTGTCAGTTGTGTGAGGTACTAGGTAACAGGTTGGACTTGATGATCTCTGAGGTCTTTTCCAACCTGGTTTATTCTGTGATTCTGTAGAAGAAGGTATCCCTGCCCACATCAGCGGGCTTGGAACAAGGTGGATTTTGAGATCCCTTCCAACACAAACCATTCAATGATCCTATGATTATTACGTGAGTATATCTGAGCTAATGTCTGAAACAGCCATGCTTGGAGGTCTCAAAGGCTTTGCTAAAATGGGAAAAAAACTAGAAATGGGGAGATTCAGATTGGACATTAGGAAGGAATTCTTCCCCATGAAGGTGGTGAGAGACTGGCACAGGTTGCCCAGGGAGGTGGTGGAAGCCTCATCCCTGGAGGTGTTTAAGGCCAGGCTGGATGTGGTTTTTAACAGTCTTATTTAGTGTTAGGTGTCTCTGCCCATGGCATGGGGGTTGGAACAGGATGATCCTTGAGGTCCCTTAAAACCCTGACAATTCTGTGATTCTCTTTGTCAGTGAGTGCCCAACATTCATTCGTTACAGAGCTCAGATCATACAATTTCCCTCCCTCCCTGAACTAACAGAATCCAGGAGTCTATGACAAGTTGATTTCCTTTTGATTGAGCTCCACAAAGCTACTTTATGTTTGGTGCTTTTAGACCAATAACTAGAAAATGTGGTGCTTCTGGAAAGTTGGACACAAAAAAGGCTTTTAGCTAAAATGCCACTTGTCCATAAGCAGGTCTGCTGGGGATCAAAAAAAGGAATGCTCTCAGGTGGCAGGTGCATGTGGAACCTTCACCATTAGTCTGGATGGCTCCCAGAGGAGTTAAAGGCTTTAAGGTAAGCTGGAAGAGTGATCATCTGGGGTAAGACCATTAAGCTCCACTGATACAGAAAAATGACTGCTTCCCATTTCCGGTGGCCTGGGCATAAAAATTGGATCTCTTCAGTTTGAAATCTGTTCTGGTTTTAAACTCAGTTTAATACACAGATTCCTCTCTTATGAAGACAGACTGAGGGAGCTGGGGCTGCTCAGTCTGGAGAAGAGAAGGCTCTGAGGAGACCTAATTGTGGCCTTCCAGTGTCTGAAGGGGGCTCCAAGAAAGCTGGGGAGGGACTTTTGAGGGTGTCAGGGAGTGATAGGACTGGGGGGAATGGAACAAAACTAGAAATGGGTAGATTGAGATTGGGTGTTAGGAAGAAGTTCTTCCCCATGAGGGTGGTGAGAGACTGGCAACAGGTTGCCCAGGGAGGTGGTGGAAGCCTCCTGCCTGGAGGTTTTTGCAGCCAGGCTGGATGTGGCTGTGAGCAACCTGATGATGTGAGGTGTCCCTGCCCATGGCAGGGGGGCTGGAACTGGATGGTCCTTGAGGTCCCTTCCAACCCTAACAATTCTATGATTGATTCTGTGATTCAGCTGCCTGAGGCTGCTTTTGATTCCTCATAGATTTGACTCTCGTGGCCCTCCAATTTTGGTCTAAATAAATAAATAAAGAGCACTTAAATGAGCAACTGAACCATCTTTATGGCAGAAAGCCCACACTGTAGCTGACCTTTTTGTGTGTGTTATCTTTTTCCATTCCCCACCTGCACAACTCTGCCAGGTGAGCTTGACCTGGAGTTTCACTGCCAGTTGTGGACACATCATGCACATCACTTTTTTATCGCAGCTGAGTTTCAAGTGCCTGGCTGTTAAATCCTGTGGAAATCTGAGGCATGCCTCATGAAATGTCATGAAATACCTTTTCTGCCCAAGTGCCAGTCACTCTCTATTTAATTATTTAAGATGACAGCCTCTTCCCAAGGGAGCTATGCAAGGAAAAGATAACCATGGAACCGGGAAAGGTTCTTCATGAGACCAAAAATGTGCTATTTAAATGCAACTTGTCATTAATGTGGTAGTTTCCTAACTTTCCCTACTCTAATCTTCTGGTACAATTATATTATCTTTTCGAGTCTTCCTGGTAACTATGGAGCTCTGTTTCACAGAATCACAGTATCACAGAATCACAGTATCACAGAATCACAGTGTGGTGGGTTGAATATCCCCCCCCCCCTCCCCCAAAATGAATTGCCAGACCAGCTCAGCTGGAAGCAAATGAAGCTTCCAACTTTGCTTGTTTTTACATGCAGAACCACAATCTAAAACATGAAATGCAATGAATATGAACAAAATATACAATATTTACACATATGTACAATTTATAATTAATATGAAACATTAGGGACTGGAAGGGACATCAAAAGCTCGTCCAATACAACCCCCGCTGTCAGAGCAGGATCCCCTAGAGCAGATCACACAGGAACACATCCAGGGAGGTCTTGAATATCACAGTATCACAGTATCACCAAGGTTGGAAGAGACCTCAAAGGTCATCAAGTCCAACCTGTCACCACCAGCCTCATGACTAGACCATGGCACCAAGTGCCACGTCCAATCCCCTCTTGAACACCTCCAGGGATTGTGATTCCACCACCTCCCTGGGCAGCACGTTCCAATGGCTAACAACTCTCTCTGTGAACAACTTTCTCCTCACCTCCAGCCTAAACTTCCTCTGGTGCAGCTTGAGACTGTGTCCTCTTGTTCTGGTGCTGGTTGCTAGAGAGAAGAGACCAACCCCCTCCTGGCTACAACCTCCTTTCAGGTAGTTGTAGAGAGCAATGAGGTCACCCCTGAGCCTCCTCTTCTCCAGGCTAAACAATCCCAGCTCCCTCAGCCTCTCCTCGCAGGTCTTTTGCTCAAGGCCTCTCATGAGTCTTGTTGCCCTTCTCTGGACACGTTCAAGTGTCTCGAAGTCCTTCCTAAACTGAGGAGCCCAGAACTGGACACAGGACTCAAGGTGTGGCCTAACCAGTGCTGAGCATAGGGCACAATGACTTCCCTGCTCCTGCTGGCCACACTATTCCTAATGCAGGCCAGGATGCCTTTGGCCTTCTTGGCCACCTGGGCACACTGCTGGCTCATGTTTAGGTGGCTGTCAATCAGCACCCCCAGGATATCTCCAGAACATCTCCAGAGAAGGAGACTCCACACACACCCTGGCCAGCTTGTGTTCCAGTGTTCTGTCACCCACTTTTTGTTTAACCCTGATCTACTAAAGGCAGAAGCTTCACAGAGCCGTTTGGGATTTGAGCTGACATTATTTCTCCTTGCATGGCAATGGAATCCTACTGTAAATTATCAGTGCTAGCAGTGGAGGGGACATCAGACTGACAAAGCAGCCTTTAATCTTGCTTCTCCTCAGGTTGCTCCTGCAGTGTTTTTGCAACTTTGAGGGAATTGTTTTCTCTTATCATTTTCAGCAGAAATGACAGGCTGCTCTTTTTCCACATCATTAAGATCATCCTCACCCATGGCAGTAGGCACAGTGCAAAGTGAAACTTCCCTTAGTATGCAGTTGGAAGATGTACATTTTCTCACACTTCATCCAACAGAAGTGGGGCTGGTTTGAACTAAACTGGTTAGGCCATACCTTGAGTCCTGTGTCCAGTTCTGGGCCCCTCAGTTTAGGAAGGAGGTTGAGTTGCTGGAAGGTGTCCAGAGAAGGGCAACAAAGCTGGGGAGGGGTCTGGAGCACAGCCCTGTGAGGAGAGGCTGAGGGAGCTGGGGTTGCTTAGCCTGGAGAAGAGGAGGCTCAGGGGAGACCTTCTTGCTCTCTACAACTACCTGAAGGGAGGTTGTAGCCAGGAGGGGTTTGGTCTCTTCTCCCAGGCAACCAGCACCAGAACAAGAGGACACAGTCTCAAGCTGTGCCAGGGGAGGTTTAGGCTGGATGTTAGGAAGAAGTTCTTCATAGAAATAGAGATTGGCCATTGGAATGTGCTGCCTAGGGAGGTGGTGGAGTCACCATCACTGGAGGTGCTTAGGAAGAGACTGGATGGGGTGCTTGGTGCCATGGTTTAGTTGATTAGATGGTGTTGGGTGATAGGTTGGACTTGATGATCTCAAAGGTCTTTTCCAACCTGGTTAATTCTATTCTATTCTATTCTATTCTATTCTATTCTATTCTATTCTATTCTATTCTATTCTATTCTATTCTATTCTATTCTATTCTATTCTATTCTATTCTATTCTATTCTATTCTATTCTATTCCCTTTCAGGATGTCCTGTGTTCCTTGTCACAGTGTGACAAGCCTGGCTTCATGGATCTGTTTCCAGCTCTGTCTCCAGCACAGCCTGCATGACTGCATCCAGCATGGACAGGGAGATCTCACTGAAATAGGATAATGACATGTGCTTCAAAAATAGGTCTCACATTCCTATTTTAGTTTTCAGTCATGAGGGAGTGAAACTAGCATGTCCCATCTCTGGCAGGTTCCCAAGGGCTTGGGTGTGTGGGCCCACAGAGAACATATGAGGAGCTGCCATTAAAGTGAGCAATCTGGATTGGAGTCCTGGAAGGACAGGGAGGGAGCTGAGCCTCAGTTAGGATGAAGATGGCAATCAGTTGTGTTTTGTAAATGGTGTGAACATGTTTCAAAAGAGACTGAAAATATCTTCATACTTCAAGAATTGGTGGCTTCTGCCAGCATACTCCAAGACCACCTTTGTTTATATGGCCTCCCTAAAGACCTGTGGCAAGAAATGCTTAACTTTGGGGTGCTTGGTCACAACAAGGAGGTCACCAACAGGCCAAAACCCTTGCTTTCTTTTTACCTCCTTCCTTTCTCTGTGTTCTTTCTTTCTTCTTCTTTCTTTCTTTCTTTCTTTCTTTCTTTCTTTTCTTTCTTTCTTTCTTTCTTTCTTTCTTTCTTTCTTTCTTCTCTTTCTTTCTTTCTTTCTTTCTTTCTTTCTTTCTTTCTTTCTTTCTTTCTTTCTTTCTTTCTTTCTTTCTTTCTTTCTTTCTTTCTTTCTTTCTTTCTTTCTTTCTTTTCTTTCTTTCTTTCTTTCTTTCTTTCTTTCTTTCTTTCTTTCTTTCTTTCTTTCTTTCTTTCTTTCTTTCTTTCTTTCTTTCTTTCTTTCTTTCTTTTCTTTCTTTCTTTCTTTCTTTCTTTCTTTCTTTCTTTCTTTCTTTCTTTCTTCCTTTCTTCCTTTCTTCCTTTCTTTCTTCCTTTCTTTCTTTCTTTCTTTCTTTCTTTCTTCCTTTCTTCCTTTCTTTCTTCCTTTCTTCCTTTTCTTTCTTCCTTTCTTCCTTTCTTTCTTCCTTTCTTTCTTCCTTTCTTCCTTTCTTTCTTTCTTTCTTTCTTTCTTTCTTTCTTTCTTTTCTTTCTTTCTTTCTTTCTTTCTTTCTTTCTTTCTTTCTTTCTTTCTTTCTTTCTTTCTTTCTTTCTTTCTTTCTTTCTTTCTTTCTTTCTTTCTTTCTTTCTTTCTTTCTTTCTTTCTCTTCCTTCCTTCCTTCCTTCCTTCCTTCCTTCCTTCCTTCCTTCCTTCCTTCCTTCCTTCCTTCCTTCCTTCCTTCCTTCCTTCCTTTTTCTTTCCTTTCTTTCTTCCTTTCTTTATTCCTTCCTTTCTTCCTTTCTTTCTTCCTTCCTTTCTTCCTTCCTTTTTCTTTCCTTTCTTTCTTCCTTCCTTTCTTCCTTCCTTTCTTCCTTCCTTTCTTCCTTCCTTTCTTCCTTTCTTTCTTCCTTCCTTTCTTCCTTTATTCCTTCCTTTCTTCCTTTCTTCCTTCCTTCCTTTCTTCCTTTCTTTCTTTCTTCCTTTCTTTCTTTCTTTCTTTCTTCCTTTCTTCCTTCTTCCTTTCTTCCTTTCTTCCTTCCTTTCTTCCTTTCTTTCTTCCTTCCTTCCTTCCTTCCTTTCTTTCCTTTCTTTCTTTCCTTTCTTTCTTTTCTTTATTTTTCCTTCTGGCTCAAGCCCTACACAATTTATGTAAGCTTAGTGTAAGTGACTGCAGACATTTCTTTCAGATGACCTGTTCCATGTGGCTGCTTGAGTTTGCCAAGGATTTCTGGTGAGCAGATTTGTGTGTATCTGTGTCTGCATGTGAAAAGGGAAAGGAGAGCTTTTCATCACAGTCATTGCAAAGAGGACCAAGGCAGACATCTGATTTCCACACATGAAGCCCCCCCCAAAACTCCCCAGCATACAGGAAATATCTGCTCTTCTGAGTGCAAAATATAGTGAAGAAAATTAGGTAACTTGCCTTCATTCAGGGCCTGGGACTATGGAAGAGTCTGGAAAATTTTTCTGTGCTCCACAGCTGAAGATATTTTTAATGTGTGTGTTTCACAGAAGGAATAAACCTGCTGGTTAATTCTCCTGGTTTTGCTGGGACAGCAGCCCAGGCCAGCCATGGGCTTCAGGCAATCAGCAGTTCTGAGTCAGCCAGGACACAGCTGACTGGAATTGGCTGCAGGTATGGCCCAGACCATCAGCATCACACGCAGGATAAAGGAGGAAATTTGCTGGGTTGGAATGGGGGAGGAGGGGAAGGTTTCTGTCAGAGCTTTCTGTTTGGGATCCTTCTTGCCATTTTCCTTTTCTCTCTCCTGCTGCTGAGGACTGAGCTTGGATGTTGTGACTGCTGCACCTTTGCTGGGCTGAGTATAACTTTATCTACCTTGTATTGACATTGGTGCTGATTTTGCTATTTCATTAAATCTGTTCTCCTTTCAAGCTGAGGATCTTCTCCCCTTTTCCTATTTCCCCCTCTCTGCTGGGAAGGTGATCAAGCAGGTTCTGTAGTGTTGACTCAGGTATGGGCCAACCCTAGACATAAATTTCCCTTTCTTTCTGTGAAAGATTGTCCTGCACTACAATTTTACAGCACCATCCTGGTTAGGATTTCCTGAGCAGTTGGATTTACTCCTCGCTTTCCTAATGAATAAACTGAAGCCTAAAGGTGTTAAATGATTTGTGATGGAAAAACCTGCAGGTTAGCAGCAGATCAGGGAACAAAACCTCACAAAGATCATGTAAAACCCAATAGCTAATACCTAAGATGATCAAGGACAACCAGCACCAGAACAAGAGGACACAGTCTCAAGCTGCACCAGGGGAGGTTTAGGCTGGAGGTGAGGAGAAAGTTCTTCACAGAGAGAGTTTTTAGCCATTGGAATGTATTGTCCAGGGAGGTGATGGAGTCACTGTCCCTGGAGGTGTTCATAAAAGGCTTGGATGTGGCACTTGAAGCCATGGTTTAGTTGTCATGAGGTGTTAGGTATTAGGTAACAGATTGGACTTTGGTGCCATGATTTAGTCATGAGGTCTGTGGTGACAAGTTGGCCTTGATGATTGAGGTCTCTTCCAACCTTGGTGATTCTGTGAAGGAGGGAACAAACCACTTCTTAACCCCAATGCATGGGCCTGACTGCCTGTGCATGGCAAATGCTTATACCAAGGTGCCTGCCTTTCCATTGGGATAAATCTTATCTGGCAGAAGGAAGAGGAGAGGGTTTGTGTTTGTTCTTGCCTTCAGCGAAGTAGGCCTTCACCATCTGTGAAGCTAATGTAACAAAACATCATTTTTTGCATGTCATTTACTCTTAATTTCTCTTCTGCTTTTTAAACACTGGAGTCTAATTAAAGAAGGGATTGTGAAGGAGAAGAGCAGGAGGTGAAGAAATCTAAATGCAGAGCTTGAAAGCGCTGTATTGTAATTGGGGATTAGAAGAGGAAGAGATAAATTTGCTTGATGATGCCTTTCATATTTATTCAGTTAGAACAGTGTTTATTGAATGCTTTAGGCAGAGAATAATGATTATAGACACACTCAGAATCTCAGCCACTCAACCAGCTAAAAGACACTCTCTCTCTTAAATGGGGTAGCTTCAAAAGGCATAGCTCCTCCACAAACTGCAGCGCAGGAGGCTTCATGTAAATCTAACAACACCACCAAGAAGTCTTTAATCTGGGGGTGCTGGAGCTCTGGAACAGGCTGCCCAGAGATACTGTGGAGCCTCCATCTCTGCAAGCATTCAGAATGCATCTGGATGTGTACTTGTATGGTTTACACTAGGTAATCCTGCTTTAGCAGAGAGGTTGGGCTAAATCTTCACAGGCACTTCCAACCCCTATCATTCTTGTTCTTAAATCATATGAGATATCCCAAGAAGCCCTGGAATACCTTTTGTACCAGAATTATACAGAATACAGGATTAACCAGGCTGGAAAAGACCTTCGAGATCATCGCGTCCGACCATGGCACCAAGTGCCTCAGCCAGTCTCTTAAACACTTCCAGTGATAGTGACTCCACCACCTCCCTGGGCAGCACATTCCAATGGCCAATCTCTGCCAATTACTCTTTCTGGGAAGAATTTCTTCCTAACATCTAGCCTAAACCTCCCCTGGTGCAGCTTGAGATTGTGTCCTCTTCTTCTGGTGCTGCTTGCTTGGGAGAAGAGACCAACCCCCTCCTGGCTACAACCTCCCTTCAGGTAGTTGTAGAGAGCAATAAGGTCTCCCCTGAGCCTCCTCTTCTCCAGGCTAAGCAACCCCAGCTCCCTCAGCCTCTCCTCACAGGGCTGTGCTCCAAACACCTCCCCAGCTTTGTTGCCCTTCTCTGGACATGGTCAAGCAACTCAAACATTCGAATTATTAATGCTGGAGAAGACTTTGAGGATCATCAAGTCCATCACTAAACCTGGGAGAAGAGATAATTCTTTGTGTTTACAGCTACCTGAAGGGAGATTGTGGCCAGGTGGGGGCTGGTCTCTTCTCCCAAGCAATCAGAACCAGAACAAGAGGACACAGTCTCAAGGCTGTGCCAGGTGAGGGTTTAGGCTGGAGTTTAGGAAGAAATTCTACACAGAGAGAGTGATTGCCCATTGGAATGGGCTGCCTGGGGAGGTGGTGGAGTCACCATCACTGGAGGTGTTTATGAGCAGACTTGATAGGGTGCTTGGTTGCATGGTTTAGTTGATTAGATGGTGTTGGATGATGGGTTGGACACAATGATCTTGAAGGTCTCTTCCATGATGCTAGCACAGCACTCTTTACCTGACATTATATCAAGCTCTAAGCTTATCTCGACAGGTCGCTCACACTACTTATCACTATGATTGCCACACTGATGTGGAAGGACAAGGGGTTTCAATTAAAAAAGGGGAGAATGTAGATCAGCTAGGAAGATTAAACTTTTTATGCTGACAGTGCTGAGACCCTGGCCCAGGCTGCCAAGTGGTGAAAGCTGTCCCCATCTCTGGAACCGTTCCAGGTCAGGTTGGACGGGGCTCTGAGTAACTTACTGTATCACAGTATCACAGAATCACCAAGGTTGGAAGAGACCTCAAAGGTCATCGAGTCCAACCTGTCACCACAGACCTCATGACTGTGCCACATTCAACTCCCTCTTGAACATCTCCAGGGACAGTGACTCCACCACCTCCCTGGGCAGCACATTCCAATGGCCAACAACTCTCTTAGTGAAGAACTTTCGCCTCACATCCAGCCTAAACCTCCCCTGGTGCAGCTTGAGACTGTGTCCTCTAATGCTGTAGCTCAGGATCTAGCTGCTCACTGCGTGGGATTTGGTCTAGATGATATGTAAAAGGTCCCTTCCCACCCAAGCTATGCTCTGATTCTATGACTCTAATTATCCAAACAAGCTTCCAAACAGCTGGTGATATTTTTCTGCAGAATGGATACCTGGGGTCTCAACAGACAGAAAAGGGGAAAAAAATATACTAAATGAAGCAAAGCAACCCCATATTGACCTAGCTTTTGAAAAGAGCTAAGCACAGCACCAAGGAATTACCATCATCCATCTTAATCTCCAACTGTTAAAACAAAATAGATGAGCCCAGAACAAATTGGCAGAGATGTAGAAAATCAGGAGTTGAGGAGCTAGCATGAATCTATCCACCAGAACATAAAAAGAATATCTGAGAGCAATCTGTTTACTTACCAAGTTACAATAATAGCCCATATAGGGTTAAACACCCCCACACCACAAAACAGTTGATGATGTGCTTGACCTTAATGAAGCTTTTTCTTGTGTGTTATCCTGTCTACACACGTGGCCAGGTATTGGAACAGGCTGCTCAGGGAAGTGGAGGAGTCACCATCCTTGGAGGAGTTCAAAAAACATGGAGACATAGCACTTTGTGACATGGATTCAGGCTGGATGTGAGGAGGAGGTTCTTCCCCATGAGAGTGGTGAAGCCCTGGAATGGGTTGTCCAGGGAGGTGGTCGAGGCCCCATCCCTAGAGGTGTTTAAGCCCAGGCTGGATGAGGCTCTGGCCAGGCTGATCTAGTGTGGGGTGTCCCTGGCCATGGCAGGGGGGTTGGAACTAGATGATCCTTGTGGCCCCTTCCAACCCTGACTGATACTATGATACTATGATACTATGGTTTGGAGTTCATGGTGATGTTGGATTGATGGCTGGGACTTACAATCATAGAATCAAGAAGGTTGGAAAAGACCTCAGGGATCATCAATTGCAACCTAATACCTAACACCTCCTGACAACAAAACCATGGCTCCAAGTGCCACATCCAGTCCTTTTGGGAACACCTCCAGGGACAGTGACTCCACCACCTCCCCTGGGCAGCA
>NW_027142370.1:14432250-14494972 GCF_026170545.1 Melanerpes formicivorus | reverse complement strand
CTGTACCCGAAGGACGTGGACCTGATGCAGTAGGTCCAGAGCAGGGCCACAAAAATGATCAGGGGGTTGGAGCACCTCTGCTACTGGACAGGCTGAGGGGGCTGGGGGTGTTCAGCCTGGAGAAGAGAAGGCTCCAGAGGGACCTAATAGCAACCTTCTTGGTACCAGAAGGGGGGTGCAAGAGGAATGGATGAAATTGCTATAGTCCTGTTGGTTATTTGTATCTCACAAGTTTAAGTTCAGAGACTGCCCCAGGTTGGGGCTGGTCTCTTCTCCCAAGTAACAAGTGATAAGGGCAAGAGGAAACATCCTTTAGTTGCACCAGGTAATGTTCTGTGTTGGACCTGAAGACCACTTACTTCTCAGAAAAGGTTGTCAACCCCTGGACAGGCTGCCCAGAGCAGTGATGCAGTCCCCATCCCTGGAGGGTGTTTTAAAAGCCTTGTAGATGTGGTGCTGAGGGATGTGGTTTAGTGGTGGACTTGGCAGTTCTGAGTTAATTTGGACTTGGTGATCCAGAAGGTCTTTCCCAAGCTATAACAATTCTATGATTCTATGGTTGTTTCAATCAGCCAAATTCTTTCTTGGTTTATTTTCTAGAGCAGAGACAGCAGCCTGAGTTGTCCAGGTTTTATTTCAGAACCATCTAGCTTTATATCTCATTTGGTTTAGCTTTATTATCTTCATAGCCTATGAAATGCATTGCAAGGTTAGAACAACCATTTTCAGGGCCTTCTGTTTATCCTTGAGGCAGTCCTCTCCTGTCTGTTGCTAAGTGCTTTGAGCAATGTGGTTACTCAGACAATAAAATGGCATCTCTGTGAATTCATCTCAATGTGATCCTCTCTGAAATGTTCTCTAAATTCTCTACTCCCTCCTTGGCTCATAGGTTTGGGGATATTTTTCTAATCCCTCTCTGTCTCCTCTTTCAGTCACAGATGAAACTTTCCAGGAATGAAAGTTTCAAGAGCCTTACACATGACAGCTTGAAATTCTGCAACAGGAATGACACCAACTTTTATCCTCTTGCTTGAGGACAGATTACTGCAAGAAATGCTTTCTGCTCAAAGGGCCATCATGTTCCCCTGCTGGACATGTTTCTGAAGCAGTCATGGCTTTCATCACAGAATCACCAAGGTTGGAAGAGACCTCAAAGATCACCAAGTCCAACCTGTCACCACAGACCTCATGATTAAACCATGGCACCAAGTGTCACGTCCAATCCCCTCTTGAGCACTTCCAGGGATGGTCACTCTACCACCTCCCTGGGCAGCACATTCCAAAGGCCTTGCTGAAGTCCAGGTAGACTACATCCACAGCCTTCCCCACATCCACCAGACAGGGTCACCTGAAGGAGATCAGGTTGGAGAGGCAGGATCTGCCCTTCCTAAATCCATGTTGACTAGACCTAAGCCCTTGCCCACCCTTCAGATACACAGTGATTGCCCCTAAGATGATCCGCTTCATACTTTTCCCCGGCACTGAGGTCAGGCTGACAGGCCTAGAGTTTCCAGGTTCCTCCATCACTTCACATTTAAGGAGGCCTTGTGCTATTTCTCTGCATGCTATACCAGAAGCAGCAAGGACCTGTCCAGCCTGGACTATTTCCTTTCTCAGAGCTGTTAGCAGGAAGGGACTATTAAAAAGTCTTCTTAGGAAATAGCATCCTCTGCTTTTCCATGTAATCACCTTTATTCTATGTTAAGAAAAAACCCCTAACCATCAAGATCTTTGAAGACATCTACTTTGATGGGACATCCTGAAATCAGTGAAAAATGGCAGAGAAAGCAGATTTCATATTCCCAGAAGCATCTACTACATTTCACGACTGGAAGCTCTGACTTAGAATTGTAGAGTCAGTCAGGGTTGGAAGGGGACCACAAGGATCATCTAGTTCCAACCCCCCTGCCATGGGCATGGGCAGGGACACCCCACACTACATCAGGCTGAATTAAAAAAAAAAAGGGAAAATCTGCCTACCAGAGAGAAAGTTCATCTGCAATCCAATTGCAAACACCTCTCACTAGCCCATTATGGTAAAGGAAGCTCAGAGGGGTTGGGGAGTCTCCTTCTCTGAAGAGATTCTAAACCCACCAGGGCAGCTTGGACCAGGCAAATCTGCTTTTAGCAGAGCAGGTTCAACTCGATGGTGCCCAGAAGTCCCTTCCCAGATCCTACCTTTCTTTGAATCAATAACTGACATCTTTTCCTTGGGAGCACTATCTTTCTGTTGAGGGAGATATGCCTCTGTTTTATGTTTTTAATGGTTTGGGTTGAAGTCAGAGAATGGAATGGAATGGAATGGGATGGGATGGGATGGGATGGGATGGAATGGAATGGAATGGAATGGAATGGAATGGAATGGAATGGGATGGAATGGGGATGGGATGGGATGGGATGGGATGGAATAGAGTAAACCTGGTTGGAAGAGACCTTCGAGACCATCGTGTCCAATCTATCATCCAACCCACCTAATCAGCTTCCAGTCATGAAATGCAACAGATGCAGCTGGGAAAATATGAGAAAAGAAGGCCCTGAGGTGACCTCATTGTGGCCTTCCAGTATCTGAAGGGGGCTTACAAGAAGTCTGGGGAGGGACTGCTCAGGATCTCAGGTAGTGATAGGACTAGGGGGAATGGAATGAAGCTGGAGGTGGGGAGATTGAGGCTGGAGGTGAGGAGGAAGTTCTTCCCCATGAGAGTGGTGAAGCCCTGGAATGGGTTGTCCAGGGAGGTGGTTGAGGCCCCATCCCTGGAGGTGTTTAAGCCCAGGCTGGATGAGGCTGTGGCCAGGCTGATGTAGTGTGGGGTGTCCCTGCCCATGGCAGAGGGGTTGGAACTAGATGATCCTTGTGGTCCCTTCCAACCCTGACTGACTGTATGATACTATGGTAAGAAATCATAGAATGGTAAAAAAACAAAGGTAAATGATTAAAAACAACAAAAAAAAAGAAAGATTAAAAAAATAGGGAAGAACCTGAGGTTATCAAGGTCAGCAGGGAACTTCACACTGAAATGCTGCTGCAGTGTTTAGAGAAGAGAGAGCTGTGAACCTCTATTTCTTTTGGCCCACAGAGTCAGACTAATCACACCACAGGAAGGATCCCAGAGAATCCAGCAGAGAATTTGTATTCAGCTCTGTGGGCTGCTGGGACAGGGCTGTGGGAATTCAGTCATTTCTGTATGATTAATAAACACCAAGTTAATGGCCAGAAGGGACAAACAGATCAATCAGCCTGACATCTTGCAAAACAAAGCTTCACCCACTTGTCCTCCACCGCTTCCAGAAACACATCCAGCCTTGGTCTGTGCATAGCCAAAGATGGAAAGTCTGTTGCCTCCTTTGGGAGCCTGGTTTTGCTCTTAAAATTATATGTCCTGGCTGGCAATTTGAATACCTCTAGTTTAGCTTTTCCAGCTGTTGTTTCTCACTAATATTTTCCTTCCTGAGTTAAAGGATTTTGTGTGTGTGTCTTTGGGGGTTTCTCCCCACTGAGCTAAGCAATCCAGATCACCAGGTTTTCTTTCTCAGTTTTCTTTTGGTTGAGGGAGTCTGTCAGTGCATGACATTTCTAACACAGCCCTCACAATGTTTTTGCACCTCATGATTTTTCTTTCCCCCAGAACTCTCCCAGGAGACTCTGCACAATGAGCACAAGCCCTGTGAGGAGAGACTGAGGGAGCTGGGGCTGTTTAGCCTGGAGAAGAGGAGGCTCAGGGGAGACCTCATTGCTCTCTACAACTACCTGAAGGGAGGCTGTAGCCAGGTGGGGGTTGGTCTCTTCTCCCAGGCAAGCACTACCAGAACAAGAGGACACAGTCTCAAGCTGTGCCAGGGTAAGTTTGGGCTGGGTGTTAGGAAGAAGTTCTTCCCGGAAAGAGAGATTGGCCATTGGGATGTGCTGCCCAGGGAGGTGGTGGAGTCACCATGCCCGGAGGTGTTCAGGAGGTGTTCAGGATGGGGTGCTTGGTGCCATGGTTTAGTTGATTAGATGGTGTTGGATGATAGGTTGGACTTGATGATCTCGAAGGCCTCTTCCAACCTGGTTTATTCTGTTCTATTCTATTCTATTCTATTCTATTCTATTCTATTCTATTCTATTCTATTCTATTCTATTCTATTCTACTCTACTCTACTCTACTCTACTCTACTCTACTCTACTCTACTCTACTCTACTCTATTCTACATTGCACATTTTATAAGCTCACAGAATCCCACAGAATCCCTGCATGGTGTGGCTTGGAAGGGACCCCTGGAGATCACCTATTCCACCCCCACCCTGCACAAAGCAGGTTCATCTAGATCAGGTTGCCGAGGATCCCATCCAGGCTCTTTATCCTTTTCATGTGGCTAAATGCTGTGTCTCTGGCACTCAAAAGCTTAATAACATTAACTAAACTACTGCATTATTTCAGCTCAGTAATTCAAAGATGTAATGGGATGCATTTACTCAGTTGCACTGCATTCATGATGTTCTACCAGGTAATTATCCTGAAGCCAGTCGGCTCTGCTTCAGACCTCTGCCTTCCACCTTGGCTGTTCAGCTTGCATTTACTGATCACATAATTTTCCTCAAGGGTAAGAGGCTGTTTAACTGAGGCTGTTCTTTCTGATTTAGAGTTGGCTTCTGACTCTGCAATCAGAATTCTCATTGTAAGAGGCAAACTACAGCTCGCAGTCCCGCTGATGGTGGATGGAATCGTGTTGCCTTCCCTCCACACTCACACCAGGGTTGAAATACTCCCTGGCTATCAATGTGACTGATAGCCTAAACAGAGATGTCCCACAGAGCCTCTTTCTTGGCCTGTTCTACTTCCAGCAAAGTCTCCACTGCTGTAGGAGAAGCATTTCTCTCACTGTTGCTTTGTCATGCCCTGGATAGCAATTATGGCTAAAATTTTACACAAATGTATTCTCCCTGTCTGCAGTTTGTGAAAATTAGGCAATCAGAATTTGCTGCTTTCCCATCTGCAATTTTCTTGCAGGGTTCATCAAAGCCCATTGTGTCCTCAATGAAGAGGGCACTTCTCTCTGAAGCGCTGTGAGTGCTTGCCAAAAAGGTGACAGCTGAGGGGAGAATCAGGAAGAGCAGTACCCACGGGCTTGGCAGCAGTCTCCAGAGGGGAAAAAAACATGGACAGGAGAAGTAGCATAATATGAGAGGGATGTTTTATCTATGGAAAGCATTCTGGAGTCTTAAAGTGAAGATGTCTAGTGGAGAGGTGTCCCTGCCCATGATGGGGAGGTTGAAGTAGGTGATCTCTAAGATCCCTTCCAACCTGAGCCACTCTATGATTCTATGCAGTGGGCAGGTGTGTTATCTCATCCCAGCTCACTATTTTCTTAAGGTGGTTTTCCTCCCAGCCCCTGGTTTAGCCATCCATCTGTAACATGCCAAAATCTCAGAGGGTTGCCTTACCTTCATAGAATCATAGGATCAATAAGGTTGGAAAAGACCTCAGAGATCATCAAGTCCAACCTGTCACCCAACACCTCATGACTACTAAACCATGGCACCAAGTGCCACATCCAATCCCCTCTTGAACATCTCCAGGGATGGTGACTCCAAGACCTCCCTGGGCAGCACATTCCAATGGCTAACAACTCTCTCTGGGAAGAACTCTCTCCTCACCTCCAGCCTAAACTTCCCCTGGTTTGAGACTGTGTGCTCTTGTTCTGGTGCTGATTGCCTGGCAGAAGAGACCAACCCCCTTCTGGCTACAACCTCCCTTCAGGAGGAGGTGAGCAAATCCAGGGTAGGGTCATGTTAAGGCAGGGGGCTAGGACAGGTGACTGACTTTGACAAACACTTTGACTAATCAGAAGAGAAGTCAAGATAACAAGGCTGGACTCATGCCAAGTTTTTAGGTGCACAAGTTAGGGAAGAGGCATCTGGTCTTCTGCATCCCTTGTTGCTTAAGGTCTCTTTTTGGATGTATGCAGGCACATTAGGAGCTGGATTAGGCTCATTGAATCTCAGTGCTTTATCTGTTTACTGAGCTTTATCTATCTGCTTTCACATCTCTGCACCTCATTTGTGCTCTGGTTTTCTCACCCTTTTAAGCCTAAAACTATCCAAACACACTCATGCTTCCAGCAATTGCTTGCACTAAGCCCCACTCATGCGCATGACCCTGTGTCAGTTTTAGACTAAATTAAGGCTTTTGGCACCAAGTCCCTGCCCACAAGAATTCCCTGTATCTGCTTCTTGTTGCAGGCTGCACCCCATCCAAGTCATAGTATCATAGTATCAGTCAGGGTTGGAAGGGACCACAAGGAGCATCTAGTTCCAACCCCCCTGCCATGGGCAGGGACACCTCACACTACATCAGGCTGCCCAGAGCCTCATCCAGCCTGGGCTTAAACACCTCCAGGGATGGGGCCTTAAACACCTCCAGGGATGGGGACTCAACCACCTCCCTGGACAACCCATTCCAGGGCTTCACCACTCTCATGGGGAAGAACTTCCTCCTCACCTCCAGCCTCAATCTCCCCACCTCCAGCTTCATTCCATTCCCCCTAGTCCTATCATTCCCTGAGATCCTGAGCAGTCCCTCCCCAGCCTTCTTGTAGCCCCCTTCAGATACTGGAAGGCCACAATTAGGTCACCTGGGAGCCTTCTCTTCTCCAGGCTGAACAGCCCCAACTCTTTCAGCCTGTCCTCATAGGAGAGGTGTTCCAGCTGTCTGCCATGCTCAGCTCACCATTTCACAACCCCTTTGAGCAAGCACAGTGGAAAATGGTTATTCTGCAGAATTTGATTCTGCAGACTTTTGCTATGAACCTGGAGAAAATGTTGCCTCTGGAGACACTGAAACTTAGAGGATTGCTCAGCCACATGAATAAAACAGAGATTGTTTACCCAGAACTGTCCTGTTGACACCATCACATTTTTTTATGCTTTGTTGGGGATTTTACCATAAAAATAAGTCTTGGAATCAGAGGGCAAGGTGATCTAAACCACAATGGAAATCCCATTAGATATGGCTTCATGGTTATTTAAGTATTTACACTTTCATTTATCACCTGTATAGATGAAATTGTCCTTCTTCATGGCTTAAATCCCTGGTGGGGCTAAGACAACCCAGCTGCCTTTTGTATTCTGTGTGTTTAGAGGCTGTTTCTTATGTATCTCAAGCCCTATGAGGAGAGGCTGAGGGAGCTGGGGTTGCTTAGCCTGGAGAAGAGGAGGCTCAGGGGAGATCTTCTTGCTCTCCACAACTCCCTGAAGGGAGGCTGTAGACAGGTGAAGGTTGGTCTGTTCTCCCAGGCAACCAGCACCAGAACAAGAGGACACAGTCTCAAGCTGTGCCAGGGGAGGTTTAGGCTGGATGTTAGGAAGAAGTTCTTCCCAGAAAGAGAGATTGGCCACTGGAATGTGCTGCCCAGGGAGGTGGTGGAGTCACCATCACTGGAGGTGTTTAGGAACAGTCTGGATGAGGTGCTTGGTGCCATGGGTTAGTTGATTAGATGATAGGTTGGACACTGCTAGCAGAGGCAATAAATATCTGGCTGTGGTGGGAGAATGATTCCTATTTTCCACAACAATAACAACAAAAAGACTAAAAATGAATGGTGGATGTGAAATGGAGAACAAAGAGAGATTTCTGTCTGTAAAACCTCTATGCTTCTACTTGAGGAGAATGAGGAGAGGCTTTTGCCTGGAAAGGAGAACCAAGGAGATGCGATATTGAGGAGGAAGATGTTTTCTGCTGGGCTATTTTGCATTATGGTGAACTGATTCTCAGTTTAAAAAAAAGTGAATTAAAAATCATAGAACCAAAGAATAACCAATTTTTTTGGTTGAATAGCACCTTTAAAATCATCAAGTCCAACCATTCTCTAACTCTGCCAAGGCTGGTGCTCAGTCATGTCCCTCAGCACCACCTCTCTGCCCCTTTGAAACACCTCCATGGGATGAAGATTCAACCACGTCCCTGGGCAGCCTGTTCCAGCCTTTGAGAACCCTTTCAGTTAAGGAGTTTATTCAAACCTGGTGCAACTTGAGGTAATTTCCTCTCATCCTATCACTTCTTACTAGGGAAAAGAGATGATAATTCAATATTGATAGAGTATCAATAAGAAACTTTGCTGTGAGGCTGCTTTCTTCCCCTGCAAGGCATTGTGGTGGTGCAAGGATTTAACTGGGCCATTAAAGGAGAAGCTCTTTGCATGTGCCAGCTCTTTGCAAGGGTCAGCTGGAGGCAATTCTTCCTCCTCTACATAAAAGGGTTACAAGTCCACATGAGGAAAGATTGAATGAACCAAAAACTCAGTTTGGTCTCCCAGTGTGAAGATAATTAATCCAGTCACCTCCTAGCACTCTGTTGTATCCTGGCTTGAAGAAAATGCTTATTAATTCTAATATAATGTAATTCTAACTTCAGGGTCACACTTAAAAACCCCAAAGAGCTGGTTTCGTCTGCAGCACACATTCAGCCTGCCAGTGTCAATCTCTTTTCCAATTATCAGCCACTAAATCCTTTATGCAAACACAAATCAGTGGCTGTGAGACTTTTTGGTTACAATGAGGTCTTCATGAGAAGGTCAGCCCAAATCCCTCTGTGACATCTTGCTCTTCTGAAGCTGCTGAGGAAGGATTCAAAGTAAGACAAACTTGAGGGTGAGCTTGAGGGTGTTGCACTTTGGCCACAACAACCCCAGGCAGTGATATAGGCTGGGGACAGAGTGGCTGGAGAGCAGCCAGGCAGAAAGGGACCTGGGGGGACTGGGTGACAGCAGCTGAGCATGAGCCAGCAGTGTGCCCAGGTGGCCAAGAGGGCCAATGGCATCCTGACCTGCATCAGAAATAGTGTGGCCAGCAGGAGCAGGGAAGTCATTGTGCCCTGTACTCAGCACTGGTTAGGCCACACCTTGAGTCCTGTGCCCAGTTCTGGGCCCCTCAGAAGGACATTGAGATACTTGAACATGTCCAGAGAAGGGCAAAAAGGCTGGGGAGAAGTCTGGAGCACAGCCCTGTGAGGAGAGGCTGAGGGAGCTGGGGTTGCTTAGCCTGGAGAAGAAGAGGCTGAGGGGAGACCTTCTTGCTCTCTACAACTCCCTGTAGGGAGGTTGTAGCCAGGTGGGGGTTGGGCTCTTCTCCCAGGCAAGCAGCAGCAGAACAAGAGGACACAGTCTCAAGCTGTGCCAGGGGAGTTTTAGGCTGGCGGTTAGGAAGAAGTTCTACATAGAAAGAGAGATTGGCCACAGGAATGTGCTGCCCAGGGCGGTGGTGGAGTCACCATAACTGGAGGTGTTCAAAAAAGGATTGGATGTGACACTTGGTGGCATGGTTTGCTAGTCATGAGGGTGACAGGTTGGACTTGTTGCTCTCTGAGGTCTTTTCCAACCTTATTGATTCAATGATTCTATAAGTTTGAGCCTATGTTTGGGTGATACAAGATGGCATGTAAAGAAAGGGGAAGAAATTAAAGCTGTAGTAAAAGTTTCTTCTGGTTCAGTGCTCAGTGAGATCTTTCACTGATTCATTTCTGCAAAGGGGTTAGTGTGTGGATGTATATAGTGCAGCCTGTGCCACCTAGAATACTGAGTCCTGCTTTGGGCTCCTCAGTCCAAGAGACACAGAGACCTGCAGGAGAGAATCTAATGGAGAGCCACAAGGATGATTAGAGGACTCGAGCATCTCCACTGTAAAGAGAGACTGAGAGCCCTGGGGCTGTTTAGTCTGGAGAAGAGAAGGCTGAGAGGGGATTTGATCAATGTCTATCAATATCTGAGGGGGGCAGTGTCAAGTGGAAGGGGCCAAGCCCTTTTCAGAGGTGCACAAGGAACAACAGGTACAAACTTGAACATGGAAAGTTTCACATCAATGGGAGGAGAAACTTCTCTACAGTGAGGGTGACAGGGCCCTGGAGCAGGCTGCCCAGAGATGTTGTGGAGTCTGCTTCTCTGGAGACTTTCAAAACCTCCTTGGATGCATTCCTATGCAGACTCCCCTGGGTGATGATGCTCTGGCAGGGGGGTTGGACTGGCATATCTCTGGAGGTGCCTGCCAACCTCTAATGTACTCTGATACTGTGATAACATAGCCCCCAACATCACATAGCCCCCATCACTCTTCTGTCCTCCTGATGAGTCCATTTGCTTGCAGATCTCATTTTATTATTAATTGATAACCACATGATGTGCTCATCTACACAAGAAAGAAAGACATAATCACTGCTTAATGGAGCATACAATTGGAGATGGAGAAAAATAATGGGTTGGAAGGGCTGCAGTTGAGGATCCAAGCTCACTGATGTGAATTTTGATTATTCTGGAGATTATTTTTCCCCTCTTTTTCTTTCCAAATAGACATTGCTAAAGAGACTCTGCTAAAATGCTTCATGGAGAAATCTAAACACAACTTCTACCACCCCTCTGGACAGCCTTGTCCTTTTCTTTGCTTAAGGCAATATGTGTGCCAGTGTTGGTAGGTTTAGGCTATGTCTTTAAACTTTTTTCACAGATCTTCACCAGAAAAGTAGTAAAATGGAAATAAATCACCATTGGGTGTAAAAAGGAAAACAAAGATCATTCCAAACAATCCCACTGGAGAGATATCTGCCATTCAGTCCAGAGAAAAGAAGGCTCCAAGGTGAACTTATTGTGGCCTTCCAGTATCTGAAGGGGGCTACAAGAAGGCTGGGGAGGGACTGCTCAGGATCTCAGGTAGTGATAGGACTAGGGGGAATGGAATGAAGCTGGAGGTGGGGAGATTGAGGCTGGAGGTGAGGAGGAAGTTCTTCCCCATGAGAGTGGTGAAGCCCTGGAATGGGTTGTCCAGGGAGGTGGTTGGGGCCCCGTTCCTGGAGGTGTTTAAGGCCAGGCTGGATGAGGCTCTGGCCAGCCTGATCTAGTGTGGGGTGTCCCTGGCCATGGCAGGGGGGTTGGAACTTGATGATCCTTGTGGTGCCTTCCAAACCTGACTGATTCTATGATTCTATGGTAAGACTGGTTGTACCAAAACAATTCATTCTTCTCTTCTTGCTTCTTCACTCTGGGAGACTAATTTGCTTTTGCTTGACCCTGCCTACATTGTTTTGGTTAACAGCAACTTTCTCTGCTCCTTTCTCCCTTCTTTGTCTGGGGCGGGGGGGGGGGGGGGGGGGGGCAGAAATGGAGAAACTAGTAAACACTCCATGGAATGGAATGGAATGGAATGGAATGGAATGGAATGGAATAGAATAGAATAGAATAGAATAGAATAGAATAGAATAGAATAGAATAGAATAGAATAGAATAGAATAGAATAGAATTAACCAGGTTGGAAATTACCTTTGAGATCATTGTGTCCAGTCTATCATCCAACACCATCTAATCAACTAAACCATGGCACCAAGCACCCCATCCAGTCTCTTCCTAAACACCTCCAGTGATGGTGACTCCACCACCTCCCTGGGCAGCACATTCCAATGGTCAAACTCTCTACCTGGGAAGAATTTCTTCCTAACATCCAGCCTAAACCTCCCCTGGTGCACCTTGAGACCATGTCCTCTTGTTCTGGTGCTGGTAGGATAGGATAGGACAGGATAGGATAGGATGGAATGGAATGGAATGGAATGGAATGGAATGGAATGGAATGGAATGGAATGGAATGGAGTAGAGTAGAGTAGAGTAGAGTAGAGTAGAGTAGAGTAGAATAGAATAGAATAGAATAGAATAGAATAGAATAGAATAGACCAAACCAGGTTGGAAATTGCATCTCTTTCCACAGCAGTCTTGAACGCTCACTGTGCACCGAAGTGTGGCTACACACACTCTTGTGACCTGATTAAATTTGTTTTCTTCCAGAGGTCTGTTCTGAAGCTCCTGGCACTGAGGAAAGCACTGCCAGTTCTCACTCTTCTTTGTTTTATTTTAGTGGGTGCTGACTCCATTGCCCAGTGATCCTCAAAAGGGTGAAGGCCAGAAGTCCTTGGTGTCCCTGCTGAGCTCAGACCTTGAGGCATCTCAAGAGGAAGCTCCAAGGAGCTTATCACAGCCCTTACTGAAGATTTATTAATTGCAGAAATGCAAATCCAGTCCAAGAATTCTGACTTGGCTCTTCTTGGCAGACACTTGTGAGCTGGGCCAGAGAGGGGCAGAGCAGTTGACCCAGCAAAGATTGCAACTCTGAGGATCGACAGAAAGCCATCAATCAAACTTTCCACAAATGTTACATGGAAAAAAATCTCTTGAGCTGTGTTTAAGGAGCAGCTTTAGCTGTGGTTGCTGGTGAGCTCAGACCATTCTTGCATGAACTGAGGGATAGAACCCCATGAGTGCAGCTGCAATAGGTGCATACCCTTTATCCCTGGACCAGAGATGGATGTGAGCTGCTCACTACATGACCATTCACTTCTCTGAGGATCTTTAAATCCTAAAATAGCCACAGAGGATTCTAATTCCTGCAAGAACAACAGGTTTCTGGCAGCTCAGGGAAGAAAAAGCCACAGAACCACTGTGAAGGACAATAAAATGGACATTAATGGCAAAAGGAGAGGCAAGGACAACCTCCACTCTTTATTGGACCTGGAGGGGAATATAGTAACAAAAGATGAGGAAAAGGCAGAGGTACTTCATGCCTTCTTTGGCTCAATTTTCAATAGTAGGATGGCTTGTTGTCCTGGTTTGAGGCCAGGCAGATCCTCTCTTGCCCCTGAGAGGGGCAATACAATGCCACTCACACAGATGGATTGCAGAAGTGATGGGAAGTTCAAATGGAAAAGCAATTGGTGTTTTACAGAAGCTACAAGCACAGTGGCAAAAGATATCCCAAAGCATACAGAGTCCCTTCCAGTACTCCCAATGGTCCCCAACATTTCCCATCTCCCCATCTGAGGGTACACCCAAAACCCCCAGGGTTCTTTCTTCCTCCCCCCTCTCACTGCTTTGCTAGTCGCAGCTGGCCAGGTCTGAGGCTGCCTCTCCCACCTTCTCCTTCTGGCATTAGGCCTAGCCAGACCTAAAAAGCCTTGAGACGACTCCTCCAGCATTACCCAATAGGGAGCATCTCCCATGGGGTAGAGAGGGAAGAAAGAGGAAGGGAATGACTTTGTAGATGGGATTATAGGGTGCAGGATATTATGTGTCCACCTACTGGGCTGGGCCCTTGGGACACTGGGGGTATAGCTTGTGTGGCAGCAACAGGAGGCACCCAGCCTAAACTGCCACAGTTGTCCTCAGGACAGCTGGCCTCCTCAACTGGCAGATGGAGTCAGGGAGCAGTGTGGTACCCCTGGGTTACAAGACCAGCTGAGCCACTTGAAACCCCATGTGTCTATGGGACCAGATGGGATCCAGCCTAGGGTGATGAGGGAACCAGCAGATGAGCTGCCAAGCCACTCTCCATCATTTTTCAGTGCCACTTGAGGTCCATTTTCCCATCTTAACACCTGTGGCTTTTCTTTCCTTGCCTTGCAAGAACAGCGTTAAGCTGCACAATCTGAGATGTGGTTTTGCTAACAGCAGGGAGGGCAGAGCCAGGCAGGCACAAGGCTGCTGAGGGATGTTAATTAACTGACCCCTGACCCCATCTACAACCCAGAGTGAGTTTGTGTATTTAATTTACTTCATGCATCACTGCCTCTTACAATCCTTTTCCCACAATGCCAACCTGACTCTGTGGTAACCTTGAGCTCCTCAGCTGATACTGGCAGTGTGCTAAAGCCAGAATCAGAAATAGTTTTGCATGCACACCAGCAAGGAGGGAGCCATGGGGAGCATCCTTTGCTGTAGCAGAACAGGGACAGGAATCTACTGGGGAGAGTCCAACAGAGAGCTACCAGGATGCTGAAGGGAGTGGAGTACTGCCCTGTGAAGAGAGGCTGAGTGCCCTGGGATGTACAGTCTGGAGAAGAGAAGACTGAGAGGGGATTTAATCAATGCTTATAAATATCCGAGGGCTGGGGGTCAAGAGGGAGGGGACAGGCTCTGCTCAGCTGCACCCTGTGATAGGACAAGGGGCACTGGATATAAACTACAGTGCAGGAGGTTCCATCTCAATATAAGGAGGAACTTCTTCACTGGGAGGGTCACAAAGCACAGGAACAGGCTGCCCAGAGAAGCTGTGGAGTCTTCTCTGAAGACTTTCAAAACCCATCTGGATGTGTTCCTGTGTGACCTGTGCTGGATTCTGTGGTTCTGCTCTGTTGGGGGGGGGGGGGGGTGGACTTGATGACATCCGGAGCTCCCTTCCAACCCTTAACATCCTGTGATCCTGCGTTCTTGTTTCAAATATGTCTGCTCAATGGCTGAACAGGCAGGAACTTGCTGCCTTCTGGATCCATCCATTTACATGAAGCATGACCACCAGTCCCTCTGCTCCATTTAATCCATGCCTGCACAACTAGAGTCCACCACGTGCAGCTTAAAACCTCGTGGTGCTCAGTGTCTCCTTTAAATACCCAGGAGCTGTGGGAAGCAGCACTTAACAAGGACCTTATTCCACATATGGCTTGTGCTGCTGAAAGGGGAGGAAAGCAGCTGAGAGTGAACCAGGAGGCAGGCAGCAGCCAGGCAAAGAGCAGTGCCTCATGTGCTGCAGGAGGGGAGATTTTCAATACTAAGGTGGAAGATGAAAGCTTGATGCTCCCAACCTTTGCAGGAAAACCAGAAAAGGTCAAAAATCTTAATGATACAGCCAAAACTCAGAGCCTGATGGACAACTACCTGAAGGGAGGTTGTAGCCAGAAGGGGGTTGGTCTCTTCCCCCAGGCAACCAGCACCAGAACAAGAGGACACAGTCTCAAGCTGTGCCAGGGGAAGTTTAGATTGGATGTTAGGAAGAAGTTCTTCCCAGCAAGAGAGACTGGCCATTGGAATGTGCTGCCCAGGGAGGTGGTGGAGTCACCATCACTGGAGGTGTTTAGGAAGAGACTGGATGAGACACTTGGTGCCATGGTTTAGTTGATTAGATGGTGTTGGGTGATAGGTTGGACTCGATGATCTCAAAGGTCTTTTCCAACCTGGTTAATTCAATTCAATTCAATTCAATTCAATCCAATCCAATCCTATCCTATCCTATCCTATCCTATCCTATCCTATCCTATCCTATCCTATCCTATCCTATCCTATCCTATCCTATCCTATCCTATCCTATCCTATCCTATCCTATTCCATTCCATTCCATTCCATTCCATTCCATTCCATTCCATTCCATTCCATGCCTGATGAGGCCTCATCTGGAGTATTCAGTGAGGTGGATTGCAAACTGGCTCAACAACAGAATTCAGAGGGTCATCAGCTTGGCACAGAGTAAACATGGAGGCCTGTGGCCAGTGGTGTTCCCCAGGGATCAATATTGGGTCCAGTTTTGTCCAATATCTTCATCAGTGACCTGGATGAGGGGATTGAGAGTAGTTTAAGCAAGGGAACCCTGAGGGAAGGGGGAGGTTGGCTGACACTTGTGCTAGCAGAACCTAGCACTAAATGCAGAGTGAAAAGCACTCCGCAACGTGGAGTATTGCAATTGAAACAAGGATCTTCAGTTTTGAACCTGATGCTGTAAATCAATTGGGGGAAAAAAAAGGAAGAGGATAACACCTCACAGGCTTTTAGGGAAGCAGGGAGGTAAACAAGCACACTGTTTGCTGTTGGGAATTGTTAAATTGTTCACTTGGAGTAATGTGACTTTCAGGTGGCCAGGCCTGCATAGGTAATTACTGTGAACTGCTCTCTGAGAGGCAATAGGCTGAAATTGTGCCAGGGGAAGATTAGAAAACATTTATTTGCTGCAAGAGGGCTCAGGGATTAGAATCATAGAATTGTCAGGGTTGGAAGGGAGCTCAAGGATTATTCAGTCCCTACAACCCCCCTGCCACGGGCAGGGACACCTCACACTACAGCAGGTTGCTCACAGCCACATCCAGCCTGGCTGCAAAGACCTCCAGCAATGAGGCTTCCACCACTTCCCCGGGCAACCTGTGCCAGTCTCTCACCACCCTCATGGGGAAGAACTTCTTCCTAACATCCAATCTCAATCTACCCATTTCTAGCTTTGTTCCATTCCCCCCAGTTCTATCACTCCTGCACACCCTCAAAAGTCCCTCCCCAGCTTTCTTGTATCCCCCTTCAGATACTGGAAGGCCACAATAAAGCCTGCCAGGCTGCCCAGGGAGGTTGTGGAGTCACCATCCCTGGAGGTGTTCAATACACATATGGACATGGCACCTGGGGCATGGTTTAATGAGCATGATGGTGTTAGGTTAATGGTTGGACTCAATGATCTTAGAGGTCTTTTCCAGCCCTTAATGATTCTACCACAGGTTCTCACCACCCCTTCACAGAGCTTTGAGCAGCAGAAGGCTGGTGAAATCTGCAGGTTTTCTAAGAGGTGCAGGTAAAGCTATCCCTAAGAATCAAAGGAATGGTCTTCCCATTTGTGACACAAACCTGGGAGGGGTGGCTGGTGCACCCCAAGACTGTGCTGCCATCCAGCACACCCTGGACAGGGTCCTGCACCTGGGCAGGGATAACCTCGTGCACCAGTACAGGAGAGGAGCTGACCTCCTGGGAAGCAGCTGGGTGGAAAAAGCCCTGGGAGTTCTGGTGCACAGCAGGATGACCATGAGTCAGCAATGCACCCTTGTGGCCAACAAGGCCAATGTCATCCTGGGGTGCATCAAGAAGAGGATGAACCGGACTGGACCGGAGCGGACTGGACCGGACCGGACCGAATAGAATAGAATAGAATAGAATAGAATAGAATAGAATAGAATAGAATAGACCAGACCAGGTTGGAAGAGACCTTCAAGATCATTACATCCAATCCATCATCCAACACCACATAATCAACTAAACCAAGCACCCCCCATCCAGTTTCCTCCTAAACACCTCCAATGATGGTGACTCCACCACCTCCCCGGGCAGCCCATTCCAATGGGAGGTTCTCCTCCCTCTCTGTTCTTCCCTGGTGAGGATACATCTGGAGCATTTGGTCCAGTTCTGGGCTCCCTACTTCGAAAAGGAGACAGGGAATGAGAAAGGTACAGTAAAGTGTTGTGGAGATAATTAGGGGACTGGAACGAGAAAGATTTCTAGGTTTAGCCCTGGGGACTGACCTGAGCCAAACAGGATCTAAGGATCCCCCCTACTAACTCCTGACATTCCAAGCCTCCAAATTAAACAAGAAATAGCAAAGGGAATCAGTTCCAAAGGTGTACTCTGGGCTCAAACACTCCCACTGCCATTTATGTCCTTGAAAAAACCTCCTCCCAAGCTTCTAATCAGAATCACAGCATCACAGAAACACTCAGCTTGGAAAAGACCCTCAGGATCACCAACTCCAACCCAGATCCCTACTCTACAAGGTTCACCCCTAAACCAGAGCCCCAAGCACTACATCCAAACCATCTTTAAGCACAGCCAGGGCTGGTGACTCCACCACCTCCCTGGGCAGCACATTCCAATCCCTGACCACTCTTGCTGGGAAAATAACTATCCCTACTGTGCAGTCTAAACCTCCCTAGTGGCAGCTTGAGGCCATTCCCTCTTGTTCTATTCACCAATTACCTGTGAGAAGAGACCAGCAACAGCTTCTCCCCAACCCCCTTTCAGGCATCTGTAATCACATCCTTAACGTAGCAGGATGTGTCTTGTAAAAAGATGAAAGCTAATTGTGCTGAATTGTCCTGGAGGGCATCACACCCAGGCAGCTCTGCTTGTCTCTTAAGTGCTGTGCAAACATCAGCTGGTTCCAGAGGCTTAAGGCTGACCTCTCTGGGCTGGAAAGCTGCTGCAGGAATGCATGGCAGGGGGTTGTGATTGCCTGAGCAAACGCATTTGTGCACCAGGTGTCAGCACAGCACAATATTTCATTCCTGCGAGGCTCAAGCAGGAATAATCTGGCCTCGGTTGCTCCGTTGTTAAATTGCTTCCTGATGTGTGTTTAAGGCAGTCTGTGACTGCTCCTTTCTGCTATAATTTCTTTCATTAGTGTTCAGCTGTGTTTCTCTCTTTGCTGAAACAGTCCCTTCTCTTATTAGGCTGCAACCACTGATTAGCTTTTCCATCATTTCCTCAGGAAAAAAAAAAACCCAGAGTTAATCATAGAATCATGGAATTAGTGAGGTTGGAAGAGACCCCTGAGATCATCGAGTCCAACTCCTCACTTGAGCTTACAATCCCACCACTACTGTTGAATGACTACCTCTCCCAGGCAAGCATCACCAGAACAAGAGGACACAGTCTCAAGCTGCACCAGGGGAGGTTTAGGCTGGAGGTGAGGAGAAAGTTCTTCCCAGAGAGAGTTGTTAGCCATTGGAATGTGCTGCCCAGGGAGGTGGTGGAGTCACCATCCCTGGAGGTGTTCACAAAGAGATGGGATATGGCACTTGGAGCCGTGGTTTAGTAGTCATGAGGTGTTGGGTGACAGGTTGGACTTGATGATCCCTGAGGTCTTTTCCAACCTTATTGATTCTGAGATTCTATGTTTCTATGATTTAGAAGCCACTTTTTCACCATTCCTAGGGCTGGAGTCAAAGATACAGCAGAGGTAGCTTCTGGGAGATGCAACATTCTGTATCAAGACAACTCCAGCCTCTTGTATGAGCCATTTGCTACCACTTAGGGTATCAGGAACTCTGCAATGAGGCACAGAAGGAAGATCTGGTATCCCCATGTCATTCTCCCCCTCTTTAACTTGCACCAGCACCAGAACGAGAGGGCACAGTCTCAAGCTGTGCCAGGGGAGGTTTAGGCTGGAGGTAAGGAGAAAGTTCTTCCCAGAGAGAGTTGTTAGCCATTGGAATGTGCTGCCCAGGGAGGTGGTGGAGTCGCCATCCCTGGAGGTGTTCAAGAGGGGATTAGATGTGGCACTTGGTGCCATGGTCTAGTAGTCATGAGGTGTTGGGTGACAGGTTGGACTTGATGCTCTTTGAGGTCTTTTCCAATCTTGTTGATTCTATGATTCTGTGATTCTGTGATTCTATGATTCTATGATTCTATGACTCTGACATACCTCAGCAACTTCATCTATGCATCCTCCAGGCATGATGATCTTAGAGGTCTTTTGCAGCCCTTAATGATTCTATGATGTATACTACCCCAGGTTCTCACCACCCCTTTACAGAGCTTTGAGCAGCAGAAGGCTGGTGAAATCTGCAGGTTTTCTAAGAGGTGCAGGTAAAGCTATCCCTAAGAATCAAAGGAATGGTCTTGCCTTTTTGTGACACAAAGCTGGGAGGGGTGGCTGGCACACCCTGAGACCATCACCTCCCTGAGCAGCCTGTTCCAATCCCTGAGAACCCTTTCTGGGAAGAAATTTTTCCTAACATCCAACCTGAACCTCCCCTGGTGCAGTAAGAGCAAAGACTGATAAGTGAGCAGGGGCATGACCAGCAGTGAAAGGAGCTGGCACCTGGCTTAGTACATCCTTGGTCTCCCTCTTCTGGCTCAGCTTGAAGGAGCACACCTCATCCTCTATGTGCTGCAGCTCACCATCCCTGGCATGTGAAGGACATAGATATATTGGAGAGGGTCCAGAGGAGGACCACAGAGATAGTGAGAGTGCTGGAGCACCTCTCCTATGAAGACCAGTTGAAAGAGTTGGGTTGGAGAAGAGAATAATCCAGGAAGACCTTAGAGCAGCCTTCCAGTACTTGAAAGGGACTGCAGGAGAGCTGGGGAGGATCATTTTGTAAGGGCTTTTAGAGGAAGAGCAATGGTTTTGAACTAGAGCAGGGGAGATTTAGACTGGACATGAGGAGGAAATTCTTTACTATGAGGGTGCTGAGACACTGGAACAGGCTGCCCAGAGAAGTTGTAGATGCCTCATCCCTGGAAGTGTTTAAGACCAGGCTGGGTGAGGTTCTGAGTAACCTTTTCTGGTGGCAGGTGTCCCTGCCCATGGCAAGGAGGGGGTGGATGATCTTGAAGGTTCCTTCCAACTCGAGCCATTCTGTGATGACATTTGGGAAGGGGAGAAGTCAGAGAGGCATCCTCCAGTGCATGGCTGCAAGTATCACAGTATCACAGTATAACTTAGGTTGGAAAGGACCTCGAGGATCATCGAGTCCAACCTGTCACCACAGACCTCATGACTAGACCATGGCACCAAGTGCCACATCCAATCCCCTCTTGAACACCTCCAGGGATGGTGACTCCACCACCTCCCTGGGCAGCACATTCCAATGACGAATGACTCGCTCGGTGAAGAACTTCCTCCTCACCTTGAGTCTAAACCTCCCCTGGCACAGCTTGAGACTATGTCCTCTTGTTCTGGTGCTGGTTGCCTGGGAGAAGAGACCAACCCCTTCCCAGCTACAACCACCTTTCAGGTAGTTGCAGTGGGCAATGAGGTCACCCCTGAGCCTCCTCTTCTGCAGGCTAAGCAACTCCAGCTCCCTCAGCCTCTCCTCACAGGGCTGTGCTCAAGGCCTCTCCCCAGCCTTGTTGCCCTTCTCTGGACACGTTCAAGTCTCTCAATGTCCTTCTTAAGCTGAGGGGCCCAGAACTGGACACAGGACTCAAGATGTGGCCTAACCAATGCAGAGTACAGGGGCACAATGACCTCCCTGCTCCTGCTGGCCACACTATTCCTAATGCAGGCCAGGATGCCATTGGCCTTCTTGGCCACCTGGGCACACTGCTGGCTCATGTTCAGATGGCTGTCTATCAGTACCCCCAGGTCCCTCTCTGTTTGGGAGCTCTCCAGCCACTCTGACCCCAGCCTGTAGCTCTGCATGGGGTTGCCGTAGCCAAAGTGCAGCACCTGGCACTTGGACTTGTTGAATGTCATCCCATTGGACTCTGTCCATCTGTCCAGTCGGTCGAGGTCCCTCTGCAGAGCCCTTCAACCCTCTAACTGACTAACATCTGCTCCTAACTTGGTGTCATCTGCAAACTTGCTGATGACTGACTCAACCCCCTCATCCAGATCATCAATGAAGTACCAGCCTGGAACACAGCATCAGTAATATTTGCACCTCCTCCTATTTTTTTTTGTGTTAAGTTTTGGTTTGATTTGTTTTGTTTTGATTTTGTTTTAGTTTAGTTTGGTTTGGTTTGGTTTTGTTGTGTACCATTGTGAAACTTTGAGAAGGTTTGAAGAAATCTCTTTGATACACAAGAAAGAGTGTGGAGGTGGGGGGTAGAAGTAAAAGATGAAGGAGATTTGGGAATGTGAGTGGCTAAATATATCCAGGTCATGACTCTTGATGTTCTGATGAAGCTGTTGATGCTCATCTCTGCCCAGCTTGCACGTCTCACACATTTGCCAGCACCAAGGGCTTAGAAACTCTAAAACTCAGTTCCTAAGATACCAACCATTAAAATACCCACAAAAGGTTGTCTGCACACTTTGACACTGATGTAAGTTTTCTATCAGCAATAGTATGACCTGCAGGACCAGGGCAGCGTCCCTATATGCTCAACACTGGTGAGGCCACACCTTGAATCCTGGGTTCAGTTTTGGGTCCCTCACTCCCAGAAACACACTGACCTCCTGGAGCATGTCTATGTGCATCAAAAGGAATGTGAGCAGCAGGACCATGGAGGGAATTCTGCCCCTCTGCTCTGCTCTGGTGAGACCCCACCTGGAGCACTACTGGTGCCCCTAACACAAGAAGGACCTGGAACTGATGGAGTGGGTCTAGAGGATGACATGAAGGTGGTCAGAGGGCTGAAGAACATCCCCTGTGGGGACAGGCTGAAGGAGTTGATGCTGTTCAGCCTGGAGAAGACTCGACTCTAGGGAGAAGGTAGAGCAGTCCTCCAGTATCTGAAGGGGGCTACATGAAAGCAGAGGAGGGACAGATTATGAGGGCTTGTAGTGATAGGATGAGAGGCAATGACTTTGAGCTGGAAGAGGGGAGATTTAGACTGGAGATGAGGAAGAAATTCTTGACAGTGAGGGTGGTGAGGCACTGGAACAGGTTGCGCAGGGAGGTTGTGGATGCCTCCTCCCTGGAGGTGTTCAGGGCCAGGCTGGATGAGGTCTTGAGCATCCTGGGCTGGTGGGAGGTGTCCCTGCCCTGGGAGGGGGGCTGGAATTCGATGATCTGTAAGATTCCTTCCAACCCAACCCATTCTATGATTCATCTATAAAACATTAAAGATAACTTTACTCAAGTACCAGGGTACTAAAAAATAAATCAGTATGAAATAAAAATGAAACAATGACACTTATCTACCAGATAAATTGATTTGTTGTTGTTGTTGTTCCCAGGGACCAGATCTCTATTATACTTTAGGGCTTGGAGTAAAATCCTCCATCACCCTCTTGTCCTTTGAAATGTTGTACTTCAGTTTCTATTCACAGGCATCAGAAGTTGTGCAGCACTAGTAACTGCAAAGAGGGAAAACTTTTGCCCTCTGTAGCTATATTATTTTATTAAAACAAATAACTCCAACATTAGCACAAAGAAAGCAGCAGGAGAAAGCAGCTATTAGCATTGCCAAGTCAGCTGAACCAAAACCAGGTGGTTGTTCTTGCTGGAGGTTAGTGGGTCAAATCTTACTGTGATATCATAGAATCATAGAATCAGTCAGGGTTGGAAGGGACCACAAGGATCATCTAGTTCCAACCCCCCTGCCATGGCCAGGGACACCCCACACTAGATCAGGCTGGCCAGAGCCTCATCCAGCCTGGGCTTAAACACCTCCAGGGACAGGGCCTCGACCACCTCCCTGGACAACCCATTCCAGGGCTTCACCACTCTCATGGGGAAGAACTTCCTCCTCACCTCCAGCCTGAATCTCCTCACCTCCAGCTTCATCCCATTCCCCCTAGACCTATCACTACCTGAGATCCTGAGAAGTCCTTCCCCAGCCTTCCTGTAGCCCCCTTCAGATACTGGAAGGCCACAATGAGGTCACCTGGGAGCCTTCTCTTCTCCAGACTGAACAGCCCCAACTCCTTCAGTCTGTCCTCACAGGAGAGGTGCTCCAGCCCTCTGATCATCCTCCTGGCCCTTCTCTGGACACGTTCCAGCATGTCCATGTCCCTCTTGTAATAAGGGCTCCAGAACTGGAGGCAATACTCCAGGTGGGGTCTCAGCAGAGCTGAGCAGAGGGGGAGAATCACCTCCCTTGCTCTGCTGGCCACACTTCTCCTGATGCAGCCCAGGATCTGATTGGCTTTGTGGGCTGCAAGTGCACACTGAGAGCTCCTGTTGAGCTTCTTGTCCACCAACACCCCCAAGTCTCTCACTTCAGGGCTGCTTTCCAGCCAGTCATTGCCCAATATCCACTGGGGTACATCCCTACATTAAAGCAGAATTCCTGTTAAAGAAAACATTCCTGTAAAACATAAGGATTTCATCTGGGCTAACAGCTGGGCTAGGAGAGAACATGCAATCTTAGCTTGTTCTCCTGAAAAAGGGAAAAAGGAAATTTGTGGGTAAGGGATATTATTTTACAGCTTAAGATGGGCTGATGGGCAGAAGGAGCTGATTCATCCATGCCTTTGTAAAAGTTAAGGATTCAATGTGTGCTTCTAAAACCTTCAGGCTCTGTAAAAACCTTCCTGGGTGGAAGAGCAACCAAAATCAAGCTGAAAAATGTGGCAGTTGTAGTCTTGCAACTAATTGCTCATGAACCAAGTTGGGGGCAGTTGTTGATCTGTTAGAAGGTAGAAGGGCTCTGCAGAGGGACCTTGACAGGCTGGACAGATGGGCAGAGTCCAACAGGATGGTATTCAGCAAGTCCAAGTGCCAGGTGCTGCACTTTGGCCACAGCAACCCCATGCAGAGCTACAGGCTGGGGACAGAGTGGCTGGAGAGCAGCCAGGCAGAAAGGGACCTGGGGTTGCTGATTGACAGCTGGCTGAACATGAGCTAGCAGTGTGCCCAGGTGGCCAAGAAGGCCAAGGGCATCCTGGCCTGCATCAGGAATAGTGTGGCCAGCAGGAGCAGGGAAGTCATTGTGCCCTGTACTCAGCACTGGTTAGGCCACACCTTGAGTCCTGTGTCCAGTTCTGGGCTCCTCAGTTTAAGAAGGACATTGAGACCTTGAACGTGTCCAGAGAAGGGCAACAAATGTGGGGAGAGGTCTGGAGCACAGCCCTGTGAGGAGAGGCTGAGGGAGCTGGGGTTGTTTAGCCTGGAGAAGAGGAGGCTCAGGGGAGACCTTCTTGCACTCTACAAGGGAAGGGAGGTTGTAAGCAGGAAGGGGGTTGGTTCTATGATTCTGTGATTCTATGATTCTAAAAGTCTTCTAGTGAGCTACCTGCTGGGAAAGAAGTGGTGAGGAGGTGCAGGTAATTCAGTGTGGGCTGCTGCATTTCATCACTGGATTTAAACATGTCTCTAGTGAACAGAATCTTGTAACAATGTGGGATGTAGGAGAATAACAAAGCCTCCAGTCTGGCAGGTTTTGAGTCTTTGTTTCAAAGAATGAGATAAGCAACAGTAAAAGGGATGTGAGTTTGGGTTTGGGTTTGATTTGGGGTTTTTCCAACACTGTTTCAGGGTAGGCAATTAGGGCATAACTTCTTTAGGTCCTCCTGATGCACACAGGACACTTGAGAGAAAATTAAGGGAAAAGAAGAACCAACTGCCCCCTCTTCATCTTATTTTTTCTTCTACCTCTGCAATGAGGCTGGTGAGAGGCCTTGAGCAAAGTCCTATGAGGAGAGGCTGAGGGAGCTGGGGTTGCTTAGCCTGGAGAAGAGGAGGCTCAGGGGAGACCTTATTGATCTCTACAGCTACCTGAAGGGAGGTTGTAGCCAGGTGGGGGTTGGTCTCTTCTCCCTGGCAAACAGCACCAGAACAAGAGGACACAGTCTCAAGCTGTGCCAGGGGAGGTTTAGGCTGGAGGTGAGGAGAAAGCTCTTCCTGGAAAAAGTCATTGGCCATTGGAATGTGCTGCCCAGGGAGGTGGTGGAGTCACTGTCCCTGGAGGTGTTCAAAAAAGGCTTGGATGTGGCACTTGGAGCAACAGTTTAGTTAGTCATGAGGTGTTGGGTGACAGGTTGGACTTTGGTGATCTCTGAGGTCTTTTCCAACCTTATTGATTCTATGACAGCAAATTAGAAATAGCTCAAGGCTGATGGAAAATGCCAAGATGGAAAAGCTCATCCCAAAGTAGCTCTTAGTTTAGGTGATCATTATTTTTTGCAAGACACTTCCTGGTGCCCTGTGCTAATATCTCCCCACCTACTCTGATTTAACAAACTCCTCACAAATGACAAGCATTGGACACCGGTGGTACTTGCAGAATATAAATGAAGAATTAACTAGCTTCCCTGTCTGCCTCTCTCTCCAGCCAGCTGACCTGCTTGGAAGCTCTATTTAGGTATCAGAACAGGGTTGTGATTTTTTTCTGCTTGTACTCATTGTTGGAGATGTTAGGCATTGTGAAATCTCAGCTGTGATAAATGAGTTCCTGGAACTGGGGTCAATTTTCTGCTTTCCCGCAATGTTCTCACTGCACATCCCTTAATTTCATTCAATTGCTCCAAGCTGAAGCAGATTATGGCTGAGATCCTTTGTGAAATGGAATATTTTGGCCTGGGAAATACTGTGTCCAGTTCTGGGCCCCTCAGTTTAGGAAAGATGTTGGCTTGCTGGAACGTCACCAGAGAAGGGCAACAAAGCTGGGGAGGGGTCTGGAGCACAGCCCTGTGAGCAGAGGCTGAGGGAGCTGGGGTTGCTTAGCCTGGAGAAGAGGAGGCTCAGGGGAAATCTTCTTGTTCTCTACAACTCCCTGAAGGGAGGTTGCAGCCAGGTGGGGGTTGGTCTCTTCTCCCAGGCAATCAGCACCAGAACAAGAGGACACAGTCTCAAGCTGTGCCAGGGGAGGTTTAGGCTAGATGTTAGGAAGAAATTCTTCATAGAGAGATTGGCCATTGGAATGTGCTGCCCAGGGAGGTGGTGAAGTCACCATCACTGGAGGTGTTTAGGAAGAGACTGGATGGGGTGTCTAGTGCCATGTTTGAGTTGATTAGGTGGTGTTGGGTTGTTGAACTTCATCAAATTTCTCCCAGCCCAGGACTCCAGCCTGTCCAAGCCTGGCTGAATGGCAGCACAGCTTTCTGGTGTGTCAGCCACTCCACACAGCTTGGTGTCATCAGCAAACCTGCTGACAGTGCTCTCTGTGCCCTCATCCATGTCATCAATGAATATATTGAACAGTACAGGTCCCAGTATTGACCTCTGAGGTGCTCCAGTAGACACAGGCCTCCAACTAGACTCCATCAGAAAGAGAGATTGCCCATTGGAATGTGCTGCCCAGGGAGGTGGTGGGGTCACCATCCCTGGAGGTGTTTAGGAGGAGACTGTATGGGGTCCTTGGTGCCATGGTTTAGTTGATTGATGGTGCTGGGTGATAGGTTGGACTCAATGATCTCAAAGGTCTTTTCCAACCTCATTAATTCTATTCTATTCTATTCTATTCTATTCTATTCTATTCTATTCTATTCTGTTCTGTTCTGTTCTGTTCTGTTCTGTTCTGTTCTGTTCCGTTGGACTGGGTCTGAATGTGGATCTGGGAGTGAGGTGGTTGGGGGTAGGGCTGGGACCGGCACTGGGACTGGTGTTAGGACTGGGACTGGACTGGGGTGAAGTAGTGTGGTTTGGGCTGGGGCTGGACCTGGAACTGGGACAGGACCAGAAAAAGGCTAAGTCTGGTGGTGGAGTCACTGCCATTGAAGGTGCTTAGGAGGAGGCTTGCTAGGATGCTTGGTTGCATGGTTTAGTTGATTAGGTGGTGTTGGATGGTGGGTTGGACACGATGATCTTGAAGGTCTCTTCCAACCTGCTCTGGTCTGGTCTATTCTATTCTATTCTATTCTATTCTATTCTATTCTATTCTATTCTATTCTATTCTATTCTATTCTATTCCATTCCATTCCATTCCATTCCATTCCATTCCATTCCATTCCATTCCATTCCATTCCATTCCATTCTATCCAAACCACCAGAATATTTGGTCCAGTGACTGCATTTGCTGGGGACAAGCCATCAGGTTTCAAAGCACGCAGTGGAAATGACTTTTGAAGGTGGTTTTGGGCTTCTTCTGAAGGGTGTTATTTTGGTTCCTTGCACTGCAGAACTGAGCAGGTTCCTTCTTTCTTATTTTTTTCTTCTCACTCTCTTTCAAGTCAACAACAAGCCTTGCCTTTGGAGACCTGATTTAATTAACAACATTCTCTTGTTGCATATCAAAGAGCCGGGGAAAGAAAATGAGGCAAAATCTGAGCTTTTTGGACCCTAGGAATGTCTCCATCCTGCAAAAAAAATGGCAGGAAATTAAAGTTGTTTCTTCTTTTTCCATTATTTTTCTCCTATTGCCCATGAAATATTCCAGAAGAATTCAGCTGAATCCAATTTCTGATTTCAGAGAGATGATTTAAAACTATGTTTTAAAAAGCATCAGAAAATGAGGAAAACAGCTATTCCTTAGCTGTCTCCTGCCATTTTCATAGAATCATAGAGTCAACAAGGTTGGAAAAGACCTCAGAGATCATCAAGTCCAACCTGTCACCCAACACCTCATGACTACTAAACCATGGCTCCAAGTGCCACATCCAATCCTTTTTTGAACACCTCCAGTGATGGTGACTCCACCACCTCCCTGGGCTGCACATTCCAATGGCCAATCTCTCTTTCTATGAAGAACTTCTTCCTCACATCCAGCCTGAACCTCCCCTGGTGCAGCTTGAGACTGTGTCCTCTTGTTCTGGTGCTGCTTGCCTGGGAGAAGAGACCAACCCCAACCTGGCTACAACCTCCCTTCAGGTAGTTGTAGAGAGCAAGAAGGTCTCCCCTGAGCCTCCTCTTCTCCAGGCTAAGCAACCCCAGCTCCCTCAGCCTCTCCTCACAGGGCTGTGCTCCAGACCCCTCCCCAGCCTCGTTGCCCTTCTCTGGACACCTTCAAGGTCTCAATGTCCTTCTTAGACTGAGGGGCCCAGAACTGGACACAGGACTCAAGGTGTGGCCTAACCAGTGCTGAGCACAGGGCACAATGACTTCCCTGCTCCTGCTGGCCACACTGTTCCTGATTCAGGCCAGGATGCCATTGGCCTTCTTGGCCATCTGGGCACACTGCTGGCTCATGTTCAGCTGCTGTCAACCAGTCCCCCCAGGTCCCTCTCTGCCTGGCTGCTCCCCAGCCACTCTAACCCAAACCTGTAGCACTGCATGGGGTTGTTGTGGCTAAAGTGCAGCACCCAGCACTTGGACTTCTTGAATGGCATCCTGTTGGACTCTGCCCATCTGTCCAACATTTCAAGGTCTCTCTGGAATGCCATCCTACCCTCTAACAGATCCATACCTGCCCCCAGCATGGTCTCATCTGCAAATGTACTAATGGTGGACTCCATCCCCTTGTCCAGATCATCAATAAAGATATTGAATAGGAATTTTCCAACAATCCAGAGATTGGGAGCATTCAGGAATATCTGCTGCTGAAGGCAAGAATAGGAAGGCAAAAGCACTCAGTGTAGCAGTTCCCTGTAGTAGATGAGCCAAGATCTGTCTGCCACAACAGCCTCTGGAAATGTCACGGTAATTGCAGTAATTTCATTTCCACTTCTGCAAATCTGAGCTTTTTATTATTCAGAACTAGACAACTTATTGTTCCTCAGAACATCATAACTTGCTGATTCTTACTTCTGTTGCCAGGTTTAGATTCTGTAGGTATCCACACAGTCACCTGCTTCTCCAGTTGTGGGGAAATGGCCCCAACACTGAGGTCAAGTCTCTCCCACCTGGATCCCCTGGCCTGGGCTGGACTGGTGTGGGTTGGACTGGGTCTGGATCTGGATCTGGGGTGTCTGGGACTGGAACTGGGCCTGGGCCTGGGACTGGGGCTAGGACTGAGTCTAGGGCTGGGACTGGACTGAGGTGTGCTGGATTTGATTTGGTCTGGATCTGTATCTGGGACAGGGGTGCATGGGGCTAGGACTGGGACTGGGTCTGGGGTGAGTGGGGCTGGAACTAGGACTGGGGCTGGGACTGGACTGAGGTGAGGTGCGTTGGACTGGGTCTGAATGTGGATCTGGGAGTGGGGTGGTTGGGGGTAGGACTGGGACTGGCACTGGGACTGGTGCTAGGACTGGGACTGGACTGGGGTGAAGTGGTGTGGTTTGGGCTGGGGCTGGACCTGGAACTGGGACAGGACCAGCAAAAGGCCAAGTCTGGTGGTGGAGTCACTGCCATTGAAGGTGCTTAGGAGGAGGCTTGATAGGATGCTTGGTTGCATGGTTTAGTTGATTAGGTGGTGTTGGATGATAGGTTGGACACGATGATCTTGAAGGTCTTTTCCAGTCTGGTCTGGTCTATTCTATTCTATTCTATTCTATTCTATTCTATTCTATTCTATTCTATTCTATTCTATTCTATTCTATTCTATTCTATTCTATTCTATTCTATTCTATTCTATTCTATTCCACTCCCATTCCATTCCATTCCATTCCATTCTATTTGCTGGCAGGGTTTGTTTCAAGTTCTTCCAAGCCAAGAGCTGTTTTTGACACATGTGCCCAGCAGGCACTCAGTCAAACACCTTTCCCTGCAACATTTCTGTTTGTGCTCTTCACAGCCTGAGAGCCTGGGAGATCAGCTTTTAGGGAGCATCAATGCATCAAACTCTCCTTGTTTACACGATCTGAGAGTCTCCAGAGAGATCTTTGTGCAGTCTCGCTCCCAGGATGCTTCAGGATCCAGTGGATGATCTTTGACTGGAAAGTCTCACAGGTATCAGCTTCCTGCATCTCAAAGCAAGCAGATTTATTTGTTTTTTTGTCCTCCAAAGAAAGAGTATTTGCAGCCTTTTAAACTCCTTTTTAGAGCAAACACAGTCAAAGTGCTACAGTCAAAGGTGGTCAACTTCAAGCAGAGGGAGGAAGTGTGATAAGCTTTTTCCTTTTGGCCACGTGCCTTGTCAATGATTTTGGGATGATTTGTCCATAGAAGAACAACCAAGCTGGTGAAGGGCCTTGAACAAAAGTGTCAGGAGGTACCACATAGGCAACTGGGGTTGCTTAGTCTTCAGAAGAGGAGGCTGAGGGGAGACCTCACTGCCCTCTACAATCTCTTCTCCCAGGCAACCAGCACCAGAACAAGAGGACACAGTCTCAAGCTGCACCAGGGCAGGTTTAGGCTGGATGTTACGAAGAAGTTCTTCATAGAAAGAGAGATTGGCCATTGGAATGTGCTGCCCAGGGAGGTGGTGGAGTCACCATCATTGGAGGTGTTTAAGAAGAGCCTGGATGAGGCACTTGGTGCCATGGTTTAGTTGATCAGATGGTGTTGGGTGATAGGTTGGACTTGATGATCTCAAAGATCTTTTCCAACCTGGTTAATTCTATCCTATCCTATCCTATCCTATCCTATCCTATCCTATCCTATCCTATCCTATCCTATCCTATCCTATCCTATCCTATCCTATCCTATCCCAATTACTTCAAAGGAGACTGGAGCAAGGTGCAGGGCAGTTTCTTCCTGCTCTGGCTTTGGGGTTGAACTTGATGATCTTCAGTGGTCCCTTCCAACCCCTTCCTTTCTGTGATTCTGTGATTCTCACATGCAACAAGAGGCAGGACAAGAGGAATTGCCTTGCCTCAGGTTGTGCCAGGAGAGGCTCAGGTTGGATACTAGTAAAGAATTCTTAACACAAAGGTTTATCAAGCATTGGAATGTGCTGCCCAGGGAGGTGGTGGAGTCACCATCCCTGCAGGTATTTAGAAGATGCAGTGATGTGGTGCTGGGGGACATGGTTTAGAGGTAATGGCTCAGCAGTAGTAGTGGGATTAGAAGCAGTAGTGGGATTGCAAACTCTAGGTGGGCAGTTGAATTTACTGATTTCAAAGGTGTCTTCCAATCTCCACAGCTCTAGAGTTCTGAGGACCAAACAACCTGGACCTTTTGTTGCTTTGTGTTGTCTCTGCAGAAGGCCTCTGCTCTGAAACAGGGAGCTGAGCAATTCATTTGCCCAAACTTAGCTACCTGCCTGTACCCAGACAGATACAGGTGTACCTTTTGTACACAAACACACCCCCCTAAAAATCCCACAGGTAGCTGCAGGTGGGGTGTGCACTGTAGAATTGCTTCACAACTCCATGCTCTCAGGGGCCAGGACTAACCTACCAAAGCAGATGTTCTTTTTCTCTGTTCAAAAGAACATTTTGTACTGCCAGGTAGATTACAAATGTCCAACCAATCAGTCATATGTTCCCCTATTACCTGAGCAGAGTCCCCCAGAACCTGAACAAGACATCCTGCAGTTAATCTGCGCATCAGGAGAGTGCCTGCATGAATACCACTGATTGGGAAGGTTTCTAATGAGAACAAGAGAGTCTCATTCCAGCTGAAATTCTCCTCTCTTTCTCTTTTTTTTTTAGCTTAGTTTCCTTTCAGGCCTCTTTGAGAATGACAGATGCATTCTTCTACCATCAGCAGTGTTTTCCTAGCTCCCTTCATAAGAGCTAGGAAAGACAGAGACATCCAAACTACCCTATCCCAGCTTCACCTCTAAAGTGTTTGCAGAGTTTTTGCCAAACTCTTTGATGCTCTCTGCATTCTGCAGGAAACAACATGTTTTAAAATCTCAGATATAAAGCAAGATTTCTCTCATGGATGTTTCCAGATCCCTAAATTGTTTGCAAGAAACAAAGCAGCTCTTTCCATGCCTCTCACCCATGTATGTTTATAAGCATAGGATAAACCTGAAGGTTGTCCTGTGTCCCTGAGAAGGACAAACAAAGCTGGGGAAGGGTCTGGAGAGCAGGGCTGGGGAGGAGCAGCTGAGGGAATTGGGGTTCTTTAGTCTGAAGAAAAGGAGGATGAGGGGAGACCTATTGCTCTCTACAACTCCCTGAAAGGAGGCTGGAGTGAGATGAGGGTCAGTCTGTATTATCAAGTGATAGAATGTGAGGTAATGGCTGGATACCTTTAAAGGTCACACAGTCCAACCACCACTGATAAGTGACAACATCTAGTGTCGTTGAAGATGACACTATTGAGCCAGCAGTGTGCCCAGGTGGCCAAGAAGGCCAATGGCATCCTGGCCTGCATCAGCAACAGTGTGGCCAGCAGGAGCAGGGAAGTCATTCTCCTCCTGTACTCAGCACTGGTTAGGCCACACCTCGAGTCCTGTGTCCAATTCTGGGTCCCTCAATTTAAGAAGGACATTGAGACACTTGAATGTGTCCAGAGAAGGGCAAGAAGGCTGGGGGGAGGTCTGGAGCACAGCCCTGTGAGGAGAGGCTGAGGGAGCTGGGGTTGCTTAGCCTGGAGAAGAGGAGGCTCAGGGGAGACCTTCTTGCTCTCTACAACTACCTGAAGGGAGGTTGTAGCCTGGAGGAGGTTGGTCTCTTCTCCCAGGCACTCAGCACCAGAACAAGAGGACACAGTCTCAGGCTGTGCCAGGGGAGGTTTAGGCTGGAGGTGAGGAAGAAGTTCTTCACAGAAAGAGAGATTGGCCACTGGAATGTGCTGCCTGGGGAGGTGGTGGAGTCACTGTCCCTGGAGGTCTTAAAAAAAGGATTGGATGTGGCACTTGGAGCCATGGTTTAGATGTCATGAGGTGTTGGGTGACAGGTTGGACTTGATGATCTCTGAGGTCTTTTCCAACCTTATTGATCTTATGATTCTATGAAAGGGACCTTAAAGATTACCTATTTCCAACCCCACTGCCATGAGCAGGGGCACCTCTCAGCACAGCAGGTTGCTCAAAACCTCATCCAGCCCAGTCTTAAATGCTTACAGGGATGAGGCATCCACAGTTTATCTGGGCAACATGTGCCGGTGTCTCACCATCCTCATTGTAAAGAACTTTAAAAGTAAAGTTCTGAACCTTTCTTTTAGTGCTTTGGAAAAGTCTTTGCTTTTAATCTGCTGAGCTAATTGCAGCTCCTATCAAGTGCTCAGGCTCTGGAATGTGCTGCCCAGGGAGGAGGTTGACTCACCAACCCTGGATGTGTTTACATGTGGTTTGGATATGGTGTTTGGGGATATGGTTTAGGGGTAAAGGTTGTAGAGTAGGGCTCTGGGTTGGGCTTGGTGAACCTGAATGTTTCTGTGGTTCTGTGAGCTTCTGAGATCTTCATGAGGAGAAGCATCTTAAAAGCTGGCAAATAACTTTAGGGCTAATTTATGTCGTTACAAACCCCAAAGCTTCACGCTTCAAGCTGAAGCTCCATGTATGCAAAAACCTCTTGCTAAATGATAGTGTTTAGCTACTCCAATCAAGACACATTACTCCTCCACCTTCATAAGGTATGAAAATATTGGTGACACTGTCTAATGAAATATGCATCTTGGAGCTTCACTCGTGGTGCAAGAGATGCAAATTTGGTTAGGCTGTTAACTGCTTGTTTGCTCTTAACCTGCTGGGGTTTGCAGCTGATGGAACTGAATATTTTGCTATCCACAAGCAACCTCCAAGGGCTCCTGACAGAGGTCTTCTGTGTGGAGGTTAGGTCAGAGTTTATTTTCCAGCTGGACTCTTCAATCTGCTGCACAAGCTAGCAGCTGTCCTCACACAGGATTGTACAACCCAGGCTGCTAGCTCCTACAGTGCTCCAACAGGCAATTTTATTTTCATTGAATAATTCATGCAGTGCAATTTAAAAAACATAGGTTGAGAAATACTTTGCATTTCTACAGCAGAGTCTGTTGAAAGAGCTCACAGTTTTTCCATCAAATAACATCCACTGCTTTTAGGGGTTCTATATATATCGGACTGGACATGCTGCTGACCCGATGGAACCTCAGCAAACCATTCCAATGTGTCTTGCAACACATCATGGTGGTCACCCAGTGCAGAGTCCTGCATCTGGGGAGCAATAATAAACTGCACCAGTACAGGTTAGGAGGTGATCTGCTGGAGAGCAGCCCTGTGGAGAGGGACATGGGAGTCCTGGTGGATAACAACTTATCCATGGGACAGCAATGTGCCCTGGTGGCCAAGAAGGCCAATGGGATCCTGGAGTGTATTAAGAAGAGTGTGTCCAGCAGATTGAGGGAGATTCTCCTCCCCCTGTACTCTGCCCTGCTGAAACCCCATCGTGAGTACTGCCTTCATTTTTGGGCTCCCCAGTTCAAGAGGGACAGGGATCTGCTGGAGAGGGTCCAGCAGAGGGCTATGAGGATGATTAGGGGACTGAGCATTGCCTGGTGAGGAGAGGCTGAGAGACCTGGAGCTCTTTAGTCTGGAAAAGAGAAGACTGAGAGGGGATTTAATGAATGTTTATAACTATCTGAGGGCTGGGGGTCACTTGCTCTGCTCACTTCCTCCCTGGGATAGGACAAGGAGCAATGGATGTAAGCTGCAGCACAGGAGGTTCCACCTCAACACAAGGGGGAACTTCTTTACTCTAAGGGTCACAGAGCACTGGAGCAGGGTGCCCAGAGAGGTTGTGGAGTCTCCTTCTCTGGATACTCTCAAAGCCTGTCTGGATGTGTTCCTGTGTGACCTGAGCTAGACTGTATGGTCCTGCTTTGGCAGGAGGGTTGGACTCAATGATCTCTTTGGGTCCCTTCCAACCCCTGACATTCTGTGATCCTTTGATTCAGACATGTCTACTACTACAGAAAGACTGGCTACCAGGAGCATGGAGATCCCCTTTGTACAAGGAGTCCCATGGAAAAGACAAGGAGTGATGGGGACAAGTTACTCCTGGGGAGATTCTGGTTGGACTCCAGAAGAAAATGTTTTACCATGAAAACAATGAGACCTTGGAATCTTCTCCCAAGGGAAGCAGTGGGTTGCCCTACACTGACTTTCCAAAACCAGATACTCATTTGGAGGATCCTGTCTTATTTGAGTGCCAAGTCCAGCTGGTTAATTTGAGCTGTCTTAGTAGCTTCCACTGGAGTTAAGAGACACTGTGATGGGTTATGCCCATCCTGAAAGCAGGGGGGGGAGGGCTTGTGAGAGCTTTGCCCTCCCTGGAGGGGCTTTTCCCCCTGGGAAACTGAGTTAGTCTGTTCCACTCCCCTTCCCTGTCCAGCAAGCCTATAAAAAGGAAGACACTGCAGCCATTAGCTCTCTTTGGGCTTCTGCCTTGCCTGGATGAGAGGACTGCTGCTGGCTTCCTGCTTCTCTGCCACGTGGTCAGGCCAGGTCCTCCTCCCTGCTACATCCACACCTCTCCAAAGGACTCCAAATAACTGGTTTTGTATACGTATTTTCCCCATCCATCCTTGTTCCTTACCCTTTTGAACCCTACCTGTTATTGGGATTTTTTATCTATCTATCTATCTATCTATCTATCTATCTATCTATCTATCTATCTATCTATCTATCTTTGAAAGAAAATTCTTTACCTCTCTACTTGTCACACAACCACAGAAGGGAAAGGGGTGGAACAGACCTCCAGAGATCATCCAGTCCACCCCAACTACTAGAACAGGTTCACCTAGATCAGTTTGCACAGGAACACATCCAGGCGGGGGAATTTTCAACCCACCACACCTTCTCAGAGAAGGAGATTCCACCTCCTCTGGGTAGCCTGTTCCAGTGTTCCATCACCCTTAAAGAGGTTTTCCTTAAGTGAAATCTGTGTTCCAGCTTGCACCCATTGCCCCTTATCCTATCATGGCAGACCACTGTAAAGAGCTCAACCTCCTCCTATTGACCTCCACCTTTAGGTACTGATAAGAATTGGTAAGATCCCCTCAGTGTTTTCCAGATCAAAGAGCCCCAGGTCTTTCAGACTCTCCTTTAAAGAGAGATGCTCCATGCCCCGGTCATCTTTGTGGGCCTCACTGCACAGAAGGATGAGCCTAGAGCACACATTGGCGCAGGATGACAGGTGTAACTGTGCTTCACCAGATGGTTTGGGAACTGAGGTTCATCTTTCATTTCTTCTAACAAACTTTGTGTATGATTAACTTGGTAACTGAAAAGAGAAAGTCTCTACAAACCAGTGAAACACAAAGCTCCTTTATAGTAGTGCATAATAAATAAGACAAGGCTGGTTTAGTAAAACTAACTCTTAGGGTTAGTTAAAAGCCAAAACTACTAATCCTCTGTGTTCTATATCACCACCTTCTTCAAAAATATAAAGTATTAGAAAAATATTCACAATAGTATTTCTAAATTAATCTATTATCCCATACTATATTTTGAAAAAGTGCTTAGAGACAAGCTTATTAACTGCAAACATATCCTTCCAGTTGTGTAAACACCTGATCCAGTTGTTTAAAAACCTTGTTCGATACAGAACAAGGACTTCAATCAACGTCATTTTTCCCCCATCTACAAATGCTCTCCCTACATTTACACTTTCAATTAACTAACAGTTGCTGGAAAAGTACAGTGTTATTTATGGTAAATTGTAAATTAGCAATGTAGTTACTTCTAAATAGGAAGTTTCACCTGTAATGTAAGGCCTTGAAAAGTATATTATTGCTTTATTTTATCCTTCTTTTCACTATCCAATACTTTATATTCATCTAACACAGCATGGCCTGTTTCCTTTGCAGTTCTCTTTACAACAGCTTTGATACCCATATTTTCAATGTTAAATGCTGTCACACCAAGATTGATTGCAGAATTCATAGCGTTGTCTGTAGCATGGCCGGCATCCTCTCCATACTTGTATTTGACAGTTTTCACAGTTTCACTTGTAACACTTTTAGCAATGCACTTGGCTACTTCCAAACTGCCTCCAAATTATTTCTGGTAGATTTGCTCCTTCCCTTTCTTTCTTTTCCTCTCAATCAGGAAAGAGGAGGGGGGAGAGCAGGGGGAAGAATTCTTGGCCTTGCCCCCCATCTGAGCTCTTAAATCCCAGTTAAGGCTCAAAGCACCACAGACACCTGGTTGGATTTTAACTGATGACAGAGAACACAGTGTGACAGGTTTGTGAAGACGCTCAGGTCTCACCTAAGTAGAGATTAGAAGGCAGGATTCAGATGGTGTGGCAGGGCGTGGAGAGAGCATTTCCCTGGCTGCTGCATTCAGCAAGTGTGCAGTTGCAGGGGCACCACTATTCACTGAGCAAAATCACAAGTTACATGTAGTGCTAACAAAAGCTTGCTGTGGAATGTTCTTTGCTGTGAAAACAAGTTGATTATAAGCTCACATCTCATTCCAAAAGAGGGCCTAAATTTTAATGTCATTGAGGCAGAGCTTTCTGACTGATGCAGGAAACAAACACCTCAGTGTTTTGTTTTGCACTGACTCACTTCAGAGTGCTTTTATAGGGGGAGTTATTTTCTGCTCTAATTGATTTACCCAAGCAGAGGTGCAGATGTGGTTTTATAAATGGGTACCCATGCACATTTATTATTGTTATTATTGTGTCTATTCAATATGCATTATACACACATCTTGAATCATTGTGCTTCCTGTTAACCTCCTAAAACCCCCCAGTGTCTTTTCTTCCCACTCAGAATGATAATGAGCAAAAGCAAATATAAACCAGGGAGTGAAGTCAGGTAAAAGCAGACACCTCTTGTTTACAGAATCACAGAATCAACCAGGTTGGAAAAGACCTCAAAGATCATCAAGTCCAATGTAATACCTAATACCTAACACCTCCTGACAACTAAACCATGGCTTCAAGTGCCACATCCAATCCTTTTCTGAACACCTCCAGGGATGGTGACTCCACCACCCTGGGCAGCACATTCCAATGGCCAATTACTCTTTCTGGGAAGAACTTTCTCCTCACCTCCAGCCTAAACTTCCCCTGCCACAGCTTGAGACCTCTTGGTGCTGGTTGCCTGGGAGAAGAGACCAACCCCCACCTGGCTACAACCTCCCTTCAGGTAGTCATAGAGAGCAAGAAGGTCTCCCCTGAGCCTCCTCTTCTCCAGGCTAAGCAACCCCAGCTCCCTCAGCCTCTCCTCACAGGGCTGTGCTCAAGGCCTCTCCCCAGCCTTGTTGCCCTTCTCTGGACACCTTCAAGTGTCTCAATGTCCTTCTTAAACTGAGGGGCCCAGAACTGGACACAGGACTCAAGGTGTGGCCTAACCAGTGCTGAGTGCAGGGCACAATGACTTCCCTGCCCCTGCTGGTAAGATACAACACATTCTTCTGCACCACAGATCAAAGATAGGAGTGCTGCTTTCCTGACAGGGAAAAGAATTCACATGCCTTGAATATCACTGCTCCTTCTCCAGTACAATGATCAGCTTCTCGAGCCCATTCACTGCCCAAAGACATCATAGAACGGTAGGGGTTGGATGGGACCTCCAGGGATGATCCAGTCCAACCCCTCTGTCAAAGCAGGGTCACCTTGGGCAGGCCATACAGGAACACAGGTGGGTTTTGGAAGTCTCTAGAGAAAGAGACTCCACAACCTCTCTGGGCAGCCTGCTGCAAGACTCCAAGTACCCTCACAGCAAAGAAGTTTCTCCTCATGTTGAGGTGGAAGATGCTGCGTTCCAGCTTGGACCTGTTGTTCCTTGTCCTATCACTGGGCGCCACCCAAGAGCCTGGCACCTTCATCTTGACACTCAGCCCTCAGATATCTATAAACATTCATAAGATCCCCTCTCAGCCTTCTCTTCTCCAGACTAAGAATATTTTATTTATAATTTAGAATAAAACCATAATTTAGAATAAACCAAACCAGGTTGGAAGAGACCTTCAAGATCATTACATCCAACCCATCAACCAATCCAACCCACCCAAACAGCTAACCCATGGCACCAAGTACCCCATCAAGAAGCCCCAGATCTCTCAGTCTTTTTTCATGGGAGAGATGTTCAAGCCCCCTAGTCATCCTTATAGCTCTCCACTGGACTCTTTACAGCAGATCCCTGTCTTTACTGATCTGGGGAGCCTAAAAGTGGATACAGTATTGTAGGTGTGGTCTCACCAGGGCAGAGAGGGAAGAGGACCTCCCTAGACCTGCTGGACACAGGTTGGACTTGATGATCTTTGAGATCTCTTCCAACCTTGGTGATTTTACTCTCTACAACTACCTGAAGGGAGGTTGTAGACAGGCAGATGACTGTCTCTTCTCCCAGGCAGCCAGTACCAGAACAAGAGGACACAGTCTCAGGCTGCATCAGGGGAGGTTTAGGTTGGATGTTAGGAAGAAGTTCTACACAGAGAGAGTGATTGCCCATTGGAATGGGCTTCCTGGGGAGGTGGTGGAGTCGCTGTCATTGGAGGTGTTCAGGAGGAGACTTGATGGGGTGCTTGGTGCCATGGGTTAGTTGTTTAGGTGGGTTGGATTGGTTGAAGGGTTGGATGTGATGATCTTGAAGGTCTCTTCCAACCTGGTCTGTTCTATTCTATTCTATTTGGTGATTCTGTGACACAGTTGATGCACTCCCGAATGCCCTCACCCTGCACAACAAAGTGAATATCCCTCATGGCCAGAGATGCACAACAGTGGGCTTGGAAGATGTATTTGCTAGAAGGTTTGGATTTCACTGAAGTGCACTGAACTTTAAAATCCAGCCACTGGCACAGTCTGCACTCAAGCAGTGTCCCAGGGTAATGCCACACTCACTTTGCTGCTGTTTTCAGGTGCTTTCACTTCCATAACTCCATTTTGCTAATAGTTTAGAGAACCATGGTAAACTATTTGCTTTGCCATCTCTGGGGGTGGTGGACTGTCTTGCTGAAGGATCCAAAGCTGCCTGAGTCATCTCTTGTGGCAGGTGTTTTGTTTCCTCCTTGCTCTTTTGAGATTGAAGCAATTTGTGAAGTAAATGTGGGCTGGCAGCGCGGGCACAGAATGTCTTCAAGTTTCCACCACGCTCATAAAGTTCAGAACATGCACTACTCAATGCCTGCACACTGCCCATGTCTTCTGATGTTGTTTCTCATCCATATCAAGACATATTTTAGTCATGCCTAATGCCAAAGGCTCTGTATGGGAGGACTGTCTTCATGCTTTGCCAAGCCACCATTAATTCCCATTGAATCCCATTTCACTGGGGGACTTGACCAGGTTGGAAAAGACCTCACAGATCATCAAGTCCAACCTGTCAACACAGACCTCATGACTAAGCCATGGCACCAAGTGCCACATCCAGTCCCCTCTTGAACACCTCCAGGGATGGTGACTCCACCACCTCCCTGGGCAGCACATTCCAGTGGCTAACAACTCTCTCTGGGAAGAACTTTCTCCTCACCTCCAGCCTAAACTTTCCCTGGCACAGCTTGAGACTGTGTCCTCTTGTTCTGGTGCTGGTTGCCTGGGTGAAGAGACCGACCTCCTCCTGGCTACAACCTCCCTTCAGGTAGTTGTAGAGGGCAATAAGGTCTCTCCTGAGCCTCCTCTTCTGCAGGCTAAGCAACCCCAGCTCCCTCAGCCTCTCCTCACAGGGCTGTGCTCCAGACCTCTCCCCAGCATCATTGCTCTTCTCTGGACTCATTCAAGTGTCTCAATGTTCTTCTTAAATTGAGGAACTCTATATTTTCTGATTGTTACTCCTTGCCATGTGGCTTTAGGCAGACAAAAAGTCCTACTTGATGCTCTGTCAGTTGGAACTTTAATATCCTTAACTGGCATGGAAGTTGTTTCCCCCCCCTCCCTCCCCCCCCTTATCTTTACCTGATTTTGATTCCAATTATTTCATTTTCTTCTCAAGCCTCAGGAATACATACTGAGGGCTGGAACCCCTCTGCTGTGAGGCCAGGGGTTGTTCAGCCTGGAGAAGAGAAGGTTTCATGAAGACACTCTTGTGGCTTTTTAATACTTAAAGAGGCCTGTGAGAAAGATGGAGACAGAGTTTTTATTAGTGTCCATTGTGACAGAACAAAGGGTGATGACTTGAAATTCAGTGAGGGAGATTTAGACTTGACAGAAGGAAGACATTTTTTACACTGAGTGTGATGAGACCCTGGCCCAGGTTTCCCAGAGACTTGGTTGGTGCCCCATGGCTGGAATCATTTCAGGTCAGGTTGCTTGGGGCAACCTACTCTAGTTGCAGATGTCCCTGATGACTGCAGAGTTACATGGGGGATGCTCTTTGGCATGCTTCCAGGGTGAAGGTCTCAGTCAATACAGATATGGTGACACCAAGCTGGATGGGAATGCCAATGTGCTGCAGGTGAAGAAGGCTCTGCAGAGGGATCTGGCCAGGCTGGATCAAGGGGAGGAGGCCAAGTGTAGGACATTCAACAAGACCAACTGCCAGGTCCTGCACTGGGGCTACAACAACGCCATGAATGCTTGAGGCTTGGGGAAGAGGGGCTGGAAAATAGCTTTGCAGAGAGGGATCTGGGGGTGCTGGTTGACAGTAGCTGAACAAGAGCCAGCAGTGTGCCCAGGTGGCCAAAAAGGCCAACAGCATCCTGTCCTGGATCAGTAATAGTGTGGCCAGCAGGACCAGGACAGGGATTGTTCCCCTGGGCTGGGCACTGCTGAGGCCATACCTTGCGTCCTGGGTTCAGTTTTCAGCCCCACACTAAGAAGTTTGGACTAAAGGACCTCTAAAGGTCCCTTCCAATTCAGACTGCTCCGTGACTCTGTGATTCTGCCATAATAATGGAGAGGACAGAGGCACTACCTACTCCTGCTTGATTGAAAGATACAGAAGATCTGCCCTCCTGGATATCTGCTTTGTGTTAGTTGGGAAGCCAACAGGTCCAGGGTCATCCTTTCTAGGGAACACTCAGTCCTACAGAAAATAGCAACTGCTGCTGCCTTCACTGCCAGAAAAAGACAGGGGCAGAACTGAACATCCCATCAGATACAGTGGGCTCAGCTCCTGGAAACTCCAGAGCTTTGCAGGGATCCATCACTTTCTTCAGAATACCTCCAAGTACCTTTGAGAGATGGGTTTGCAAGAAAATGCAAGTCTGTGCTCCTTCATCTTTTTGGACCTCTCCCTCTGAGCTAAAAATGCTAATAGTACCTTGGTAAACATCACTGCCACATGTGTGTAAAGCAAGTTAAAGAGGGGGAGAATGACATGGGGATACCAGATCTTCCTTCTGTGCCTCATTGCAGAGAGTTCCTGATGCCCTAAGTGGTAGCAAATGGCTCATACAAGAGGCTGGAGTTGGCTTGATACAGGATGTTGCATCTCCCAGAAGCTACCTCTGCTATATCTTTGACTCCAGCCCTAGGAAAAGTGAAAAAGTGGCTTCTAAATCATAAAAACATAGAATCAATAAGGTTGGAAAAGACCTCAGAGATCATCAAGTCCACCCTATCACCCAACACCTCATGACTACTAAACCATGGCTCCAAGTGCCATATCCCATCTCTTTGTGAACACTTCCAGGGATGGTGACTCCACCACCTCCCTGGGCAGCACATTCCAATGGCTAACAACTCTCTCTGGGAAGAACTTTGTCCTCACCTCCAGCCTAAACTTCCCCTGGTGCAGCTTGAGACTGTATCCTCTTGTTCTGGTGTTGGTTGCCTGGGAGAAGAGACCAGCCCCCTCCTGGCTACAACCTCCCTTCAAGTAGTTGCAGAGAGCAAGAAGGTCTCCCCTGAGCCTCCTCTTCTCCAGGCTAAACAACCCCAGCTCCCTCAGCCTCTCACAGGGCTGTGCTCCAGATCTCTCCCCAGCCTCGTTGCCCTTCTCTGGACACATTCAAGAGTCTCAAAGTCCTTCTTAAATTGAGGGGCCCAGAACTGGACACAGGACTCAAGGTGTATCTTTGTATCTAAGATGTGGAATGTACATGTAGAATCATAGAATCATTTCAGCTGGAAAAGTCTTTTAAGATCACTGAGTTCAACCATTCTCTAACTCTACCAGGTCAGATGTGGCCCCTGGTGGTCTTTCTGTTGTAGCTCTGTCAGTTCTGGGTTTACAGGGCAACCCATTGGCACAATGGATAGTCTAGCTCAGAAACAGCAAGCTTCAGCATTGCTTACTGATGGGGATGAGAAGGTCTCAGCCACAACATTGGTGTTGACTGGCATGTCACACACCCCTGTAACGTCTGGCCAGGCACACAGGTATGCTCTCTTCTGTGTTTGGATGACAAGTGTCCTGATTCAGCTGCAGAGTGTGAGGATTCAGTCTTCACAGGAATATCCTCAGATGCTTGAGAGTGCAGCTGTGAGAAGGAAGAGCCAGGCATAAACTTTACATCTGGCAGCACCACCACCAACTGTGTTGTAAATAACCCTGGGATTCCCAGTGTGAGCCTTCAGGCTTTTTGTGGTGCCAGTGACTTGTCAACCCATTAATCCCAGCAGCTCACTGCTGAAACATCTGTTCAGAGAAGATGTCTGGCTGTATGACAAACAATAACAACCTGTTCAGGACTGTGGATGGCAGAGTTGTAGATATATTTTGCATGAAGTGAGACCACAGGTACCAGCCTCCACGCAGTGGTGACACAACCAGTTTGCTGGTGCTCATCCTTAGGCATCCAAAAAATTCAGCACCTGTGTCTAGGGAGTTTGACAGCTTTATGATTCTCTATACCCTGCAAACTGCTACTTCCTCCCCATGGTGTTCTAGGCAGACATTTCTGCTGCAGCTGGATGAGTTTGATCACTCTTAACAGCAGAGAAGCTGCAGCTTGGGAAAAAAATGTGTGTTGGAATGGGATGGTGAAGATGAAGTTATTTAAAGCTCCCTGTCTGAGTCAGGCACCCATAGACAGCAAGGTCTGATTAGCAAGGACCTGAGGCCACTGTCTGAGAACACCATGAAGGAAAACAAATCTCTCAGTCTTAGGGACTGCCCTGGTCCCTGCCAAATAGAATGCCTGAAGAATCTCTCCTTTAAAGAAAAGTGCAAGAGTCTGTCTGTGGTATGTGCTGAGTTAAAAGCTATTTCCTGTAACACAGAAGTCCTTTGTGGGCAGGAGGGTAGAAGAGAGGAACCTTGACAGGATGGGCAGATGGGCAGATCCAAGGGCATAATATTGAACACATCTAAGTGTGGGTTCTACACATTGGCCACAAGAACTCCATGCAGTGCTACAGGCTGGGGGCAGAGTGGCTGAAGAGCAGCCAGGCAGAAAGGGACCTGGGGGTACGGGGCTGACAGCAGCTGAACACGAGGCAGCAGTGTGCCCAGGTGGCCAAGAAGGCCAATGGCATCCTGGCCTGTATCAGGAATAGTGTGGCCAGCAGGAGCAGGGAAGTCATTGTGCCCTGTGCTCAGCACTGGTTAGGCCACACCTTGAGTCCTGTGTCCAGTTCTGGGCTCCTCAGTTTAGGAAAGATGTTGAGTTGCTGGAATGTGTCCAGAGAAGGGCAACAAAGCTGGGGAGGGGTCTGGAGCACCCTCAGAGATCATCAAGTCCAACCTACCACCCAACACCTCATGACTAACTAAACCATGACTCCATGTGCCATATCCAATCCATTTGTGAACTCCTCCAGGGACAGTGACTCCATCACCTCCCTGGGCAGCACATCCCAATGGCCAATCTCTCTGGGAAGAATTCTTCCTCACATCCAGCCTAAACCTTCCCTGGCACAGCTTGAGACTGTGTCCTCTTGTTCTGTTGCTGGTTGCCCTTCAGGTAGTTGTAGAGAGCAAGAAGGTCTCCCCTGAGCCTCCTCTTCTCCAGGCTAAGCAACCCCAGCTCCCTCAGCCTCTCCTTTTCCCTAGCGTGGTTGGAGTGGTTTTCAGTATTGCATTATGGTCCTTGTGAGTGTGTTTACACTTGAAGGTGTATAAAGGTGATATAGAGGAGGCAATAAAAGCAACCTCACAATACCCACTGAGGTGCAAGAAAGAAAAACCAAATAGACACAGATGCCATTTAAAAGCTTATAAGCAACATCTTTATCCTGATGTGCCTTGTTAGGAGCCAGCATCTAATATCATTAACTACTTTAAGGTGAAGGTCAACAGTAGCTGAGCTGCTGAACCTACAGACAGAAACAATCTGTCACGTAGTGAGTTACATTTGTACTTTTAAGGTGAGAAAAGCTTTCAGCAGAGCAGGAATTGCTGGTAGTGCTCATTAGATGGCAGCCTTCCTTTATGCTAGGAAGGGAAGTCTGGTTTTCAGTTCACTACAGTCTCTCCAGCAAACACAAAAAGAGATTCCTCCTATTTGTCATTGGCAGGTTTGTATATGAGTTGCTCTGTCGACCCACCACTTACACTGAATTAGAATAGAATAGACTAGACTAGACTAGACTAGACTAGACTAGACTAGACTAGAATAGAATAGAATAGAATAGAATAGAATAGAATAGAATAGAATAGAATAGAATAGAATTAACCAGGTTGGAAAAGACCTTTGAGATCATCAAGTCCAACCAATCACCCAGCACCATCTAATCAACTAAACCATGGCACCAAGCACCCCATCCAGTCTCTTCCTAAACACCTCCAGTGATGGTGACTCCACCACCTCCCTGGGCAGCACATTCCAATGGCCAATTTCTCTATGAAGAACTTCTTCCTAACATCCAGCCTAAACCTCCCCTGGCACAGATTGAGACTGTGTCCTCTTGTTCCTGTGCTGGATGCCTGGCAGAAGAGACCAACCCCCACCTGGCTACAACCTCCCTTCATCCACCCAAGCTTTCCCTGCAAAAGCAATCCCAAACCATTCCCTCTTCTGGCTCAAGCATGACTCACAAGGATGTGAAAGGTGAGCATATCCCTCTCTCTGAAGATCCCTCCAAATAGCTTCTGTTTGGAGCGATTCCTGGACACAGAGTTATAAAGGGAATGCTCTCTGGAATGCTTCCAGGGTGAAGGTCTCAATCAATACAGATATGGTGACCCCAAGCTCGATGGGAATGTCAATGTGCTGCAGGTGAAGAAGGCTCTGCAGAGGGATCTGGCCAGGCTGGATCAAGGGGAGGAGGCCAAGTGTAGGACATTCAACAAGACCAGCTACCAGATCCTGCACTGGGGCTACAACAACGCCATGAATGCTTGAGGCCTGGGGAAGAGGGGCTGGAAAGTAGCTTTGCAGAGAGGGATCTGGGAGTGCTGGTTGACAGTAGCTGAACATGAGCTACCAGGTGGCCAAGAAGGCCAATAGCATCCTGTGCTGGATCAGCAACGGTGTGTCCAGCAGGAGCAGAACAGGGATTGTTCCCCTGGACTGGGCACAAGTGAGGCCACAACTTGAGGACTGGGTTCAGTTTTCAGCCCCACACTAAGAAGAACATTGTGGTGCTGGAGTGTGTGCAGAGAAGGACAATGAAGCTGGTGAGGGGTCTGGAGAAGAGGTCTGGAGAGGAGCAGCTTGTTTAGCCTTTTGAAAATGAGGCTAAGGGTAGACCTCATTTCTCCCCACAACTCCCTGAATGAAGCTTGGCTCCAGGTGCTGCTTCCAGGTAACATCTGATAAGATGAGAAGAAATGTCCTCAAGTTGCACCAGGGGAAGTTTATGTTGGATGTTAGGAAGAAATTCCACATGAAAGAGGTCATTGGGCACTGGAACAGGCTGTCCAGGCCAGTGGGTTAGTTGTCAGGAGGTGTTAGATTTTAGGTAATAGGTTGGACTCGATGATCTCTGAGGTCTTTTCCAAGCTGGTTGATTCTGTGATCTTTGAGGACACTTATAACCCAAACAATTCCGTGGAGCAATGCACAAAAGCTAAACCAAACCAAGCACCACAATCTGTTCACCACTAACACTTTACTCAAGGCACACAGAAGCAGTGGCACAAATTGCTAGGATCAGGGTGGGAGCAAATCACAACTTAAATACATCTCTTAAACACATCCCCAGCTTCATGGCACTCCCAAATGAAGCAGAATTAATGGAAGGAGGGTTAGTCGTCCTTGCTTGCTGGAAACCCAAAGGGTGTGCTGTGTGGATTTATTGGTGCACCTGATAGGATGGTAAAAGCAATGAAGCAGCTGACATTTACTAGTTGGAAGTGTAATAAAATCTGATGTCTGGGTACCTGCCTTTGCAGCAATTCTCAGGTTGCTGCTCCTCCGCCACTGGAAATTGCTCTGAGTCATTAAAGTTCTCTGAACACCTGCTCTGCAGTTTATCTGCAGAGGAATGTGCAGAGCTCTCACTCCCCTGTGTTCCCATTGGTACTGGTGTGAGCCTGCCAGCTCACGGAGATGAAAGGGAAGCTGGCTGACCCACTCGCTCCTTTACTTCTATTACTGCACTTACTCTGCTTGTACTTGAGGGCTTAGAGGTCCCTGTTGTGCTTGGCATTGCACTAAGAGGAGCAGACAGTGCTGCTTCTAAGGAGCTTATGATGTAAGCAGAAGTGTTTAGAGCTGGGATGCAGGGAGAGCTGTAACACACACACAGCAGATGACTTTCATTCCTGCCAGTCATTTTTTAGAGTAAGGACTTTTTTACTGTGTGTGGACAAGGAGAGAGTGAGGAAAAGGGGGAAGCTAAGTCCCATGAAGAGAAGCTGAGGGAGCTGGGGTTGCTTAGCCTGGAGAAGAGGAGGCTCAGGGGAGATTTTATTGCTCTCTACAACTCCCTGAAGGGAGGTTGTAGACAGGTGGGGGTTGGTCTCTTCCGCCAGGCAACCAGCACAAGAACAAGAGGACACAGTCTCAAGCTGTGCTAGGGGAGGTTTAGGCTGGAGGTTAGGAAGAAATTCTTCCCAGAAAGAGAGATTGGCCATTGGGATGTGCTGCCCAGGGAGGTGGTGGAGTCACCATCACTGGAGGTGTTTAGGAAGAGACTGGATGGGGCGCTCAGTGATATGGTTTCTATTCTATTCTATTCTATTCTATTCTATTCTATTCTATTCTATTCTATTCTATTCTATTCTATTCTATTCTATTCTAATTCAGTGTAGGTGGTGGGTTGACAGAGTAACTCATATACAAACCTGCCAATGTCAAGTAGGAGGAATCTCTTTTTATGTTTGCTGGTTGATTTGGGCTCTGAGCAACCTGCTCTCGTTGCAGGGGTGACTGCAGAGGAGTTGAACTAGATGAGCTTTAAATGTCCCTTCCAACTCAAATCATTATGATTCTGTGAATCTGTGATTCTATGGTCCAAATGCCATCAAGAGGAGATATAGATGGAGATGGAGATGGAGATGGAGATGGAGATGGAGATCAAGAAGGAGAAGCAGATGGAGATGGATATACACAGAGAGAAAGAGATAAAGAGAGTGATAACGATAAAGAGAGAGACAGAGAGTTGAGAATGCCCCTGCTTACTGCAGAGGGGATGGCCTTTGATGGTCGTTTCCAACTCAAATCATTCTATGATTCTGTGTAGCTATAAATACAGATACAGAGATAGAGACAGAAATAGAGATAGTGATTAGAGATAGAGATTGATTCATTCATAGATAGATAGATAGAAACAGATATAGACATCTTTACAGATATTATATTCTATATTTTGTTCACCCAAACATTGAAGTCTGGAAAAATGCTTGTTGATCATGTGCCAGGGGAGGTTTAGGCTGGATGTCAGGAAGAAGTTCTTCATAGAAAGAGAGATTGGCCATTGGAATGTGCTGCCCAGGGAGGTGGTGGAGTCACCATCACTGGTGGTGTTTAGGAAGAGACTGGATGAGGTGCTTGGTGCCATGGTTTAGTTGATTAGATGGTGTTGGGTGATAGGTTGGACTCGATGATTTCAAAGGTCTCTTCCAACCTGGTTAATTCTATTATTCTATTCTATTCTATTCTATTCTATTCTATTCTATTCTATTCTATTCTATTCTATTCTATTCTATTCTATTCTATTCTATGCTATGCTATTCTATGCTATTCTATGCTATTCTATGCTATTCTATGCTATTATTCTATTCTATTCTATTCTATTCTATTCTATTCTATTCTATTCTATCTATTCTATTCTATTCTATTCTACTCTACTCTATTCTATAATGTGAGTAAGATTGGTGATTGCAAGCTACTGCTAAATGCATCTGCCCCATCTCCCCAAAACAGATGCTGATGAAAGAGGTTTCTCAGCCCTCAAAAGCAAGTAACATTCAGGGGCATACAAATACTCACCTGCAAAGCTTTTTGAGGAAACACACAGCAACACACTGGTAGATCATTGCTAGAGTCTTATTATTGTGTCCCAGCTCTTTACTCACTCACAAAAGTATCCAATAATCCCTTGGCACCCAGGATCCTTGATGCCTGACTTCAAACTCATGAGTGGTGCAGCTTGGGCATGCTCTCAGCTCAATGTTAGTGGCTTCACTGGGGATCTTTTTAAACTGAAACCATGATGAGGCATTGCAAACTGGATTGCAAGCTGAACCAGGCCACTGACTGATTTTCCCTTGTGGCTTAGACAGTCTGTTTTGCTGGAAACTACATGAGGCAAATTCAGGGCAGACTTGCATGAGGAAATTACACACCAGCCTAGCTCCCGAGAAAGCCTTTTCCTTGCCACAGTAAATGGGAGTTGCTTTGAATCCTGAGTCATTCTGGAGACCTTTTTGCTGGTATAACTCTAATTATTTGTTACCTGACTCATTCAATCAAGTGAATCTCTCTCTGCAGTTTAAGACACATTTTCTCCAGTGTTTGTTTGCCTTTCTTGACTGGCTATATAATGAGCCCTCTATTATTTCACAGTGCAATTATTGCATTAATCACCAAGTGAATACATTAATCATGAGATGATTGCATGACAAGGAAGCATTGCAGCCAACACTGAACCATGATTTTTCTGTCTTCTGTGCTGTTCTAGGTTCTTCCACTCATTGCTCAGTCTCCAGGATCCTTTATAGTGGATCCCTAATTCTTTCCCCCCTTCCTTTTTCACGATTCTTTACCCCAACTCTCAACCCTAGAATCTTTTGTCTAAGTCCAACCCCCCTGCCAAAACCAGGATCACCCAGAGTAGTCCACACAGGAATGCATCCAGATGGGTTTTGAAAGTCTCCAGAGAAGGAGAGTCCAGAGCCTGTCTGGGCAGCTCACTCCAGGGTTCCATCATCCTCACTGCAAGGAAGTTTCTCCTCAACCCAACCCATGAGTCTGACTGTGCAGCTCACTCCAGGGTTCCATCATCCTCACTGCAAGGAAGTTTCTCCTCAACCCAACCCATGAGTCTGACTGTGCTTTGCTACCTAAAGACTGATAGAACACTGAATAAATCCTGGATTTAAAGGTTTCTGCTCAGCAAGTGGAATTTAAAGAAGGGTTTAGATTAGATATAAAGAAAGAATTCTTCAGTGTGAGGGTGAGGAGACATTGAAACAGGCTGCCCAGAAATGCTGAGGATGCCCCACCCCTGGAAATATTCAAGGCCAGGTTGAAAGGAGGGTTGAGCAACCTGGTCTCAGTGGAGGAGTTGGAACAAGATGAATTTTATGGTCCCATCCAGCCCAACCCATTCTATGATGACCTTGTTAGAATACAGTAGAGTACAGTAGAATAGAGAATAGAAAATAGAATATAATAGAGAAGAGAAGAGAAGAGAGAAGAGAGAGAGAAGAGAGAAGAGAGAAGAGAGAAGAGAGAAGAGAGAAGAGAGAGAGGAGAGAGGAGAGAGGAGAGAGGAGAGAGGAGAGAGGAGAGAGGAGAGAGGAGAGAGGAGAGAGGGGAGAGGAGAGGAGAGGAGAGGAGAGGAGAGGAGAGGAGAGGAGAGGAGAGGAGAGGAGAGGAGAGGAGAGGAGAGGAGAGGAGAGGAGAGGAGAGGAGAGGAGAGGAGAGGAGAGGAGAGGAGAGGAGAGGAGGAGAGGAGAGGGAGAGGAGAGGAGAGGAGAGGAGAGGAGAGGAGAGGAGAGGAGAGGAGAGGAGAGGAGAGGAGAGGAGAGGAGAGGAGAGGAGAGGAGAGGAGAGGAGAGGAGAGGAGAGGAGAGGAGAGGAGAGGAGAGGAGAGGAGAGGAGAGGAGAGGAGAGGAGAGGAGAGGAGAGGAGAGGAGAGGAGAGGAGAGGAGAGGAGAGGAGAGGAGAGGAGAGGAGAGAGAGGAGAGGAGAGGAGAGGAGAGGAGAGGAGAGGAGAGGAGAGGAGAGGAGAGGAGAGGAGAGGAGAGGAGAGGAGAGGAGAGGAGAGGAGAGGAGAGGAGAGGAGAGGAGAGGAGAGGAGAGGAGAGGAGAGGAGAGGAGAGGAGAGGAGAGGAGAGGAGAGGAGAGGAGAGGAGAGGAGAGGATTAACCAGGTTGGAAAAGACCTTTGAGATGATCGAGTCCAACCTATCGCCAAACACCATCTAATCAACTAAACCATGGCACCAAGCTCCCCATCCAGTCTCTTCCTAAACACCTCCAGTGATGACCTTAGTATTGACCCTAGCAACAGAAAATAAAGGATAATGAAAGAGATTTGCAGCAGAACCCTTTCTATTTCTTTGTGGTAATTCCTGACAGTTGCATCCTCTGACTGCAAAGCAGAGTCGCTTGGTCATTAAGAGAGAGCAGGTGCGAGCTGATGGATGCGGAGCACGCACACATTTTGCCTTCTAGATGCAATCAGCCAGTCCTTTATCTTCTTGACAGGATTTAAAAATGCAAATACTGAAGCAAGTTGAAAGCAGCTCACACTGATCAGTGGTATCAAAGGAAAACAATTTGATAGCATTAAACGCTATAATCTTATCTCTTTTATGCTTCATCCCTAAGAACTCTTCAGGTGCCAATCTTTCAGACAGTGATATTATTGGTCTTCAACGTGCAGAGGAGCAAGCAACAACAAAAAAAATCCCTTTAAATGGCAAAGATCTTGAACAGTTTGGATATATCAAATAGGATAATAGCTCAAACACACTAATATAATTGGAAATCAGATGCAGGTCCTGCCTCTGGGTCGGGGCAATCCCAAGCACTGATATAGTCTGGGCAGGGACTGGCTTGAAAGCAGCCCTGAAGAAAAGGACTTGGGGGTGCTGGGGGAGGAGAAGCTCAACAGGAGTCAGCAGTGAGCACTTGCAGCCCAGAAAGCCAACAAGAGCCTGGGCTGCATCAAGAGAAGCATAGCCAGCAGGGTCAGGGAGGTGATTCTCCTCCTCTGCTCCACTCTGGTGAGACCACACCTGGAGTACTGTGTTCAGTTCTGGAGCCCCTATTACAGGAAGGATCTGGAGGTGCTGGAAGGTGTCCAGAGAAGGGCCACAAGGATGAGCAGAGGGCTGGAGCTGCTCTGCTATGGAGACAGACTGAGGGAGTTGGGGTTGTTCAGTCTGGAGAGAAGCCTCCAAGGAGACCTTACTGTGGCCTTCCAGTATGTGAAGAGGGCTACAAGAAAGCTGGGGAGGGACTTTTTAGCTATCAGCGAGTGATAGGACTAGGGGGAATGCAAAAAAAAAAAAACACTAGAAATGGGTAGATTCAGATTGGATGTTAGGAAGAAGTTCTTCCCCATGAGGGTGGTGAGAGACTGGCACAGGTGGTGGAAGCCTCATCCCTGGAGGTTTTGAAAACCAGGCTGGAAGTGGCTGTGAGTAACCTGCTGTAGTGTGAGGTATCCCTGCCCATGGCAGGGGGGTTGGAACTGGATGATCCTTGAGTTTCTTTCCCACCCTAACAATTCTATGATTCTGTTCTATGATTCTATTAAATGTAACCATCAGACAATGACAAACAAACAAGCAAACAATAACCCCCCAGCTCCTTTCTTTATGAGTTGAGATCTTTGAGAAGATTGCATGTAGACACAAGCTGGGGGGAATTCTGTGGTTTAAAAACCTAAGGCACCTGCATGACAGTTGTCAGGCAGCAATGCCTAAAATCTTAGGGCTCAGAGAGCTCTGCATGGGATTTGCTTTTCTGGGCCAGGGGATCATTACTGAATCATTTGCACCCTCGTGTGGGACTTGTCCAGCAGCTTATTCCACTTTTATTAGTTCATTACTTTGCTTGCCTATAATGTTTTCAATCCTACACTTCAGCAAAGAGCACAAAATGATTGCCACCTTGTGTGAGCTCTCAGGGGTACAGTCGTTGGCACTTGTCCTTACTCCCAGAATGAAAATAAAGCACAGAAAGGAAGTGGCAGAAGATGAGTTTTGGCATCAGGACTGGAAAGTGATGCTTGAGATATTTTTGCTTCCTCACTTTTCTTCAGAAGGGTTCTGCCACTCTGCTCTGCTCTGGTGGACTTCACCAGGATTGCCGTGTCCAGCTCTGGGGCCCCAAAAGCAAGAGAGACATTGGACCTGCTGGAGTGGGTCAAGAGGAAGGCCACCAAGATGATAAGAGAACTGGAGCATCTCTCCTAGGCTGAAAGATTTGAAGCTCTACAGCAAAGAGAAGAGGGAAGGGAAGTTTGGGAAGGGAAGGTTTGGGAAGGGCAGGTTTGGGAAAGGAATGTTTGGGAAGGGAATGTTTGGGAAGGTAAGATTTGGGAAGGGAAGAGGGGAAGGGAAGGCAAGGGAAGAGGGGAAGGGAAGGCAAGGGAAGAGGGGAAGGGAAGGCAAAGGAAGAGGGGAAGGGAAGGGAAGTCTCCAGGGTGACCTTAGAACTGCATTTCAGTATCTAAAGGGGACCTGCAGGAAGGCTGGGGAGGGACTTTATAAGGGCTTGTAGTGATAGGACTAGGGGCAGCTGTGGAAACTGGAGCGGGGAGATTTAGTTTGGACATAAGGAAGATGTTCTTCACAGAGCACAGAGTGGTAAAATACTAGAACAGGTTGGTCAGGGATATGGTTTAGGCACTGTCCCTGGAGACATTCAAAAGCAGACTGGATGGAGTGGAGGCACTGTCCCTGGAGACATTCAAAAGCAGACTGGATGGAGTGGAGGCACTGTCCCTGGAGACATTCAAAAGCAGACTGGATGTGATGGAGGCACTGTCCCTGGAGACATTCAAAAGCAGACTGGATTGTGGTGGAGGCACTGTCCCCTGGAGGCACTCAAAATCAGACGGGATGTGGCCCTGGGCAGCATGATCTAGTTGGAGGTGTCCCTGCTCAGTGCAAGGGGGTTGGACAAGATGACCTTTGAGGGCCCCTTCAAAACCAATGCAATCTCTGTATCTGTGAATCAGTCTGTGAATTGGAGATGTCCAAATCAAAAAGACTGCCCTACCTTCTCTGGTTAGGTCTTGCATCTCCTTTGTTGTTTGATTGTTGTTTGTAACTGGCTGGAATCTTCACAGTGCAACATCTCCACTGTGAAACCACCAAAGCCTGGTATCACAGTCTCATAGTATAACTTAGGTTGGAAAGGACCTCGAGGATCATCGAGTCCAACCTATCAACACAGACCCCATGACTAGACCATGGCACCAAGTGCCACATCCAATCTCCTCTTGAGCACCTCCAGGAATGGTGACTCTACCACCTCCCTGGGCAACCCGTTCCAATGACGAATGACTCACTCAGTGAAGAACTTCCTCCTCACCTCGAGTCTAAACCTCCCCTGGCACAGCTTGAGACTGTGTCCTCTTGTTCTGGTGCTGGTTGCCTGGGAGAAGAGACCAACCCCTTCCCGGCCACAACCACCCCTCAGGTAGTTGTAGAGGGCAATGAGGTCACCCCTGAGCCTCCTCCTGAGACAAGGTCTCACCTTGTCCATGCAGATATTCTTTAGGAGTCAGATGTGTCTGGCATTGTGCAGTCATTCAGGACCTTTCCCTCTGGGGAAGGAGAAAAGAGGAAATTGGAATACAATTGAGAACTTATTATTCCAGCAATCTAAAAATACACACTAGACTTCATGCATGATTGAGATGTTAATACAGAGAATCATAGAATGGTTTGGCTTAGAAGGGACCTTGAAGACCCCCAATTTCCTCTCAAGCTATCACTCACTGTTTTCACTGAGGCTTTAGTAATAACAATACTCTGAGATTATAATTCCTTCTTTGTTCAGGAAAAAAAAATGAATCCTCAAGTATTCAACATTTTATGAATCATTTATGAATCCAAAATTGTTATGAATCTAATATTACATTGTGTGGGTATCACAGAATCACAGAATCAGTAAGGTTGGAAAAGAACTCAGAGATCATCAAGTCCAACCTATTGCCTAACACCTAACACCACCTGACAATTAAACCATGGCTCCAAGTGCTATATCCAAGCCTTTCTTCAACACCTCCAGGGATGGTGACTCCACCACCTCCCTGGGCAGCACATTACAATGGCCAATTTCTCTTTCTGGAAAGCTTTCTCCTCACCTCCAGCCTAAACTTCCCCTGGCACATCCTGAGACTGTGTCCTCTTGTTCTGGTGCTGGTTGCCTGGGAGAAGAGGCCAACCCTCACCTGGCTACAACCTCCCTTCAGGTAGCTGTAGATAGCAAGAAGGTCTCCCCTGAACCTCCTCTTCTCCAGGCTAAGCAACCCCAGCTCCCTCAGCCTCTCCTTATAGGGCTGTACTCCAGACCCCTCCCCAGCCTTGTTGCCCTTCTCTGAACACATTCAAGTGTCTCAATGTCCTTCTTAAACTGAGGGGCCCAGAACTGGACACAGGACTCAAGGTATGTCCTAACCAGTGCTGAGCACAGGGCACAATGACTTCCCTGCTCCTGCTGGCCACACTATTGCTGATGCAGGCCAGGATGCCATTGGCCTTCTTGGCCACCTGGGCACACTGCAGGCTCATGTTCAGATGCTGTCAACCAGTACCCCCAGGTCCATCTCTGCCTGGCTGCTCTCCAGCCACTCTGACCCCAGCCTGTAGCTCTGCATGGGGTTGTTGTGGCCAAAGTGCAGCACCTGGCACTTGGACTTGTTGAATGCCATCCTGTTGGACTCTGTCCTTCTGTCCAGCCTGTCAAGGTCCCTGTGGCAGAACCCTCCTACCCTCCAACAGATCCACACCTGCCCCCAGCTTGCTGTCATCTGCAAACTCACTAATCTTTCTGTGACTACTATCATTCTGTAACTGCACAGGAATGATGGACTTCAAGCTACATTTCCTCCACTCTTAGTGTAATTTAAAAACAAAAGTAACCAAAAATGCAGACCAATTTTATGATGAATATTTGAAACCTAAATCACTTTTTTTCTTTTCTTTTAATCAGCTAGGTTTTCTTGCCAGCTCTGGTAAACATCTTAACTCAAGCACTACTTTAAACTGGTTTCAACCAACGTGACATCCCAAGCTTGGCCAGGTTGGATGAGTCCTTGAATGACCTGTTCTAGTGGGAGGTGTCCCTGCCAAGGCAGGGAGTTTGAACTGGATGAGCTTTAAGGTTCCTTTCAACCCAAACCATTCCATGGCTCTATGAATGGCATCTCAAAGGGGAACTCTACTCCCTAGAAAGCAGCATTGCAGCATGGAACACTGGAACAGGCTGCCCAGGGGGGGTTTTGGACTCCTCCTCTCTGGGGATGTTCAAAACCCACCTGGATGTCTTGGTGTCTTCTCCCAGGCAGCCAGCACCAGAACAAGAGGACACAGTCTCAAGCTGCACCAGGGGAGGTTTAGGCTGGATGTTAGGAAGAAGTTCTTCATAGAAAGAGAGATTGGCCATGGGAATGTGCTGCCCAGGGAGGTGGTGGAGTCACCATCACTGGAGGTGTTTAGGAAGAGACTGGATGGGGCACTTGGTGCCATGGTTTAGTTGATTAGATGGTGTTGGGTGGTAAGTTGGACTTGATGATCTCAAAGGTCTTTTCCAACCTGGTTAATTCTATTCTATTCTATTCTATTCTATTCTATTCTATTCTATTCTATTCTATTCTATTCTATTCTATTCTATTCCATTCCATTCCATTCCATTCCATTCCATTCTATTCTATTCTATTCTATTCTACTCTACTGTACTCTACTCTACTCTACTCTATTCCATTCCATCCCATCCCATTCCATCCCATCCCATCCCATCCCATCCCATCCCATCCCATCCCATCCTATCCTATCCTATCCTATCCTATCCTATCCTATCCTATCCTATCCTATCCTATCCTATCCTATCCTATCCTATCCTATTCCATTCCATGCTATTCTATTGTGTTCCTGTGTGATCTGGCCTAGGTGATCCTGCTCTGACAGAGGGCTCAGACTGCAGGATCTCTTGAGGTCCCTTCCAGCCCCTAACATCCTGTGAGTCTGTGAATGCTCTCATTTCACAGAGAGGAACGAAGATGCCAAGAATCAACATGATGCTCTTGTCCTTTCAAACATTAGCACTCAACCTTTCAACATTATTTATGACAGATGAGATAAACCAAATGCCCTCCATTTTTTTTCCCTGCTGCATTCCTGGTGGCTGCATACTTCTGTTGTCTGCTTCTGAGCTTCCCAGATTGCCATTAGTGGGATGCTTTGGATTATTCTCCTTGGCTGGTGTTTGTTGTCAAAGTTATTTTGAGGGTGTCTGTATTTATTCTTGTTAGGTGCTCACTTTCAGTATGCATATGTATTGAAATGTATTCCTCCTCCCCCCACCTCTCAGTGCAGTCACTGCCAGCTGTGTCTGCAAAACCTGCCAATTATTGTGACTTCCAGAACAATCACAGCCTAATTGACAGGCAAAGTGAGGGGGAGAGCAATGAATCGATGCTGGCATGCCAGGCAACACCTCACAAAGTGGTCATCAGGTGTTCTGCTGCCTCAAGCAGTTCAAAGCAGCTCGCAGGAATTGATATGAAAATGCACAGAGAAGAAAGTGTGTGCTCCTGCTTGCTTCACTCAGGTTGGGGCAGAGAGGAGAATCAGAAATTATACAGGACTTTAGAGACTAATTCACCTGCAGCTGAACTGCCCCAGGCTTTGCAAAGGAGGATGAGCAGAGGGCTGGAGCTCCTCTCCTCTGAGGACAGACAGAGAGTTGGGGTTGTTCAGTCTGGGGAAGAGAAGGCTCTGAGGAGACCTTCTTGTGGCTTTCCAGTATCTGAAGGGGGCTCCAAGAAAGCTGGGGAGGGACTTTTGAGGGTGTCAGGGAGTGACAGGATTAGGGGGAATGGGAACAAAGTAGAAGTGGATAGATTCAGATTGGATGTTAGGAAGAAGTTCTTCCCCATGAGGGTGGTGAGAGACTGGCACAGGTTGCCCAGGGAGGTGGTGGAAGCCTCTTCTCTGGAGGTTTTTGCAGCCAGGCTGGCTGTGGCTCTGAGCAACTCGATCTAGTGTGAGTTGTCCCTGGCCATGGCAGGGGGGTTGGAGCTGGCTGATCCTTGAGGTCCCTTCCAACCCTAAAATTCTTATTGTCATAACAATAAGAAGAAGTTTTATTCTCATAACAATTTCTTATTAACAAATCTTATAGTGAAGGATCTCACAGACATTTGCCTGAGCTGTGTAGCTCCATATTGTCTTCAAGGGCAGGCAGTACCCAGCAAAATCAGCTTATCCCTTCCTCTTGGTATAAATCTCTATCTTTTCAGTGTTTGGAGTCTCATTTCTGCATTCATAGTGGAACAAATGCACCCAGCCCCTCCAAGCAGGGAAATATTTATCTTCCTTTTACAAAGGGCAGGAGATAAATGGAAAGGTAATTCCCCTAAATGGCCCCCAGATGGTAGATCTCTTACTGTCTACAGGATAGTGGAGGGTTGGTTGCTTCTTTCAGTAGCCTCTGCCTTGTACGTTCTTGCTATGCTGATGGGTTGATGTCATGGGCTGCAAGAAAGAGAGCAAGTCCTGGACAGAGGATTTAAGGAGCCTTTGTGTCACAGCTAATTTGGAACAAATGCCATCCTCAAAATATTTTTCTGGATACTGGAGAAGATGTTTAGTAGGTTGTGCCTCTGCACCACTTTTTTGGAGGGGAAGATATCCAGACAAGTGTTCCATGTTACCAGGTGATAGTGAGAAGCTGGAGAGAGTGCAGAGAAGAGCCACAGACATGAGCTAAGGACTGGGAAGCTGCCATATGAGGAAAGGCTGAGAGAACTGAATTTGTCCATCAGTGAGAAAAGAAAGCTTAGGAGAGGTCTTATCATAGAATCAATAAGGTTGGAAAAGATCTCAAAGATTATCAAGTCCAACCTGTCACCCAACACCTCAGGACTACTGAACCATGGCACCAAGTGCCACATCCAATCCCCTCTTGAACACCTCCAGGAATGGTGACTCCACCACCTCCCTGGGCAGCACATTCCAATGCCTGACAACTCTTTCTGGGAAGAACTTTCTCCTCACCTCCAGCCTGAACCTCCCCTGGCACAGCTTGAGACTGTGTCCTCTTCTACTGGTGCTGGTTGCCTGGGAGAAGAGACCAATCCCCTCCTCGCTACAACCTCCACTCAGGTAGTTATAGAGGGCAATGAGGTCTCCCCTGAGCCTCCTCTTCTCCAGGCTAAGCAACCCCAGCTCCCTCAGCCTCTCCTCACAGGGCTATGCTCCAGACCCCTCCCCAGCCTCATTGCCCTTCTCTGGACATGTTCAAGAGTCTCAATGTCCTTCTTAAACTGAGGGGCCCAGAACTGGACACAGGACTCAAGGTGTGGCCTAACCAGTGCTGAGTACAAGGCACAATGACTTCCCTGCTCCTGTTGGCCACACTGTTCCTGATGCAGGTCAGGATGCCATTGGCCTTCTTGGCCACCTGGGCAAACTGATGCTCATATCACACTGGTCAAGCATTTAAAGGGTGACTAAGAGGGAGATGAGGACTTCCTTTTTTCAAGGAACCACAGGGAAAAGACAAGAGGTAATGGGTACAAGTTAATCCTGGGGACATTCTGTTTGGACACAAGAGGAATATTTTTCACAACAAGGACAAACAGCCATCAGAAAAATCTTCCCAGGGAAGTGGTGGAGTCCCCAGCACTGGGCACTCCTGAGGCTCAGCTTTTGAGGGGCTGAGGCTTCTTGTCTAGACCATGCTTTGCCAAGAAGGCTTGGACCTGATGATTCTTTAGCTCCCTTCCAACCTGGTATTCTATGCTTCCATGATTAAGGTGGGGTCATCACTGTCAGTCTGACTGGGAGAAAATCACCTTGCTGTTTTGTGGCTTGGGAAAAGCTACTCTGAGCCCAAGGGTTTTGTACCAGCGTGCCTGCAGCACTCCTTGCACTTGTTAGCAGGAAATACAGCTAAAGCAGGGGTGCCCACAGCTGGAGCAGCACTGACTGCCTGCAGTCTGGCTCAGATTCCCATTCTGCAAATGAGAGATGTGTCCTTTGTGACTCCCTGAACACGCTGCATGTGAAACAACAGCAGCTCTGAAAACAATCTTCCCAAATGGTTCATCTGCAATGTAAGACAAGGTTGTACTTCCTCTACAGAGGAAAGAGGCAATAGCACCTGTAACAGCATGTCTCATAAAATTATGGGATGTCTTGAGTTCAGTTGAGACACCATCTCTCTTCCTTACAACACCATGCATGCTTTGAGATACCCTGAGGAGCCTCTGCTTCTTTCAGCTTTCACACCAGCTGCAGAATCCCAGCATCACAGAACTACATAGATTGCAAATAGACCTTTAAGATCATCAAGTCCCATCATTAGCCTAACACTGACAAGTCCTTGACTAAACCACACCCCTCAGCACCACACCTTAGCCTGGAGAAGAGGAGACTCAGGGGTGACCTTATTGCTGTCTACAACTACCTGAAGGGAGATTGCAGCCAGGTGGGGGTGGATCTCTTCTCCCTGGCAACCAGCACCAGAACAAGAGGACGCAGTCTCAGGCTGCACCAGGGGAGGTTTAGGCTGGATGTTAGAAAGAAGTTCTTCCCAGAAATAGAGATTGCCCATTGGAATGTGCTGCCCAGGGAGGTGGTGGAGTCACCATCACTGGAGACATTTAGGAGGAGGCTGGATGAGGCACTTGGTGCCATGGTTTAGTTGATTAGGTGGTGTTGGGTGATAGGTTGGACACGATGATCTTGAAGGTCTCTTCCAACCTGGTCTATTCTATTCTATTCTATTCTATTCTATTCTTATTCTATTCTATTCTATTCTATTCTATTCTATTCTATTCTATTCCATTCCATTCCATTCCATTCCATTCCATTCCATTCTATCTACATGACTATTATATACCTCCAGTGATGGTGACTCCACCACCTTCCTTGGCATCCTGGTCCAATGCCTGAGGACCCTTTCAGTTAAGAAACTCTTCCTAATAAGCAACCTGAAATCCCAGCTGCACAACTTGAGGGCCATTGTTCAGCTCGTCCATTGAAAGCAGGCTGTGAAAGAGGGCTCTCAGCAGTTAAAGCTGATACAGCAGAAACAAAAGTCCCCGGCAGAGATCAAGCTCTCATTTCCTCGTTGCTCGCTGCAGAGGGTGCTGTCTGCCCACATTCCTGGTCCTCAGGAAACAGGTGGGGGGAAAAGCATTGCAAAGTATTTAGACGATGAAGAGGCAGCTCCCAGGGTACTGTCAGGATGCACCAAACATTTGCACAATTAAAGAGAGAAACTCACATTTCAGAGTCATAGAATCATAGAGTCACAGAATTGTCAGGGTCGGAAGAGGCCTCAAGGATCATCCAGTTCCAGGCCCCCTGCCATGGGCAGGGACACCTCACACTACAGCAGGTTGCTCACAGCCACATCCAGCCTGGCTGCAAAAACCTCTAGGGGTGAGGCTTTCACCTGTGTCAGTATTCAGTATTCAGTATTCCTAGTGTCTCACCACCCTCAAGGGGAAGAACTTCTTCCTAACATCCAATCTGAATCCACCCATTCCTAGGTTCTTTTTTTTATCCCATTCCCCATAATCCTATCACTCCCTGACACCCTAAAAAGTCCCTCCTTGGCTTTCTTGTAGCCCCCTTCAGATACTGTAAGGCCACAAGAAGGTCTCCTCAGAGCCTTCTCTTCTCCAGACTCAACAGCCCCAACTCTCTCAGTCTGTCTTCATAGGAGAGCAGCTCCAGCCCTCTGCTCATCCTCATGGCCCTTCTCTGGATGCCTTCCAGCACCTCCAGATCTTTCCTGTAATAGGGGTTCCAGAACTGGATGCAGTGCTTCAGGTGGGGTCTCAGCAGAGTGGAGCAGAGGGGGAGAATCATCTCCCTTGCCCCACTGGCTATGCTAGCCGCTGTCACTGCTGGTCATGACAAAGGAAACCAGAGCGGAGTAAAGCCACTGTCACAGCCTGAGTGGTCATTGAAACAGCACAGGGCAGAGAGCTTGGATTGCTGAAGGGTGGCTGTAGCCACAAGGGGGTTGGTCTCTTCTCCCAGCTGACTTCTGGAAGGACAGGAGCACCCTCCATGTGTGGCCACTGAGCATGGCTACCATATGTGACAATTTGTCAGGATTTCTCATTCTGGACTTGTCAAAGTGAGCAGTGCAGAACTGAACCCTTCTGAGCCAAACAAACCACATCTCAATGCTGTCTACAACTACCTGAAGGGAGACTGTAGCCAGGTGGGGCTTGGTCTCTTCTCCCAGGCAACAACCAACAGAACAAGAGGACACAGTCTCAAGTTGTGCCAGGGGAGGTTTAGGCTGCAGGTGAGGAAGAAGTTCTTCATAGAGAGATTGGCCATTGGAATGTGCTGCCCAGGGAGGTGGTGGAGTCACCATCCCTGGAGGTGTTTAGGAAGAGACTGGATGAGGCCCTTGGTGCCATGTTTCGGTTGAAGAGATGGTGTTGGGTGATAGGTTGGACTTGATGATCTCTGAGGGTCTTTTCCAACCTGGTTAATTCTATTCTATTCTATTCTATTCTATTCTATTCTATTCTATTCTATTCTATTCTATTCTATTCTATTCTATTCTATCCTACCCTCTCCTATCCTACCCTCTCCTATCCTACCCTATCCTATCCTCAGGGGTCAGGAAACATTCATCTGCCTTGCATGGTAGAATTCTCTTCACTTTGGGGTTTTTTGTATTCTTCCTGTTACAGGAAGAGGTGTTAGCATGAAATGTTGTGTCTCAGGCATGAAAATATTGGGTTTGGGAGAATTTGATGAATGAGGGCCTTTCCAAAGGCCATTTGATAGGAGTTATGCAGGTTGAGTCACGGCAGAATCGTTCTCCATGGCTGAGATACATCATCTTTAATGGAAATTCACATTCTTTGTCCCCAGATATGCAGCTTTTCAAAGCTCCATCCTGTTGCCAAGGCTAAGTGTTGCTGAAGTGGTGGTTTCCCTGTGTGAGAGGAGAGTTGTGAGCACCATGAGAGAGGACAAGGCTTCAATCCGAGAACAGCCTTAACGCTCGTGACAGCTGCAATAAGGACAGGAGGGGAAGTGAGTGACTCCGAGTTGTCATCCCTGGGC
>NW_027142370.1:14414750-14427250 GCF_026170545.1 Melanerpes formicivorus | reverse complement strand
CAGAACAGCTGTGACAGTGAAGTTTTCAGCCTTATGCTCACAGTCTTCTTGATGTCTTTGGGGGTTTTGTACATCCCTGCACCAAGAAAATGCCATAGAATCATAGAATTTTAAAGACATTACAAGAGGGATCTGGAGGTGCTGGAAGGTGTCCAGAGAAGGGCCAGGAGGATGAGCAAAGGGCTGAAGCACCTCTCCTATGAGGACAGACTGAAGGAGTTGGGGCTGTTCAGTCTGGAGAAGAAAAGGCTCCGAGGTGACCTAATTGTGACCTTCCAGTATCTGAAGGGGGCTCCAAGAAGGCTGGGGAGGGACTGCTCAGGATCTCAGGTAGTGATAGGACTAGGGGGAATGGAATGAAGCTGGAGGTGGGGAGATTCAGGCTGGAGGTGAGGAGGAAGTTCTTCCCCATGAGAGTGGTGAAGCCCTGGAATGGGTTGTCCAGGGAGGTGGTTGGGGCCCTGTCCCTGGAGGTGTTTAAGGCCAGGCTGGATGAGGCTGTGGCCAGGCTGATCTAGTGTGGGGTGTCCCTGCCCATGGCAGGGGGGTTGGAACTAGATGATCCTTGTGGTCCCTTCCAACCCTGACTGATACTGTGAAACTATGACTGGAAAGGAACTCAAAGATCATCCAGTTCCAACCCCACTGCCATGGCCAGGGACACCTCACACTACAGCAGGTTGCTCACAGCCACATCCAGCCTGGCTGCAAAAACCTCCAGGGATGAGGCTTCCACCACCTCCCTGGGCAACCTGTGCCAGTCTCTCACCACCCTCATGGGGAACAACTTCCTAACATCCAATCTGAATCTACCCACTTCTAGTTTTACTCCATTCCCCCCAGTCCTGACACCCTCCAAAGTCCCTCCCCAGCTTTCTTGTAGCCCCCTTCAGATACTGGAAAGCCACAATAAGATCTCCTTGGAGCCTTCCCTTCTCCATACTGAACAACCCCAACTCCCTCAGTCTGTCCTCATAGGAGAGGTGCTCCAGCTCTCTAATATCAGTTAGAACTGCACAGGCTTCAACAAGTTCTCAGATTAGGCAGAGAATTAAAATATTTTGAACTTTGCTGAAATGAACCCAAAAAAACCTAAAACTAAAAGAAGAAGGTTAGCTCAATTTTAAAAGCCTTGGGACAAAATGTCCTGAGAAAACTTTCAGAAGCATTTTGCCATTAAATAGAATTTTCCTGTGCTGGGGCATTGTAATATACAGGAAAGATTCAGCCTCTGATAAGGAAGGAAGAAGCTCAGCTGGTCTTTTGTACATTAAGTGCCTTGAAATAGCCTGGGCTAAATTAACTTCACTCTAGGACACTTCCAGCACTAAGAGGCATTAGAAGTTATTTCTGACTGCTTGTGAATGATGATTGAGCTTTCAGAGGTGGTAAAAGCTGCTGTGCAGCCATCAATGCATGTAGAAGGGTATTTGTTTCCCCAGACAGCCCTCCACTTCCCACCTTCCAAAAAAAAAAAGAGAGAGAGAAGGTTTTGCACTAGAAAACAATTCAGGCAGAAAGTTCCTCTCATATTTGAGTAGGCTGGCATCCATAATTGCTGTTGTTGTGTCACTTGCTGCAGCTGGGATGCAGCAGTGAACAGGTTGTAAAGAAGATATTTCATCTTTAATCGTGGCAGTGGCTAATGAGGGTGGCTGCCGTTTATGCTGCCTCACTGCACTTGGTCCTCTGGGGCTCCCCAAGTGAGCTGGGACCTCCCAGAAGGAAGAAATATCAACAGGAAATTAAATTCAAACAAAAAAAATAAAGAGAATGAAAATCATCACTGCAAGCCCCTCAGTTTGAGAAGGACATGGAGACACTTGAATGTGTCCAGAGAAGGGCAACGAGGCTGGGGAGAGGCCTTGAGCACAGCCCTGTGAGGAGAGGCTGAGGGAGCTGGGGTTGCTTAGCCTGGAGAAGAGGAGGCTCAGGGGAGACCTTCTTGCTATCTACAACTCCCTGAAGGGAGGTTGTAGCCAGGTGGAGGTTGGTCTCTCCTCTCTAGCAACCAGCACCAGAACAAGAGGACACAGACTCAAGCTGTGCCAGGGGAAGTTTAGGCTGGAGGTGAGGAGAAAGTTCTTCCCAGAGAGAGTTGTTAGCCATTGGAATGTGCTGCCCAGGGAGGTGGTGGAGTCCCCATCCCTGGAGGTGTTCAAGAGGGGATTGGATGTGGCACTTGGTGCCATGGTTTAGTTAGTCATGAGGTGTTTGGTGATAGGTTGGATTTGATGATCTGAGGCCTTTTTCAATGTTATTGATTTTATGATTCTAATAACAGGAAGTTTCTACCCTGCAGATGCTACAGCGGCTGAAACAAATCCTGAACAGGTTGAAATCCCTCCCAGGTACTAGGAGATGAGATTTTTAACTGCTGTTTCCTGCTGGAAATTCACACTGGCGCTGCTGAGTGCCCTGATGGAAGGTAGGGATCTGCTCATAATCTTGTAAAATAATTGGTACTGTCATCACCATCCTGGCTTGGGTTAGAAACACTGTGGCCAGGAGGAACAGAGAGGTGACCATTCTGGTACTCAGCACTGGTGAGGCCACACCTCAAGTGTTATGTTCAGTTCTGGGCCCCTCACTCTAGGAAGGACATTGAGGGGCTGGAGCATGTCCAGAGAAGGGCAATAAGGCTGGTGAAGGTCCTGGAGCACATGGCCTATGAGGGGCATTGGAGGGAGCTGGTGTTGTTCAGTCTGGAGAAAAGGAGGCTGAGAGGAGGCCTCATTGCTCTCTACAACTACCTGAAGGGAGGTTGGAGCATGGAGGGGCAGCCACTTCTTCTTAGTGACAAGTGACAGGACCAGAGGAAATGGTTCCAAGCTGTGCCAGGGGAGGTTGGGTCTCATGAAATATTTCTTCATGGAGGGGGTTCTCAGACATTGGAATGGTTTGCCCAGGGCAGTGCTGGAGTCACCATCCCTGGAGGTGTTTAAGCAGAGTGTGGATCTGGAGCTGGGGGACATGATTTAGTGTTGACCTTTCAGTACTGGGTCGAGGGTTGACCTTTCAATACTGGCTCGACTGAATGATCCTTGAGGTCTCTTCCAACTAGATGGATTCTGTGATTCTGTGCAGATATTCAGAAAGAATAACACAGTTTCTTTTACTTGTCCAAATATGTGTTTGTTATTTTCACTTAGAAACTCAATTTGGGCATCTAGATACAAGCTTTTAAACCAGTGTTATTAAATCCTTTGCTGGATGGAGCAACAATAATACAAAGTTCTTTTCCCCAGACAATTACTTGTCCTAATGTCTCACTCCAGAGAGGGAAAGAGCCTCAGTTCTTTTGAATATTCCTGTGTTATGAAATTAGAGGCACAAACAAGGCCAAAATAACAATAGCAAGGCTATTTAGACTGGATGTTAGGAAGCTCTTCATAGAAAGAGTGATTGCCCATTGGAATGTGCTGCCTGGGGAGGTGGTGGAGTCACCATCACTGGAGGTGTTTAGGAGGAGACTGGATGGGGTGCTTGGTGCCATGGTTTAGTTGATTAGATATTGTTGGATGATAGGTTGGACACGATGATCTTGAAGGTCTCTTCCAACCTAGTTTATTCTAGTCTAGTCTAGTCTATTTATTAACAGAATAACAAAAGGAGGAAGAGAGAAAGAAGAAATAGCTATAAGGAGAAGAGGGAGGAAGCAGGAAAAGGATTATATTACCAACAGTCAGAGGTGGAGAGAGGAAACCCAAGATCTGTTGTGTTGCCCCGTGATGTTTCCAGCATGTGGTGGCGTCTTCTTGTTTCTATCATGCCAGTATTGCTCAAGGCTTTTCATACAGTTTTTTAGTCCTTAGGTATGTGACCAGGTATTATTCCCAGGAAATCATAGTTAGGTATGTGTCCAGGTATTGTCTCCCAGGCAACCAGCACCAGAACAAGAGGACACAGTCTCAAGCTGTGCCAGGGCAGGTTTAGGCTGGAGGTTAGGAGGAAGTTCTACACAGAGAGAGTGATTGCCCATTGGAATGTGCTGCCCAGGGAGGTGGTGGAGTCGCCATCACTGGAGGTGTTCAGGAGGAGACTTGATGGGGTGTTTGGTGCCATGGTTTAGTTGATTAGGTGGTGTTGGATTATAGGTTGGACTTGATGATCTTGAAGGTCCCTTCCAACATGGTCTATTCTATTCTATTCTATTCTAGTCCAGTCCAGTCCAGTCCAGGCTAGTCTAGTCTATATCATCCTTAGGTAAGTGTCTAGGTATTGTCCTCCAGGAAATTGTCCTTAGGTAAGTATCAAAGTATTGTTCCCCAGGAAATCATCCTTAGGTAAGTGTCCAGGTATTTTCCCCCAGGAAATCTTCCTGTGTATTCCTTTTCCTTTATATTTGGACAGGGGCCTGGAGGAAGGGGGGGACCTTCTCCTCCTCTTTCTCCCTTTACCTGCCCACACACCCAATGCATATCAGGGGCCAGGTGGTGAATCCATTGTCGCACCATCCTCCCTTTCCATGGTACCTGATGGGTGGAGATAATCTTGTCTTATGCATATTCCCACAGGTATCAATAGCAGTGGCCTCAGCCCATTATTGTCAGGCCAGCTGCAGTCCAGTGAGCAATGGTTATCCTTTGTTGGGGCACATCTCAGGTCGTGATACAATCACAAGGTGGTCTGCATCCAAGATTTATAGACAGGATTCCTACACCATACAAAAATAAAGATGGACCACGGTGCAAATTCAAAAGCAGAGATTGTGCAGATCCATCTAATACTCACCACAGCCAGGACTCTCTCAAAAGGCTATGAATCATCAATGAACAGGACAATTTCCATGTTTAAAGCACCTTTATATATATATATCTTTCTATCTCATATTTTTAAGTACCCCACAATCAGTGGAAACTGTCATTTTCCAACCCACTTCATATCACGAGCCAACTGACTAACCTATGTGAAGTGCTCAGTGTACAGCCTGGAAAACACAGAAAGATCCAGACAAAAGGAGAAAATTACCATCTCAAAGAGCACAAAAAGCTCCTGTAAGGCTGAAGATTCAAATAATCTTCATTGTAGTCTTCTGAAAAGCACCCAAATATCTCTGAGCAAGGACATCCATCAAATTTGTGGTTGGTCATGAGCCTGATGCTGAATTATCCCCAAACTAGAAAAGTTGGCTTTTAGTCTGAGTGAAACTTTGGAGGACTCTTTGGAGTACTGGATGTAAACAGATAGACAGGAATAAAACCCAAGCTTCAATTCAAGCTGAATTTACTATGGATTGATAATGCCAGAATCATTTGATACCTCTCTATGGAAACATTAGAGACTTCCCAGGAAAAGTGTGATATAGGTCTGTGGTGACAGGTTGGACTTGATGATCCTTGAGGTCTCTTCCAACCTTGGTGATACTGTGATACTGTGATGCTGTGATAGTTAATCTAGCTGAGTGTGGGTCTAGCATCTGATGCAATGCCAAAGAGACACTCTGAGGTTCAAGAGGGGATTGGACGTGGCACTTGGTGCCATGGTCTAGTCATGAGGTCTGTGGTGACAGGTTGGACTCGATGATCTTTGAGGTCTCTTCCAACCTTGGTGATACTGTGATACTGTGACACCAGGTAAAAGAGAGATGACAGCAGACAGCAGGTAAAGAAGTCTGCAGGGAGACCTTATGACAGCCTGCCAGTACTGAAAAGGACTACAAGAAAGCTGGGGAGGAGCTTTTTGCCAGGGAGGAGGAGATGGAATGGCATGAAGCTTGAGGAGGGTAGATTTGGACTGGAGATTAAGGATAAATTCTTAACAGTGAGGGTGGTGAGATGCTGGAACTTGCAGCCCAGAGAGGTTGTGATTGGCCTTCCCTGGAGGTGTTCAAGGCTAGGATGGGGCCTTGAGCAACCTGGGCTAGTGAAAGATGTCCCTGCTTATGACAGGGCAGTTGGAACTGGATGGTCTCTAAGGTCTCTTCCAACCCAAGCCACTCTATGAATCTATGAAAGTTAGTCACTGCCTAAGATCCCTAAGAAAGAAGACTCAGGTCTCTCCTATTTTATGGTTTCCTTCATGAATTGGTGCAAAACAGACTGTCAATTCATTTCCCAAAGACATTAAGCTAGAAGTCACTTTCTATTAACAGAAAAACCAGGACTTTATAGCCTAAAAGCTGCACTCCTCAAGGTCCAGTGGAAGAAGTGTGGAATTAAGAAAAGCTCAGGAGTGAAGAGGTGGAATTCACAGAAGAAGAAGGGTGGAATTAACAGATAGCTCAAATGAATTTAATAGAAGATGTCAAGCTGTGTAATTGAAGTCTAACCATAGGTATTTCTGTTGTAAGTTAGAATGGAATGGAATGGAATGGAATGGAATGGAATGGAATGGAATGGAATGGAATGGAATGGAATGGAATGGAATGGAATGGAATAGAATAGAATAGAATAGAATAGAATAGAATAGACCAGACCAAGTTGGAAAAGACCTTTGAAATCATCAAGTCCAACCTATCACCCAACACCATGCAGGTAATCAACTAAACCATGGCACCAAGCGCCTCATCCAGCCTCCTCCTAAATGTCTCCAGTGATGGTGACTCCACCACCTCCCTGGGCAGCACATTCCAATGGCCAATCTCCCTTTCTTGGAAGAACTTCTTCCTAACATCCAGCCTAAACCTCCCCTGGTGCAGCTTGAGACTGTGTCCTCTTGTTATGCTGCAATTCAGTGGTACAAATTAAAGGGAAAGAAAAGATCTTTTGAAGCTAAAAAAGCCAGTCTTGGAACAAAAATCATCTGGATTTAACTGTCCATGAGTACCTTTGAGCTGACAACAATAAAGATTTCATGCCATGAGGCTGGTGAAGTTTTGGAATAGCATTTATAATAGGAGAGAAAGGAAGAAAGTGAGATTGTAACAACCACAATGTGGGATTCAACTGCACTTTTCTTCTCTCATCAGAATGCAGGAAGGTTTTTCTGGCCAAAGTGCTATTATATATGTTAGGAACTTCTGGGTAAATGCTTATCTCTGAATCTGCAGAGCAATGCAACAATGATTTCTATTTTGGCAGGTTACAGTGTGGAAAATAATTGGCACCTCTGCAAGTTCTATTTTAGCCTCTTGTAGTAAGGAATGATGAGACAAGGCTCTTCTTTCATGAGCCCAGGAGGTGCTTTCCTTTGCTGAGGTATTTAGGAGGAGACTTGATGGGGTGCTTGGTGCCATGGTTTAGTTGATTAGATAGTGTTGGATGATGGGTTGGATGTGATGATCTCAAAGGTCTCTTCCAACCTGGTCTATTCTATTCTATTCTATTCTATTCTATTCTATTCTATTCTATTCTATTCTATTCTATTCTATTCTATTCTATTCTATTCTATTCTATTCTATTCTATTCTATTCTATTCTATTCCATCCCATTCCATCCCATTCCATCCCATTCCATCCCATTCCATTCCATTCCATTCCATTCCATTCCATTCCATTCCATTCCACCCTATTCTACTCTATTCTACTCTATTCTATTCTATTCTATTCTATTCTATTCTATTCTATTCTATTCTATTCTGATGTGGCTTACTCTGATCAATGCTCCTTCTCTAAAATCCCCAAGAAGTTCAAATATTTATACCATGGGCCAGCATTAATAATTGAAAAGTGCTGCTCCACTCTCAGGGTCTTGCCATTTCAGACTCTTTGCCATAAATCAAATACAATTGGCTACATTTGCCCCCTTAGAAATGGGAAAAAATAAAAGCAACAGGAGCAGGGAGGTCATTTGTCCCCTGTACTCAGCACTGGTTAGGTCACACCTTGAGTCCTGTGTCCAGTTCTGGGCCTCTCAGTTTAGGAAAGGTGTTGAGTTGCTGGAAGGTGTCCAGAGAAGGGCAACAAAGCTGGGGAGGGGTCTGGAGCACAGCCCTGTGAGGAGAGGCTGAGGGAGCTGGGGTTGCTTAGCCTGGAGAAGAGGAGGCTCAGAGGAGACCTTCTTGCTGTCTCCAACTCCCTGAAGGGAGGTTGTAGCCAGGTGGGGGTTGGTCTCTACTCCCAGGCAACCAGCACCAGAACAAGAGGACACAGTCTCAAGCTGCACCAGAGGAGGTTTAGACTAGATGTTAGGAAGAAATTCTTCAGAGAGAGAGAGATTACCCATTGGAATGGGCTGCCCAGGGAGGTGTTTGGAAGGTGACTTGATGGGGTGCTTGGTGCCATGGTTTAGTTGATTAGATGATGTTGGATGATGGGTTGGACTTGATGATCTCAAAGGTCTTTTCCAACCTGGTTAATTCTATTCTATTCTATTCTATTCTATTCTATTCTATTCTATTCTATTCTATTCTATTCTATTCTATTCTATTCTATTCTATTCTATTCTATTCTATCCTATCCTATCCTATCCTATCCTATCCTATCCTATCCTATCCTATTCTATCCTTTCACTTATGCCCAGCTCCTGGTTGTTTCTGAGTGGTGGCAGAGTGATTCCACAGCCTAATCCTGCAGTTGGGATTTTTTCCCTAGAATCTTTCAATGAAGTTAATTGGATTAAAGTGAAATTAATTGAAAAGCGAAAGGGATTTCCCTTTCAAGCTCATGGTCTTCAATTTCTTTAGACACTGCTCGTTGCTCCTTAAATTGCTACTCCACCTAACATTAGAATCATAGAATCAATAAGGTTGGAAAAGACCTCAGAGATCAAGTCCAACTTATTACCTAATATCTAACACCACCTGACAACTAAACCATGGCTCCAAGTTCCACATCCAATCCTTTCTTCAACACCTCCAGGGATGATGACTCCACCACCTCCCTGGGCAGCACATTCCAATGGTCAATTAACCTTTCTGGGAAGAATTTTCTTCTCACCTCCAGCCTAAACCTCCCCTGGTGCAGCTTGAGACTGTGTCTTCTTGTTCTGGTGCTGGTTGACTGGGAGAAGAGAGCAACCCCCTCCTGGCTACAACCTTCCTTCAGGTAGTTGCAGAGATCAATTAGTTCTCCCCTGAGCCTCTTTTTCTCCTTCAGGCACCTGGTTATGCAGATGGCACTCAGTGCTGCATGTACCTCTGAAAAGTGCAGTGTACCCTTACCAGAGGTTGCTGGGACGCTCCTTTTGAACTTCATCTCCTCTTTTCCTGTCATTATTCTCCCATTTGTCAATCTCAAAACCCTTTTCCCACGCCTCTATCTCCTGATGATCAGCAATTGGGAAAATCAGAATCTTTAGAGGCGGGTTGAGCAAGCGAAAAACCTCATCAACCTCTCTCCTATTTCCATCTTTCCAGCTTCAAACGAGGGCCTGCCATGATTGCTCACTTTATTTGACAAAGTGAGAACCATCTCTTGCCCCTTTTATTCCAGGTGAGACCAGCCTGCAGCTTTGTTTTAGCAGGATGACATGGAGAGGAATGTTGGGAACAAAACACGTGGGATGTGGTTCAGGACAGAATCAGAAAGATAGGTCCTTGACCCCTTGTTTTGGTTTGCAGGAGAGCTCATCTGGGCCTGCTTGCAAGGGCAAGTTCTAATTAAAAGCACATTGTGCAGATTTGTGAAGAAGTGGCTAGCTGTTAGGAGGTCAGCTATCCTGTAAGCAGCAAGGCATGGGAAACTTGTGCTATTATGGGTTACATAAGCATAACAAAGCTTTCATCTCTAATCACCATTTAATTCGTCCTCTTCAAACGGATTGCAGTGGCTCTGTTGGCCTTCAGGGCTTTAGTTAACTGTAGGGTTTGCCTTTTTGCTAGTGAAAGATACTTCCCAGTGAGAAAAGAATATAATGAGATCTGCTTCTTCACTTGGGCAGAAGAGAGAATGCAGTACAAAGGCAGAAAAAAAAAAAAGAACACAAAAATAGCTGGAGAACAAATTGTATCAGATGGAGGTCAGCTGAGATTCCAGGACAGCCCAAATTTAAGTGCAAAACCTCTTAGTTCACATAGGAACCACGGAAGAAGGGCATGTCCTGCAATCAGTGCTAATAAGATGGAGCATCACTTGTCATCTGTGAAGAGCAGGCAGGTCTAGGGTAGTTTGTAATGTTGAGAGGAAGGGAAATGATTACTTATCATAGCTGCACCAGAAGTTGTGCTAAGCTATTAATTCATCATCAGGTTCAGTCCTCAGAAGCAAGATGAGCACCAGCTGTAGAGAGCAAGGTAACACAAGCAGAGCTCTGGAAGATTAAACCAGTATCACCATAGGTCAAATGAGAATCACAGAGTGGGTTGGGTTTGAAGAGACCTTTTAAGGTCAACAGGGATGTTAGGAAGAAGTTCTATACAGAAAGAGTGATTGCCCATTGGAATGGGCTGCCCGGGGAGGTGGCGGAGTCGCCATCATTGAAGGTGTTCAGGAGGAGACTTGATGCGGTGCTTGGTGCCATGGGTTAGCTGTTTGGGTGGGTTGGATTGGTTGATGGGTTGGACACAATGATCTTGAAGGTCTCTTCCAACCTGGTTTGGTTTACTCTAATAAAGGTTTATTCTAATAAGGGACATCTGCAACCAGAGCAGGTTGCACAGAGCCCCAGACAACCTGACCTATTTCACTAGTGAATACCAGAGGAAACAAACAAACAAAACAAAACCCACCACAGTGATAATTAATGAATGAATTGGAAAATATTTAAAGATAGTATTTTTCCCCCCCTAAATATTTCAGTGGATGCAGAGGCCAGGATGTGAATAAATTCTGGTTCTGGGGCAACTGAGAATACAGAATACAGAATTAACCAGGTTGGAAAAGACCTCAGAGATCATCAAGTCCAACCTATCACCCAACACCATCTAATCAACTAAACCATAGCACCAAGCACCCTATCCAGTCTTGTCCTAAACACCTCCAGTGATGGTGACTCCACCACCTCCCTGGGCAGCACATTCCAATGGCCAATCTCTCTTTCTGGGAAGAATTTCTTCCTAACATCCAGCCTGAACCTCCCCTGGCACAGCTTGAGACTGTGTCCCCTTGTTCTGGTGCTGCTTGCCTGGGAGAAGAGACCAACCCCTTCCTGGCTACAACCTCCCTTCAGTGAGTTGTGGAGAGCAATAAGGTCTCCTCTGAGCCTCCTCTTCTCCAGGCTAAGCACCCCCAGCTCCCTCAGCTTCTCCTCACAGGGCTGTGCTCCAAACCCCTCCCCAGCTTTGCTGTACTTCTGTGGACACGTTCAAGTGTCTTATTGTCCTTCTTAAATTGAGGAGTCCAGAACTGGACATAGTACTCATGGTGTGGCCTAACCAGTGCTGAGCACAGGGGCACAATGACTTCCCTGCTTCTGCTGGGAAGTTCTTACCTTCACAGATAAATACAAGGGGACCCCCTGAGCATCTGTTTTGCCAAGACTGGAAATTTAATGTGCCACATAAGAATAGCTGAAATGACTGCTTTTCAAGGAACAAAGCGTTGCAAGTGTGTTTTCCCAACAGGTCTATTTCCCTTAATGCCTGCTGTCATTTGCTTTGAAGGGTAAAAAAATGACTTCTTGAAAATGCATCCTGAGATTGAAAAATTAATGACTAGGACATCTTGTGGATGTACTTTCATCCTATAAGAACTACATGAAAACACTGTTTTGTGCAGCAGCAGCTGGGGAAACATCTGCTGTGTTTCATTAGAGCTAACTCATGCACCAGCTCCCTCATCTGGAGCTTTTCTAGCCTGGTTTCCACTCTCTGAGCCAACAGAGGGTTTGTATTTGGTGTTCAGATGCCAGGCTTGGCTGTGGGCTCTCCCAGCTTCTTCTGATACAATCAGATAACGATAACCTTAGCCTAGCCAAACCCAGGACAATCTCTGATAGACTGTGCTCTGCTCTCTTGGCAGATCCAGGGAGGTTCTCTTTCCCATCTACTCTGCCCTGCCGAGACCTCACCTGGAATACTGCATCCAGTTCTGGGCTCCCCACCTCAAGAGGGACAGGGATCTGCTGGAGAGAGTCCAAGGGAGGCCTACAAGGATGATGAGGGGACTGAGCACTGCCTGGTGAGAAGAGGCTGAGAGCCCTGGGGGTGGTTAGTCTGGAGAGGAGAAGGCTGAGAGGGGATTAATAAAAGTCTATAAATATCTGAGGGCTGGGGGTCAAGAGGGAGGGGACAGGCTCTGCTCAGTTGTACCCTGTGATAGCACAATGGGCAATGGATATAAACTCCAGCACAGGAGGTTCCACCTCAACAGGAGGAGGAACTTCTTCAGTGTGAGGGTCCCAGAGCACTGGAGCAGGCTGCCCAGAGAGGTTGTGGAGTCTCCTTCTCTGAAGACTTTCAAACCCCATCTGGATGCATTCCTGTGTGATCTATGCTGGATTCTATGGTCCTGCTCTGGCAGGGGGGTTGGGCTTGATGATCTCTGGAGGTCCCTTCCAACCCCTAACATCCTGTGGTTACAGGTGGATGTAATGGGAAGTAAGTGAGACATGTGAGAAAGGACTGATTTCCCCCTCCCCCCTTTTCTCACTGTGAGACATTGAAAACCATTTCTGTGGCTCTTTTCTAAACCATCTGCCATGCTTCCTCCAAGATCTTCTGATGCAGAAATGTCAAAGGCA
>NW_027142370.1:14399750-14409750 GCF_026170545.1 Melanerpes formicivorus | reverse complement strand
AGGATTATTTCCACTGCAGCACCATTCATTTTTTGGCAGGCTGACATGAGAGGCACCAAAGCAGCTGGCAGAGAAGACGCTCAGGAGGAAGTGGCACAGAGCCAGGAGATGCTGGAAGAGATGGTACTGCCTTTCTCACCATGACCTTCCTGTCTCTCCAGAGAGCAGGAATTATTAGCTGGAGAAGATGTGCCAGAGAATGGCTCACAGGAGACAAGGATACTGCATTAAAATATCAGTGCAAATCCAGAGGGACAGACTCTCTATTTCTCAGGAGCAGCATCTTTTCCCACTCTGATAATCATTTCCTTTGCCAAGCTGCAGGATTTAGCATCCCATGTGCCCTCTTGGCTCTCCCTGTCCATTGAAGCACTACTTCTAAACATTCATTCTCAGAGTCACAGAAACATTCAGGTTGGAAAAGACCCTCAGGATCACCAACACCAACTCAGAATCCTACTCTACAAGGGCCACCCCTAAACCATATCCCCAAGCACCACATCCAAACCATCTGTAAACCCATCCAGGGCTGGTGACTCCACCATCTCCCTGGCCAGCACATTCCAGTCCCTGACCACTCTTGCTGGGAATCTTTTTCTCCTAATGCCCAGTCTAAACCTACCCAGTGGTAGCTTGAGGCCATTCCCTCTTGTTCTATCACTAATTACCTGTGAGAAGAGACCAGCACCAGCCTCTCCACAACCTCCGTGGAACAAAACTAGAAATGGGTAGGTTCAGATTGGACGTTAGGGAGAAGTTCTTCCCCATGAGGGTGGTGAGACATACAGGACAAAGGAAAAACAGGAATAACAACTGGGGCTGTTCGTTCTGGAGAAGAGAAGGCTCCCAGGTGACCTCATTGTGGCCTTCCAGTATCTGAAGGAGGCTACAAGAAGGCTGGGGAGGGACTGCTCAGGATCTCAGGGAGTGATAGGACTAGGGGGAATGGAATGAAGCTGGAGGTGGGGAGATTCAGGCTGGAGGTGAGGATGAGGTTCTTCCCCATGAGAGTGGTGAAGCCCTGGAATGGGTTGTCCAGGGAGGTGGTTGGGGCCCCATCCCTGGAGGTGTTTAAGCCCAGGCTGGATGAGGCTGTGGCCAGTCTGATCTAGTGTGGGGTGTCCCTGCCCATGGCAGGGGGGTTGGAACTAGATGATCCTTGTGGTCCCTTCCAACCCTGACTGATTCTATGATACTATGATACTATGGTAAGAACTAATATAAAAACTGAGCGATATAAATCCTGATGGCTATGACCCAGCACCTGTGCACCAAACCCCACCATGCCAGGCAAGCAACACCCACACCAGCCCCCTGCCCCTTATATAGTGGGCATGAAGTGGTGTGGTATCAAATACCCCATTGCCTGGCTCAGCTGGTGATCCTGGGCGTTCCCCCTCATAACTTCATGTGTAGAAAATGAACCCTATCCTAGCTAGATTCAGGACAGGCCACTGTGTGGCAAGGATTGCAAGGGGGCTGCAGCTGTGGGTACATGATGAACAGTCAAGATGTTGACTTGCTGGAATGTGTCCAGAGAAGGGCAACAAAGCTGGGGAGGGGTTTGGAGCACAGCCCTGTGAGGAGAGGCTGAGGGAGCTGGGGTTAGCCTGGAGAAGAGTAGGCTCAGGGAGACCTTATTGCTGTCTACAACTACCTGAAGGGAGGTTGTGGCCAGGTGGGGGTTGGTCTCTTCTCCTAAGCAAACAGCACCAGAACAAGAGGACACAGTCTCAAGCTGTGCTAGGGGAGGTTTAAGATAGAGGTGAGGAGAAAGTTCTTCCCAGAGAGAGTTGTTAGCCATTGGAATGTGCTGCCCAGGTAGGTGGTGGAATCACCATCCCTGGAGGTGTTTAGGAGGAGTCTTGATGGGGTGCTTGATGCCATGGTTCAGTTGATTAGATGGTGCTGGGTGGTAGTTTGGACATGATGATCTTGAAGGTCTCTTCCAACCTATTCCATTCCATTCCATTCCATTCCATTCCATTCCATTCCATTCCATTCCATTCCATTCCACTCTACTCTACTCTATTCTATATATTTAATATTGTAATATATCACATATAAAACCTTATTTTCTCTTTTAATAACGACATTAATATAAGGATTGGCTTGGTTATACTTGCCAGATAATTAGCAGGAGTAATGCAGCTAAGACAGTATTCTTGGGGGATATTATTTGGGTAAATAAATGGAACAGTTCTTATGAGTAGAGGACCCAGAGTGTGTTCTCACTGTAGGAACTGATCCAGGAAGGCTGCCTTCAAAGCACTGTGAAATAGCTGCAGCCAGATAAGAACAAAGCAGCAAGCAATGAAGGTCAGCAAAACTGGAAGATGAAAGCTTGCTGGCAGTACAAACATCCTACTTCTCCATGCCTGATTGTCTTCAAAGGAAACTGCACACAGCTGAACCTGGGAGCAGATCCCTGCTCAGGACTGTGAATCACCTCCCCAGGGAGATGGAAGAGAGTGGCTCCATCAACCTCCTCCTTCTGGCAAGAACTCACTGTTCCTCTTTCCTGAAGCTATTCAAAGGATTTGGGGACAGCAGATCTCTCCATGCCCCCCACAAAGCAGGATTTTATTTGATTCTGTGGCTGAGAAACTAAAGCATGGGGAGGCCAACTGTCTCCTGACAGCAATGCTCCTCATTCCTAGAGAACACAGCCCTTCTTCCAGAACTCTCTGTTCTGGACAGTTTGCCAGGGAGATATAAATTTAACAGAACTAAATATTTAATCCACCTCAACACTCAGCTCTCCTCTGCTGTATTGTATTTCTTCATTCCTTCTCCATTTCATGTGCCCCTTTCCCCTCTTCTCCTCCTGTTTCCCCTCTCTCTGCTTTGCATCTGTTGTTTTCACCCTGTCAGTCATACTACTGGTGCTTCCTTGCCTCTTTTGCCTGCAACCCAAGTAGTATGCAGCGTTTGCCATCACACTGACTTTATGAATAGAAATTCTTAGAATCATGGACTGATTTAGATTGGAAAAGTCCTTTAAGGTCATTAGGTCCAACCATTTACCCAGCACAGCCAAGTCCATTATGTCTTGGGACATAAAGCTTCTAATCTTGTCTAAGTGACAGGTTGGACTTGATGATTAGAATAGAATAGAATAGATTAGAATAGAATTAACCAGGTTGGAAGTGACCTTTGAGATCATTGAGTCCAGCCTATCATCTAACACCATCTAATCAACTAAACCATGGCACCAAGTGTCACATCCAATCCTTTTTTGAACACCTCCAGGGATGGTGACTCCACCACCTCCCTGGGCAGCCCATTCCAGTGGCCAATCTCTCTTTCTGTGAAGAACTTCTTCCTAACATCCATCCTGAACCTCCCCTGGTGCAGCTTGAGACTGTGTCCTCTTGTTCTGGTGCAGTCTCTTCCAACCTTGGTGATTCTGTGATTTTGTGATAAGTATTCTTCCCACCCACCCTGATTTCCAGCCTTGGGGCTTATTTGACCCTTGCATGGCTAGGTGCAGTATAAGGAACACAAGAAACTAGCACGTCTCATGTGATGAGACAACCATGCTCAATCACTTGCCATAGCAGTCTACGAGCTGGGTGACCCAAACACCCCTGCAGCTCTGGCAAATGGACTGACTCCACTGAATCACAGAATAGTGGGGTTGGAAGGGACCTCTGCAGGTCACCTAGCCCACTCCAGCCTGTTTAAAGCACAGTCAACCAGAGCAGGTAGCTCAGAATTGCATTTAGGCAGGTGTTGAATCTCTCCAGAGAAGGAGGCTCCAAAACCTCTCTGGGTACCCTGTTCCAGCGCTCCATCCTCATGTTCAAATGGATCCCCTTTGGTACCAGTTTGTGCTCATTGTCCCTTGTCCTGTTGCTGAAAAGAGTCTGTCCTCATCCTCTTGACACTCCAGATGCTGTGGAATTGTAGATGGGAGCCCCAGTTTTGCAAAGAGCCAGAGAACTGCTGCGACTTGTCAGCCACTTCTAAAGTCTGACATCTTGATCTCTGCTGCTGCCTGGTGATATTAAAAGCTTGCTCTGGAAATCAACATCTGTCCCTTTTCTCTGCAAGGCTCACCAGATGATCAAAGGATGAGGGAGAGTGTAAAAGCTCATCCATTTTCCAGATCATGCAGGAAAAGGAACCAGTTTGACAGTCTACAGATGTCAGGTCATGCAAGTCAAGTGTTCCTGGAAGAAGGAAGCTGCTGCCATCCTCACTAAAGCACAGTGAAAAAAACCCTTGACACAGATGCTCTGAAAGCTAAAACTTTCCATTTTGTGAAGCACTTTGGAGGCAGTTAAACTTTCACCATCTCCTGCCTAGTGTCACTTTGTAGCTGCTCAGGTGGATTCTGCAAACCCCTCAGAGGAAAAGGGTAGTTAGTTGTCACTTGCATGACAGTGAGTGTAGCTGTTTCCCTTTTATTCCCCTCTGAGTTCTCCTATACATTTTGTAGTTGCAGGTTGCTGTCAGTTGTTCAGGGCTTTTCTGTTCTCCAAGCTCCTTCTGTGTTCTCACCCACACTGAGACAACCAAAGGCAGAAGTGTCCAGTTCCATAGCTCTTCAGCTACATTATTTCACCTCCCTGTACTGGAAAACTGGATATTAGTCACCTTCTGGTGTGTTCCTATTTCCTTGGCTTCTACATGGAAATACAGTGAACAGTCTGCAATGGCCAAAAACTTTTCTTGGAATGGAATGGAATGGAATGGAATGGAATGGAATGGAATGGAATGGAATGGAATAGAATAGAATAGAATAGAATAGAATAGAATAGAATAGAATAGAATAGAATGGAATAGACCAGGTTGGAAAAGACCTCAGAGATCATCAAGTCCAACCTATCATCCAACACCATCTAATCAACTAAACCATGGTACCAGGCACCCCATCCAGTCTCTTCCTAAACACCTCCAGGGATGGTGACTCTACCACCTCCCTAGGCAGCACATCCCAATGGCCAGTCTCTCTTTCTGGAAAGAATTTCTTCCTAACATCCAAACTGAACCTCCCCTGGCACAGCTTGAGACTGTGTCCTCTTGTTCTGGTGCTGGTTGCCTGGGAGAAGAGACCAGCCCCTACCTGGCTGCAACCTCTCTTCAGGTAGCTGTGGAGAGCAATAAGGTCTCCTCTGAGCCTCCTCTTCTCCAGGCTAAGCAACCCCAGCTCCTTCAGCCTCTCCTCACAGGGCTGTGCTCCAGACCCCTCCCCAGCTTTGTTGCCCTTCTCTGGACACCTTCCAGAGCTAGTGAGGGGTTCGGTGAGGGGTCTTGTTTCCAGCTAAATCAGTCCCTGATCAAAATGTTTGTATGAAAAGCCATAGTTCCTTAATCCCCTGACTTAAACAAAAAAATGCAGCTGCACAAAGAATTACAGCAACAGAATACCAAAACCAAGCAAGTTTGACCCAAGCAGCTGCTGAGCCTTGCAGTGTTGTTAATTTGGGATATTTGCAAGCAAGGCATGCAGAACTCCCCTTTGTGCCCTTAGATTTCATGTCAAAGAAACTCATGCAGGATTCACTGGGAGATTCAAAAACCATTTCCAGTGAGATGGGGAATGAATTTCTGGCCCAAGGAATTGCTTAGCTTTTCCACAGCAACAGGCAGTGTTGAGAGCAATGCTGTTAAGAGAAAGGCTGTGTCCAGCAGGAGTGAGGATGGGATTGTCAGAGAATCATAGAATCGTTAGGGTTAGAAGGGACCTCAAGGATCATCTAGTTCCAATACCCTTGCCATGAGCAGGGACACCTCACACTACAGCAGGTTGCTCACAGCCACATCCAGCCTGGCTGCAAAAACCTCCAGCAATGAGGCTTCCACCACTTCCCTGCGCAACCTGTGCCAGTGTCTCACCACCCTCATGGGGAACAACTTCTTCCTAACATCCAATCTGGTGTCTGATTGTACTCAGCCCTGGTGAGGCCACACCTTGAGTATTGTGTCCAGTTTTGGTCACCTCAATAGAAAAGATGTGGAAGTGCTGGAGCCAGTGCAGAAGAGGGCAATGATGCTGGGGAAGAACCTGGAAAATAAATCTTATGAAGAGTTACTTACTGAAGGAGCTGGGGATGGTTAGTTTGGAAAAGAGGAGGCTGAAGGGAGACCTCATTGCTGTCTACCTGAAAAGAGATTGTGGAGAGGTTGCTGCTGGTCTCTTCTCACAGATAATTAGTGATAGAACAAGAGGGAATGGCCTCAAGCTACCACTGGGTAGGTTTAGACTGGACAGTAGGAAACATTTTTTCAGGGAGAGAGTGGTCAGGGATTGGAATGTGCTGCCAAGGGAGGCGGTGGAGGGAGTCCCCAACCCTGGATATGTTTAAAGGTGGTTTGGATGTGGTGCTTGGAGATATGGTTTAGGGGTGAACTTTGTAAGGTAGGGTTCTGGGTTGGACTTGGTGATCCTGAGGGTCTTTTCCAACCTGAATGTTTCTGTGATTCTGTGAAAACTAACACTGGAGCTCCAAAGCACAGCACAAAATAGGCATTCCCTGAGCTAGGGCACTGTGCGAGATGTGTAAAGCATCAGACACGGGGTGCCCACTGGCACTTAGGTGTCACAGTAAGAGACCTCAGTAAGGGTCACTGAACCCTGCAAATGTGTCTTCATAAGCCATCCTGGAGCATTTCAGATCCCCACATGAGCATGTAGGCATACATGCTTTATCAAGGAAGGTTGGACTAGATGATCTGGTGAGGGGTTTGGAGCACAAGCACAAACCCCATGAGGAGAAGCTGAGGGAGCTGGAGTTGCTTAGCCTGGAGAAGAGGAGGCTCAGGGGAGACCTTATTGCTCTCTACAACTACCTGAAGGGAGGCTGTACCCAGATGGGGGTTGGTCTCTTCTCCCTAGCAACCAGCACCAGGACAAGAGGACACAGCCTCCAGCAGCACCAGGGTAGGTTTAGACTGGATGTTAGGAAGAAATTCTTCCTATAGAAAGTGATTGCCCATTGGAATGTGCTGCCCATTGAGGTGTTTAGGAGGAGACTGGATGGGGTGCTTGGTGCCATGGTTTAGTTGATTAGATGGTGTTGGATGATAGGTTGGACTGGATGATCTCAAAGGCCTCTTCCAACCTATTCTATTCTATTCTATTCTATTCTATTCTATTCTATTCTATTCTATTCTATTCTATTCTATTCTATTCCATCTCCAGAGGTCCCTTCCAACCCCTACCATTTTGTGATTCTATGTACTCAAATACTGGTTTTACTACTCTTGGACTCTGGGAAATTTCCCTTCATCTTCACACATCAAACAGAAGTTTCTTCTCACAGGGTTGGCCTTTTTGTTCCTGGTTTTTATAGTGCTGAGCACCCCCAGCTTCTGAGTGGTTACTGAAGTCCTACTGATAGTTGATACCTTTAATCCCATTCCTGATTCAAAGGGGACCTTCCCAGGGAAGTTCCTGTTTCATTTCAGTACAACCAGTTTGGAGTAATTAGAGTGGAAAGGATGTTTTACAGCAGGCTGAGATCAGCATGCTTGTGACAAATCAAGAAAGATGACAGCCAATGTCCAAAAAAGAAAGAGATTGAGCTTCCTTCAGCTCTGACTAGCAGGACACTAGAGGGAGTGTCTGTCCTTTCCCTGCCCAGGATTTCTAAGAAGACTAAAGGGAAATAATTTCCTGCAAGCAGTGAGTTAAATGCAATTCGTATTTAATCACACAAAATCATCTGAGGAGCAGAAAACCAACACTGAGTCATCATATTGACAAATCTTCCTGACCTCTGGCTTGCTGCGCTGCTCCTTTCCCCACATCCAGTGTGTGGTTCTCCTTCCCTGTTTGCCATCCCCAGGTAGGGTTGCAGCTGGGGCAGTGCTGCCCTATCCTCACTCTATGTGCTGTACAGAGCTCCTCTTTCAGCTCAAATTAACCCAGAAACTTAGGTGCTAGTATGTTCCCCTGGGGGGGGTCGAGGTGAAACATATTTATCTCCAAGGAGACAGATGCTTACCATACCAAATAGCTCTTTGAAGTCCTCTTTGTGTTCTTGTTCCCTAAAGAATATTAATATAATGATAAGAGAAGGAGAAGAAGAATAAAGAAGAAGAAGAAAGGAGAAAAAGAACAAGGGGAAGAAGAAGGAGAAAGGAGAAGAAGGAGAAGAAAGGAGAAGAAGGAAAAGAGAAGAAGAAGAAGAAAGGAGAAGAAGAAGAAAGGAGAAGAAGAAGAAAGGAGAAGAAGAAGAAAGGAGAAGAAGAAAGGAGAAGAAGAAAGGAGAAGAAGAAGAAAGGAGAAGAAGAAGAAAAGAGAAGAAGAGGAAAGGAGAAGAAGAGGAAAGGAGAAGAAGAAAGGAGAAGAAGAAGAAAGGAGAAGAAGAAGAAAGGAGAAGAAGAAGAAAGGAGAAGAAGAAGGAGAAAGAAGAAAGGAGGAGAAGAAGAAGAAAGGAGAAGAAGAAAGGAGAAGAAGGAGAAGAAAGGAGAAGAAGAAGGAGAAAGAAGAAAGGAGAAGAAAAAGAAATGAGAAGGAGAAGAAGAAGAAAGAAGAAGAGAAAGGAGAAGAAGAAGGAGAAAGGTGAAGGAGAAAGAAGAAGAAGAAAGTAGAAGAAAGAAGAAGAAGAAAGGAGAAGGAGAAAGAAGAAGAAAGGAAAAGAAGAAGGAGAAAGGAGAAGGAGAAAGAAGGAGAAAGGAGAAGGAGAAAGAAGTAGAAAGGAGAAGAAGAAGGAGAAAGGAGAAGGAGATAGAAGGAGAAAGGAGAAGGAGAAAGAAGAAGAAAGGAAAAGAAGAAGGAGAAAGGAGAAGGAGAAAGAAGGAGAAAGGAGAAGGAGAAAGGAGAAGGAGAAAGAAGAAGAAAGGAGAAGAAAGGAGAAGAAGAAGCAAGAAGAAGAAGAAAGGAGAAGAAAGGAGCAGAAGAAGAACAGAGCAGAAAGAGAAGAAAGAAGAAGAAAGAAGAAAAAGAAAGTAGGAGAAGAAAGAAGAAAGAAGTAAAAAAAAAAGTGAAGAAGAAAAAAGAAGAAAAGAGAAGAAGGAGGAGAAGAAGAAGAAAGGAGAAGAAGAAGAAAGAAGAAGTAGAAGTATAACATATAATGTATAATATGCAATAATATGTATTATAAATACATATACTGTAATTAATATAATATAATATAATATAATATAATATAATATAATATAATATAATATAATATAATATAATATAATCCCCTTCACCAGTGCAGGTTGAGAGTGATCTTTTAATGCTGGTTAATGTCTAAAGGGTGAAGGGCAACAAGATGGGGACAGATTTTTGTTGGTGCCCAGGTATAGGTGTAGGAACAATAGACACAAACCGGAACCCAGGAGGCTCCATCTGAGCAGGAGGGTGCTGGAGCCCTGGAGCAGGCTGCCCAGAGAGGTTTTGGAGTCTCCCTCTCTGGAGAGATTCCAAACCCAGCTGGATATTGTGGACTGGCTGATCTCCAGAGGTCCCTTCCAATCCTCACCATGCTGGGATTCTGCAATACAGAGGAGAATCCATTAGAAGAAAGAGCAACCAGCGGTGCAAGGGCCACGATCTGCAAGCTCACTCCTCTGTCCAAGGGGCCATCAACCCAGCAGCTACATGCCCAGGAACTGAGAGATAAGAGGAAATTTCTTAACAAGCCCACACCAGTAATTTGAGAAGTTAAGTGGCAGGGGAAGCAGCACCACATGAATTCTTTGAAAGATTCATTAAATTGATTGGAAATTAATTAAGTTGAGTTAAAATGCTTTGGAAACAAAAAAAAACTCATCTCTCACAAGTGACAGTCTTGGGTTGGTTGGACCATAAAACAGCTGATGAAGTGGAAATAAATGCAATTGGATTCAGATAACTAAATCATAGACAGCCAAAAGGGGGATGGATTAGAAAGTGATTAGGCTAATCTTGAAGGGTAAATGAAGTGAGAGGAATTTGCCAATCATGTAATTACCATAGAATCATAGAATTGTTAGGGTAGGAAGGGACCTCAAGGATCATCTAGTTCCCAACCCCCTGCCATGGGCAGGGACACCTCACACTACAGCAGGTTGCTCACAG
>NW_027142370.1:14330028-14399650 GCF_026170545.1 Melanerpes formicivorus | reverse complement strand
TAATCAACTAAACCATGGCACCAAGTGCCTCATCCAGGCTCTTCTTAAACACCTCCAGTGATGGTGACTCCACCCTCTCCCTGGGCAGCACATTCCAAGGGCCAATCTCTCTTTCTTGGAAGAACTTCTTCCTAACATCCAGCCTAAACCTCCCCTGGCACAGCTTGAGTAGTTCTCTCCTCCTCACTGTTGGTTGGGTTGGTTTCTCCTCCTTACAGCAGCAGATGAGGTTGAAAAAGTCACAATGTTGCTAGTGCTAGAGTCTCCTTGTTCCCATTTTAGGCACCAGATGTAGTGGGATTCCTGTCTTAAGGTGGAGCTTCCTCAAGATTGCTGCTAAACAAATGCTGATGAATGATCATCAAAGGGAATTATTTGTTTCTCAAACAACTGTCTTAATAAACTTCCAACAAATCAAGGCTGCCTAATCCCAACAGTGCCTAAATCCAGAGCTCTCTTTCTTTTGTTCCTACCTTTTCTACAACCAGGCATGTGCAGAGCTGCTCAGGTCTGATGACCTGCCACAGCTAGCTTAAGTCCCAATAGCCACAGTGACAGGGCTACAGCTGGGACGTGCTGCTACAGCAGCCAATACTGAAAACAAGCCAGCAGAAGATTTCCCATCATGGTTGTTACTGCATCCTCTCAGTGCCACTCCATAAACCACTAACAGGTCGAGGCCCCGTCTCTGGGGGTGTTTAAGACCAGGCTGGATGAGGCTCTGGGCAGCCTGATCTAGTGTGGGGTGTCCCTGCCCGTGGCAGGGGGGTTGGAACTAGATGATCCTTGTGGTCCCTTCCAACCCTGAATGAAACTATGAAACTATGAAACAGCAATCTGCTGAGCAGCACAACCACCTCTGCACTCAGCGTATGTCCTGTTGTGACAAGACAAGGAGTGATGGTTTTAAACTGAAAGAGGTAGATTTAGACAAGAGAGAAGGAAGAAATGTTTTGCAGTGAAGGTGGTGAGTCCTTGGCCCAGGTTGCCCAGAAATGTGGTGGATGCTCCATCCCTGCAAAACTTCAAGGTCAAGACAAACAAAGCTCTGAGCAGCCTGCTCTAGTTGCAGATGTCTCTGCTGACTGCAGGGGGGGTTGGACTGGGTGACCTTTAAAAGTTCTTTCCAATCCAAAACATTTTGTGATTCTGTGCTATCTGCTGCGGTGAGGAAAGGTCAGGTTTGCCATACAACAACAAGGCCAAATCAGGCCAAGAAAATTGTAGTGAAAGCCTGAGCTGGTACTGCAGCCTTTTTCTCAATCTAGACTAGGTGGAATATAGAGAAAAGTATCTCAGGGGATACTAAAAGACAAACTGCAGCCCTCTACCATTCTGAGTCAACCTCTAGCTGACAACCAGAGAGCCGAAGCTCTGAGCACTCTGATCTAGTTGGAGGTGTCTCTGCTCACTGCAGGGGGGATGGACAGGATGACCTTTGAAGATCCCATCCAACCTGATGTGTTCTGTGATTATCCAAAAGAACAGCTACTCTACAACAAAATCAGGCTCCTGGCAAAACGCAGTGGTGGTCATTACTTTCTTTCAGGACTGGGGTTGAGGTCACATAAGCAATATGCAGGAATGTAGGGTGCCTAGGGACTGGGAGATTTCTCTTCAGTGCTTCCTGTCTCTAAAACCTTGTAACCTGCAGGTTGGACTCTGGAGAGGGATGCACCCACCTAGGTGTGAAGAAATGAAACCTGAAATGAAACCTACTCAGTCAGAGACCGGAGACTTGTAGATGTGTCTGTATTGTTACCCCTGAAAAATCCAGCTCTCTGAGGATACTTAGGCACTCATCCCAGTACCTCTTTTACATTCTCACAGAATCACAAAATAACCCAGACCTCAGTGACCAGCAAGTCCAACCTATCGCCCAACACCCAACCAACTAAACCATGGCACCAAGTGTCTCGTCCAGGCTTCCTTTAAACACTTCCAGGGACAGTGACCCCACTGCCTCCACAGGCAGCCCATTCCAATGGCAAATTACTCTTTCTGGGAAGAATTTCTTCCTCATATCCAGCCTAAACCTTCCCTGGATCATCTTGAGTCTGCGTCCTCTTGTTCTGTCACTGGTTGCCTGGGAGAAGAGACCAACCCCCACCTGGCTACAACCTCCCTTTAGGTATTTGTAGACAGCAATAAGGTCTCCTCTGAGCCTCCTCTTCTCCAGGCTAAGCAACCCCAGCAACCCCAATCCTCAGCCTCTCCTCACAGGGCTGTGCTCCAGACCTCTCCCCAGCCTTGTTGCCCTTCTCTGGACACATTCCAGCAACTCAACATCTTTCTTGATTTGAGGAGTCCAGAACTGGACACAGGACTCAAGGTGTGGCCTAACCAGTTCTGAGCACAGGCCACAATGACTTCCCTGCTCCTGCTGGCCACACTGTTCCTGATGCAGGCCAGGATGCCATTGGCCTTCTTGGCCACCTGGGCACACCGCTGGCTCATATTTTACTCAGTGACCTTTTAATACTGTAGCCAAAACACTAATCTCTCCACTTCTTTGCCATAAATTGGCACATTCCTGCTCCAGAGTGTTTTCTTTGAGAGCAAAGAAAAAGAAATGATCAGGTAGATTCAAGTAGAAAAGTGTTAAATGGGAGCAATTAATGGCAACTATTGCTCGGATGGGAAGTAATTAAGATTGTGGTGATACATTTACCTCAGGAGGTGGGGAAAACAGAACTAACACCTAGTATTTGCAGCCATGAAGCACTGAAATATTTTCCCAATTAAAATCCCCCAGCAAAGGCAAAGCATGAAGTGCTAGCAGGATAATGACTCATTTCTTGCTCAGACAAACCTGCTAATGAAGAATGTGCCACGCTTCACAACTCGATTTCTCTTCACCTGAGCCCCGTGTAATAACATCAGCCCTGATTTATGCTGAATTAAAGTATTTTGGAGAGGTAGATCATCCAAAACCCTCTCAGAACCCCCACCTTTACCTGGGCAGTCAAGGCAGGTGTCGATATTAAGCTACGTCATCCCAAGAGCACGTGAGGGATATTTTTAGGCGCTACGTGGGTGGGTTTTGGCATGGTTGAGACCATGCTGTCAAGCCTGTGTCCTAGGCTGGGCCATTCTGACATTACTGCTGAAAGAAGAGAAAGGGAAATAAAAGAAAGAAGAAAATAAGGAGAACAAAATGGACCAGCAGTACCAGCAGCAGGTAGCACTGGAAGATGCTGCACATTGGCCACAACAACCCCGTGCAGTGCTGGGGTCAGAGTGGCTGGAGAGCAGCCAGGCAGAAAGGGACCTGGGGCTGCGAGGCTCAGCATGAGCCTGCAGTGTGCCCAGGCAGCCAAGAAGGCCAATGGCATCCTGGCCTGCATCAGGAACAGTGTGGCCAGCAGGAGCAGGGAGGTCATTCTGCCCCTGTACACTGCACTGGTTAGGCCACACCTTGAGTCCTGTGTCCAGTTCTGGGCCCTTCAGTTTAGGAAAGATGTTGAGTTGCTGGAAGGTGTCCAGAGAAGGGCAACAAAGCTGGGGAGGGGTCTGGAGCACAGCCCTTTGAGGAGAGGCTGAGGGAGCTGGGGTTGCTTAGCCTGGAGAAGAGGAGGCTCAGAGGAGACCTTATTGCTCTCTACAACTGCCTGAAGGGAGGCTGTAGCCACGAGGGGGTTGGTCTCTACTCCCAGGCACCCAGCACCAGAAGAAGAGGACACAGTCTCAAACTGTGCCAGGGGAAGTTTAGGCTGGATGTTAGGAAGAAATTCTTCCCAGAAAGAGAGATTGGGCATTGGAATGTGCTGCCCAGGGAGGTGGTGGAGTCACCATCGTTGGAGGTGTTCAGGAGGAGACTGGATGGGGTGCTTGGTGCCATGGTTTAGTTGATTAGATGGTGTTGTGTGGTGGGTTGGACTCGATGACCTTAAAGGTCTCTTCCAACCAGGTTTGGTCCATTCCATTCCATTCCATTCCATTCCATTCCATTCCATTCCATTCCATTCCATTCCATTCCATTCCATTCCATCACAGACTCCAGTCAGGAGAAGATTGGTGCAAATATGGAGGAGAGGTTTGCTTCCCAGAACCAGCTTCCCAGTCCTAATTCTCCAAAGACCAATAGGAAAGGAGGAGCATCAGGAGCTGAAGCCTTGCACTGGCTTTGTTGTCTCATGCATCATCCCAGTGCAATTCCCCTATTGGATCTCATTCAGTCTCAGGGGGACTTGATTAACACTGATCATTGCCAAAGGAAAGCACTTAAAGCTGTTATTAAAGAAAATGTATTTCTGAACCTTTGCAGTCCTTCCCATCAAGCCTCCAGCTCCTACAAGAGTTAACTGCAGGGGAAGCTATTTTGTTCCTTTGAAACAGGATCTTTAAACCTGCTTTTGCTGTCTTTCAGCTCTGAAATGCTCCTGCCATGGAGATTTGTGTCACTTAAAAGGTTATCTACATAGATAAAGAATCAGCACTCGTTCTTTGGTGGGCTTTGTGATGCTAGAAATGCCTTTTGTCCCTTTGCAGCTCCTCCTGCAGAAGCACTGCCTCGGCCACTTCTGGGTAAACCATATATCTAATTGTCTTCTTGTGGTGCCAAGTAGTGCATAAAGCCAGTGTGGGGGAGCATCCATAGCTATCAGAACAGCTCCCTGAAAAAGATGTCTGTGTTATTTTATGGTACATTTCTTCTCTCAAAATGTCATTTGGCTTTACAGGAATCCCAGATTGTAACTCTTCAGGGGAATGAATAAAAGCCATGACTCATGACTGTTGTTTTCTCCTCCCCCCGCACCCCCCCCACCCCGTTCTCTCTTCTTCTTTCTTTTCATTTTGTTTTGTTTTGGAGAGTTCCACACAGTTGCATGAAATATGAGGTGTTTGAGAGAACTTAGTGCTGTGTCCAGTTTTGGGGCCCTCAATTTAAGAAGGACATTGAAACACTTGATCATGTCCAGAGAAGGGCAACAAGGCTGGGGAGAGGCCTTGAGCACAGCCCTGTGAGGAGAGGCTGAGGGAGCTGGGATTGTTTAGCCTGGAGAAGAGGAGGCTCAGGGGTGACCTCATTCCTGTCTACAACTACCTGAAGGGAGGCTGTAGCCAGGAAGGGGTTGGTCTCTTCTCCCAGGCAACCAGCACCAGAACAAGAGGACACAGTCTCAAGCTGTTCCAGGGGAAGTTTAGGCTGGAGGTGAGGAGGAAGTTCTTCACTGAGAGAGTTGTTAGCCATTGGAACGTGCTGCCCAGGGAGGTGGTGGAGTCCCCATCCCTGGAGGTGCTCAAGAGGGGATTGGATGTGGCACTTGGTGCCATGGTCTAGTCATGAGGTCTGTGTTGATAGGTTGGACTCGATGATCCTCGAGGTCTCTTCCAACCTGAGTGATACTGTGGTACTGTGAACTTCGTTTAACCCCACAGGGACCTGGATAGTAAATCAGTGTTAATCAGATAACACACCCAATGGGAAATTTGGACAATTGTCATGCTTGGCACACTTGTTTGTTACATTTATGAGCTCAAAGAGGAACTTAATGTGATTCAACAAGGGTAAGTGCAGACTCCATCTGGGAAGGAATAATAAATGGCACCAGTACAGGTTAGGAGGTGATCTGCTGGATGCAGTCCTCTGGAGAAGGACCTGGGAGTCCTGGTGGACAGCAACTTATCCACAGGTCAGCAATGCGCCCTGGTGGCCAAGAGGGCCAATGGTATCCTGAGGTGCATCAAGAGTAGTGTGCCCAGCAGATCCAGGGAGGTTCTCCTCCCCTTCTACTCTGTCGTGGTGAGACCTCACCTGGAATATTGCATCCAGTTTGGGGCTCCCCAGGTCAAGAGGGACAAGCATCTGCTGGAGAGAATCCACTAGGAAGCTATGAGGATGATTAAACATTGCCCTGTGAGAAGAGGCTGAGAGCCCTGGGGCTGTTCAGTCTGGAGAAGACTGAGAGAGGATGCAATAAATGTTTATAAATATCTGAGGGCTGGGGGTCAAGAGGGCGGGGACAGGCTCTGCTCACTTGCACCCTGGGATAGGACAAGGGGCAATGGATATAAACTACAGCACAGGAGGTTCCACCTCAACCTGAGGAGGAACTTCACTGGGAGGCTCACAGAGCAGTGAAACAGGCTGCCCAGAGAGGTCGTGGAATCTCCTTCTCTGGAGACTTTCAAGCTCTGTGTGGATGTGTTCCTGTGTGACCTGCACTGGATTCTATGGTCCTGCTCTGTCAGAGGGATTGGACTTGATGATCTTTGGAGGTGCCTTCCAACCCCTCATCTGGCTAATTAATTATAAAACTCCCAGTGTGTCAGAGTGAGATCCTTGAAGGATTTTTCTCCTGTCTACAGTACATCTAAAATGTTTCCCATTTCATAGCAAGGATACAAAAACCATACAGTGATCCAATCCTCAGCTTCCTACACAAGATATCACAGAATCACAGAATTAGCCAGATTGGAAAAGACCTTTGAGAGCATCAAGTCCAACCTATCACCCAACACCATCTAAGCAACTAAACCATGGCACCAAGTGCCTCATCCAGTCTGCTTTTAACAACTTCCAGGGATGGTGACTCCACCACCTCCCTGGGCAGCACATTCCATTGGCCAATCTCTCTTGCTGGGAAGAATTTCTTCCTAACATCCAGCTTTAACTGCAAAATTGTTTTAGAATCATAGAGTTGTCGTGGTTGGAGGGGACCTCAAGGATCATCTAGTTCCAGCCCCCCTGCCATGGGCAGGGACACCTCACACTACATCAGGTTGCCCAGAGCCACATCCAGCCTCCCCTTAAAAACCTCCAGGGATGAGGCTTCCACCACCTCCCTGGGCAACCTGTGCCAGTCTCTCACCACCCTCATGGGGAAGAATTTCTTCCTAACATCCAATCTGAATCTACCCATTTCTATCATTACCTGACACCCTGAAAGTCCCTCACCTGCCCCATTTTCCCCCATTTTCCCCTCAAAACCCAGAGCACCTGGGCTCTGTTGGAGTCTCCTCCCACCCCAGGTGTGGCCACGTGGCCCTACCCACCCACTCCCTTATTTAATTCCCACCAGGAAAGGCAGAAACCCCAAGTTGAGCCCATCTGGGCTGGAGGATCCTCCTCTCATCACTGGTGAGTGCCCATGGTGCACACTGGATGATGGTGGTGGTGACAACAAAGGCCGGGGGGCCTGGTGGCCCCCCGGTTGTTAGGGACAATATTGATTGCAGCTCCAATATCACCCATGGGTGCTGGCTGGGCTTTCCTACTTTTAAATAAGTATCACAAGACAAGATTGAGCCACAGAAACAAGTCACTATAAAGCAGGTATGAATTTTTCACCTGCTGGTTACCTTCCTATATCTGTTCTCTTGCACAGCTTTTAACCACAAACGTTTGCCACAGAATCCTTTTGGTTGGAAATGATCTTTAAGATCACCAAATCCAAGTGTTAACCCTGCACTATGAGGTCACCATTAACACATATCACTCAGCACCATGTCTATATGGTTTTTACATACTTCCAGAGGTGGGGATTCACCCATTTGCTTGGGAAGCCTGATCTAGGTTTCCAGTGAAGAAGTTTCTTCTGATATTCAACCTAAACCTCCCCTGGTGCAACTTGAGGCCGTTTCTTCTTGCCTTATCGCTTGTTCCTTGGCAGAAGAGACCAACCCACCTGTCTCCAACCTCCTTTCAGGGAGTTGCAGATAGTGAGAAGGTCTTCTTTCAGCCTCCAGTCTAAACAACCTCAGTTCCTTCAGCTTTTCCTCACCATACTTGTGCTCTAAGCATAATCTGAAGTAGGTAACCAGGGTCTGCAAGGCTGGGACAAATATGGTTTGAGTTTGTGTGACAACTTAGGCTGTGCCTTTAAGAAAAGGGTAGCTGCAGAATTCTCTAGCTGAATGTTTGGGTGTAAAAAGGAAAACAAAAGGGAGACTAAAGACTAGAGCAGGTGCAATGGGAGTTGAAGAGATGTAAATCCAGACCCTGTAAAGCTGTGTATGTTGAAAATACTGCTGGCTAAAACAAGTTGAAACTGCAAGTCTCAGTGTAATCCTGCCTGTGATCTAGGGAAGCCTGGGCCTGGCTCAAGCACCTCCTCAGCACCTTTCCAAGGGCCTCAAAACTGCATGCAAATAAAATCCTCCTCATTACAATTGGCTGAGGTTCTTGTAAGCCTACAGGACTAAACAACAGCTTGAATTAGATTGTCACCAGAGGCTCTGCTCTGGTATATTGCAGGAGGATGTTGCTCCTTCTGAGCACTTATGCTCTTTGCTGAATTTGGAAGATACACATCAGTGAACCAGAACCCTGCTTCCAGTGCAACCAAGGGATTCCTACCTCTCAGTTTGTTTGTTTACGTTCGTCACAGCTAACAGCTCTTGGCTTCTAATAGGGGGGAAAGAAGTTTTGTGTCTTGGGGGAAAAAAGATATAACTAAACCCCACTAAATGTTCATACAGCCAAGAAACATGGAAATATTTTATCTATTCAGGTCTGATTTCTGCTGGATAACAAAGATTAGGAGCTGAAAAGCAAAGAAAGCCCAAATAACAGAGGGAGGCTAAATTCTAACCAGAGAGTTTGCATATTCATCTTTGAGGATGAACAGGCACCAGTACAGGTTAGGAGCTGCCCTGTTGGAAAGCAGCTTCATGAAGAAAGACCTTGGAGTGCTGGTGGACAGCAAGCTCTGCATGGGATAGCAATGTGCCCTCGTGGCCAACAGAACCAATGGCATCCTGGGGTGCAGCAAGAAAAGTGCGGCCAGCAGGGTTAGGGAAGCTCTTCTCCCCCTCTGCTCTGCTCAGACCACACCTGTAATCATGTGTCCAGTTCTGGGCTCCCCAGTTCAAGAGAGACAGAGACCTGCTGGAGAGAATCCAATGGAGAGCCATGAAGATGATTAGGGAACTTGAGCACCTCCCTTATGAAGAGAGACTGAGAGCCCTGGGGCTGTTTGGTCTCGAGAAGAATGAGAGGGGATCTGATCGATGTCTATCAATAACTGAGGGGGGGGGGGGGGTGACAAGTGGAGGAGGCCAAGCTCTTTTTGGCAGTTCACAATAATAAGACAAGGAACAACAGGTTCAAGGTTGAACATAGAAGATTTCACCTCAACATGAGGAGAAATTTCTTTACAGTGAGGTTGACAGAGCACTGTAGCAGGCTGCCCAGAGAGGTCGTGGAGTCTCCTTCTCTGGAGACTTTCAACAGCCACCTGGATGCATTCCTGTGCAGACTACCCTGGGTGATCCTGCTTTGGCAGGGGGGCTTGGACTGGATGATCTCTTGAGGCCCTTTCCATCCTCAAATAGAACAGGATAGGATAGAACAGGATAGATAAAATAGAATTAACCAGGTTGGAAAAGACCTTTAAGATCATCGAGTCCAACCTATCACCCAACACCATCTAATCAACTAAACCATGGCACCAAGCACCTCCAGTGGTGGTAAATCCACCACCTCCCTGGGCAGCACATTCCAATGGCCAATCTCTCTTTCTATGAAGAACTTCTTCCTAACATCCAGCCTGAACCTCCCCTGGCACAGCTTGAGACTGTGTCCTCTTGTTCTGGTACTGGTTGTACTGTGATACTGTGTGGAACTTGGTAATGGGCTTCTTTAGAAAGCAGTTTTAATATTAGAAGGCACATTAGTCCTGACCTGAGTAGAAAGTTTCTCTCCAGGCAGTCAAAGAGTCATAGAAATATAGAAAGCATTGGGTTGGAAGGGTGCTTGAAGGTCATCTTGCCCAACACCCCTGCAACTAGATCAGATTGTGCAGAGATGCAGTAATGAAAGTTGGTTAAGAGCCTTGTCCTCCTCCTCAAAGAGCTGAAGATGGATTGCATCATGTTTAAGAATTTGCATGAAATGAAAGATTAGGGCATTTACTGAGATGAAAAGGAGCTCAGGAACATTGTTGCCAAAGCTCTTACTTCATGTAGCATCGCTTTCGCTACTGCTCACCGAGTGAAAGGCTTCCAAAATTGCAAAGACAGCTTTACAGCTGGAGCTTTGCTGCAGCCTCAAACCGAAATAGATTTAACCAAACCAAAATGAGAGGGTTTTTTTCCAAAGTGCCCAAAACTTTCACTCTTATGACATGCTACTGAATTAATCTCCCTTGAGTACTGTGTCCAGTTCTGGGCCCCTCAATTTGAGAAGGATATTGAGACACTTGAATGAGTCCAGAGAAGGGCACCGAGGCTGGGGAGAGGTCTGGAGCACAGCCCTGTGAGGAGAGGCTGAGGATGCTGGGGGTGTTTAGCCTGGAGAAGAGGAAGCTCAGGGGAGACCTTTGTGCTGTCTACAACTCCCTGAAGGGAGGTTATAGCCAGGTGGGGGTTGGTCTCATCTCGCAGGCAGCCAGCACCAGAAGAAGAGGACACAGTCTCAAGCTCCATCAGGAGAAGTTTAGGCTGGAAGTGAGGAGAAAGCTCCTCCCAGAAAGAGTAATTGGCCATTGGAATGTGCTGCCCAGGGAGGTGGTGGAGTCCCCATCCCTGGAGGTGTTCAAGAGGGGATTGGATGTGGCACTCGAAGTCATGATTTAGTTAGTCATGAGGTGTTGGGTGACAGGTTGGACTTGGTGATCCCTATTGATTCTATGATTCTGTATTTTAATTTCCTTCTTCCTGAAAGAAAATGAAACCAACCTTAGTAGGTTCTCTACAGCCTTCTGCACAGGAAGAAAGTATGTCCTGAGGCTTCATGTGCTTGCTTTTAACTCAGATTTAAGGACATGCTCTTGGTCTGTGGTGACAGGTTGGACTTGATGATCTTTGAGGACTCTTTCAATCATGGTGACTCTGTGATTTACTTTATTTTATCCATTTATTTATTTATTTATCTATCTATTTACTTATTTCCTTCCTGGGAAAAGCAGTTCCCAGTCCTGGCTTCCTTAACGCCTCGGTAACACGCCTTGCTTTAATTTGCTCCCTGTTTGATTTTGGCAAATCATCCAGGAGAAGTTGTCTGCAGCGCTGTGAACCGAGTTTTGAAAGCAGTTGCAGTATTTAGAATGGTAATTGGGTTGGCCAGGGATGAGTCACAAGCAATGAAATGCAAGGAATTAAAATTCTGTGCTGTCTTGTTTGGCTGAAACAGAATTCTCTTCCTTCGGGCCAGAGCGAGTCAATGATTGTGTCTTGTACCTTCTAATTTTATGATTACTTTTTGCAGGCTGTTTGTTTAATACAATGGGATTATGCATCATGCTAAAAGCAAAACACAGTTGTTAGGAGCTTGCTCTAAAGGAAACATGGCTATTTTTGGTGGTGAACTCAGAACCATTATTTTTCCAAGTCACATTCAATTCACTGCCTGCTTATTATTATGACATTAATATCACCTGTAAGATTCATGGGAAATGGTAATGAAGTGATGAATGTGACCATTCTGATATCAATCAGCCTTCACAAGGGGTAGGGCAAGAGGCATGTCTTGTTTTGACAAAGTTAGGAGCCAAAATGAGGAGTTTCAAAACCCTGTTTCAGTAGAGGCAAGATGAAATAAAGGGAGGGAGAGACTGGCTTGAGAGCAGCCCTGAAGAAAAGGACTTGGGGGTGCTGGGGGAGGAGAAGCTCAACAAGAGCCAGCAGTGAGCACTTGCAGCCCAGAGAGCCAAGCAGAGCCTGGGTTGTATAAAAACAACAGCCAGCAGGTCATCAGAAGTGATTCTCCCCCTCTGCTCCACTCTGGTGAGATCACTCCTGGAGCTCTGTGTCTAGTTCTGGAGACACTGTTCCAGGAAGGATCTGGAGGTGCTGGAATGTGTCCAGAGAAGATCCACGAGGATGAGCAGAGGGCTGGAGCTGCTCTGCTGTGGGGACAGAGTGAGGGAGTTGGGGTTGTTCAGTCTGGAGAAGAGAAGGCTCCAAGGAGACCTTATTGCAGCCTTCCAGTATCTGAAGGGGGCTACAAGAAAGCTGGGGAGGGGCTTCTTAGGGTGTCAGGGAGTGATAGGACTGGGGGGAATGGAAGAAAACTAGAAATGGGTAGATTCAGACTGGATGTCAGGAAGAAGTTCTTCCCCATGAGGGTGGTGAGAGACTGGCACAGGTTGCTCAGGTTGGTGGTGGAAGCCTCAACCCTGGAGGTGTTTAAGGTGAGACTGGATGTGGCTGTGAGACACCTGCTGCAGTGTGAGGTGTCCCTGCCCATGGCAGGGGGGTTGGACCTGGATGTTTCTTGAGGTCCCTTCCAACCCCTAACAATTCTATGATTCTATGATACAAATATCAGGAATTCAAGAACAGAAAATATGTATTGAATGCAAATCATAGAATCATTGAGTAGTTTGGGTTGGAAGGGGCATTGAAAGTCATCTTGACCAATGCACCTGCAGTCAGCAGGTACACCTGCAGCTATAGCTGGTTGCTGAGAGCCATAAAAAACCTGACCTGGAGTAGTTCAAGGGGTGGGCATCTGCCACCTCTCTGTGCAAGCTGGGCCAGGGCCTCACCACCCTCAGAGTGAAAAAAATATCTTCCTTCTATCTTGAATTTCTCTCTTTTATTTCAAACCATCACCCCTTGTCCTGTCACAACAGGCCCTGGTTAAGTGTCTGTCCCAAACTTTCTGATCAGCCCTTTAAGTGTTGAAAGGTCCCCTGAAGGTTTCCCTGGAGCCTTCTCTCCTCCAGGCTCAACAACCCTTGCTTTAGAAGAGGGATTGGACTGGATGATCTCTGAAGGTCCCTTCCAACCTCTAATGTTCTGCTCTTGCTCTTGCTCTTGCTCTTGCTCTTGCTCTTGCTCTTGCTCTTGCTCTTGCTCTTGCTCTTGCTCTTGCTCTTGCTCTTGCTCTTGCTCTTGCTCTTGCTCTTGCTCTTGCTCTTGCTCTTGCTCTTGCTCTTGCTCTTGCTCTTCTTTATAAATTTATTGTAAGCAGCAAGAAAGGGTTATCCTGCTCACAATCTACTCAAGAAAAACCCCAACATACTGATGCTATCAAAGACTTACAGTGTATTAAGAACCTTGACAATAAATCTTACATATCTCCAAGGCTACATCTACAGCAGTAGGTAACAACGTGGCCCTGCTGTGGATTTATGTGAGGGATCTCAAAAAGTCAAGAGTGCTTAACAAATTGTCAGGTCTCATTGTGATGCCCAGGCAGCTCTCAGCACTCTTCCTACAATACCGTGAGCTGTGAACTATTTCCAGTATGTTCTCATTCTTAATCCTTTGCCCTCTGATGCATTCCTTCATTGTGCAGATCTTATGACCAAAGCCTGGAAGATTTTGAGCTCTTTAACCTTTTTTTTTTTTTCCCTAACAATCAGACTTCTTTGCTGTGCTGCCTGCCTCAGAGACATTAATTCAGCACAGATTTTTCTTTGGGCACATTCCCAAGATGAAGCCCAACAGATGCAGAGCAGATTTCTTTTTATCATTATATTTACTTTTTACTGTTGCATAAATTATTATCAAGAATAAGCTCTTTTCTGATCATTGGGTTTGGCAGAGCTCAAAAAGCAAACCAGAGAAAGGCACACAATTTCTGATTGATCATGGAATCAGAGTATTGTTTTGGTTGGAAAAGACCTCTAAGACCTCCTCTTAAAACCTCCATTCATAGACCTAAAACTACCAAGGCCATTAAACCATGTCCCAAAGTGCCATGCCCATGTGTTTCTTGAGCACCACCAGGGATGGTGACTCCACCCTGGGCAGCCTGTTCCAATGCCTGAGCACAATTTCAGTAAAGAGAGTTTTCCTAAAGTCCAATTTAAAGATGTAAGAAAACAAAGCAGAGTCATCCCCAACTAGATCAGGCTGCTCAGAGTTCTGCTAAGCCTCACTTTGAATGTCTCCAGGAATGGAACTTTCACCATCTCTCTGGGCCCCTCACTTTAGGAAAGATGTTGAGTTGCTGGAAGGTGTCCAGAGAAGGGCAACAAAGCTGGGGAGGGGTCTGGAGCACAGCCCTGTGAGGAGAGGCTGAGGGAGCTGGGGTTGCTTAGCCTGGAGAAGAGGAGGCTCAGGGCAGACCTTATTGCCCTCTACAACTCCATGAAGGGAGGTTGTAGCCAGGTGGGAGTTGGTCTCTTCTCCCAGGCAACCAGCACCAGAACAAGAGGACACAGTCTCAAGCTGTACCAGGGAAGGTTTAGGCTGGATGTTAGGAAGAAGTTCATCACAGAAAGAGAGATTGGGCATTGGAATGTGCTGCCCAGGGAGGTGGTGGAGTCACCATCTCTGGAGGTGTTTAGGAAGAGACTGGATGGGGTGCTTGGTGCCATGGTTTAGTTGATTAGATGGTGTTGGTGAGGGTGATAGGTTGGACTTGGTGATCTCTGAGGTCTTTTCCAACCTGGTTCATTCCATTCCATTCTCTGGGTAATCTCTGCCAATGTTCCACCACCATCATAGTAAAGAACTTCTTCCTCATGTCCAATCTAAATCTCCCCTCTTCCACCTCTCCTACAAGCCCTTGTAAAAAGCCTCTCTCCAGCTCTTCTATAGCCCCCTTCAGGTACTGAAAGGCTGCTCTCAGTTCTCCCCAGTGCTTTTTCTTCTCCAGGCTGAACAGTCCCAACTCTTGCAGCCTGCCACCACAGAGGACGATCTCCAGCCCTCTGATCATCTTCATGGCCTCCTCTGGACCCACTCCAACAGTTCCAAGGAAGACAATGAGCTGAAGAGATTGATTTCACCTATTTGCAGTGTTTTGGAGAGGTATTGCTTGACAATAAGAAGTTAAATCCTGCACTTCTGAAGCTCAATGCACAGCCTCTCTGGAAACGAAAAAACAAAATGAGTTTGTGGAAACAGTTTAGGAGATGATCTGCATTAAGCAATTCTGAGCATGTTCACCTAGTTTACAACTCCCATCAATCACTGTGAAAAGATCAGATATTGAAATGCTTGGGAAAGCTTCCATATGGAAAGCATTTTGCAGAATTGTTGGACAGACAGGATGAAAATTGCTTGGTTTGTGTCTTCCAGAGGATTGCAATAGTCTCCATTTATCCTGACTGAAAACGTCAAGATCTAAGCCTTCTGACCACTGAGAACCTTATGCTGGTAAATCCTGCCTTGGGAGGAAAGGAATTACACCTTGAAAGTGTCCAGAGAATGGCAACAAGGCTGGGGAGAGGTCTGGAGCACAGCCCTGTGAGGACAGGCTGAGGGAGCTGGGGTTGCTTAGCCTGGAGAAGAGGAGGCTCAGGGGAGACCTTCTTGCTCTCTACAACTCCCTGAAGGGAGATTGTAGCTAGGAGGGGGTTGGTCTCTTCTCCCAGGCAACCTGTGGCAGAACAAGAGGACATAGTCTCAAGCTGTGCCAGGGGAGGTTTAGGCTGGAGGTGAGGAGAAAGTTCTTCCCAGAGAGAGTTGTTAGCCATTGGGATGTTCTACCCAGAGAGGTGGTGGAGTCCCCATCCCTGGAGGTGTTCAAGAGGGGATTGGATGTGGCACTTGGTGCCGTGGTTTAGTTGATTAGATGGTGTTGGGTGACAGGTTGGACTTGAGGATCTCTGAGGTATTTTCCAACCTTATTGATTCTATGATTGTGTATGTTGATAATTAGTATTTATTAACTTAATCAGTACTTACTATTTAAGCAATAAAAAAACCATATTTAAATGGGAACAGACCCTAGATCTTCTAAGTTGCTTAATTCCTAAAGGAGTTTTGGGGCAGGGAAATATATTGTTAGCTATTTTACAACATTTTAATGTATTTGTAATCTACAGCTTAATGGCAGCAGCATATACAAGAGAGATGAAGCACTTATTCCAGAAGTTGCTAACTGAGCCATAATCCACCTCCCTCAGAGGTTTCTATACCAAACAACTGCATTTTCTTGGTAAATGGCATGTAAGGTGCTTCCATAACTGCAGTACTGTAGGAATGTTGCATCCCTGTAAGGAAAATCTTCTTTGCTTTGAGGGTGACCGAGAGGTTGTGGAGTCTCCTTCTCTGGAGATATCCTGCCTGGATGTATTCCTATGCAGCTTGCTGTGGGTGAATCTGCTTTGCAGAAGGGTTGGACTAGATGATCTCCAGAGGTCTGTTTCAACCCCTGCCTTTCTGTGATTCTGTGATCACAGGTTGATTGCCCTAATGGGAGCTATCAACAGCAGGAGTCTCAACTTTGGCAAGAGGCCCAGCATATGCAGTTGGTTTGACAGTGCTGGGATCTCTGACTCCAAACAGAAAGGCCAATGGCATCTGGGGGTGCATCAGGAAGAGAGCAAGCAGCAGGTCAAGGAGGTTTACCTCTCCCTCCACTCAGCCCTTGTGAGGCCACATCTGGAGTACTGTGTCCAGTTTTGGTCTCCCCAGTTCAAGAGAGACAGGGACCTGCTGGAGAGGGTACAACAAAGGGCTATGAAGATGAGGAGGGACTGGAACGTCTCTTTTATCAGGAAAGGCTGAGAGAATTGGGACTTTTTAGTCTGGAAAAGAGAAAACTGAGGGGATCTCATCAATGCTTATAGATACATAAAGGGTGGTTGTCAGGGTGAGACCAGTCTGTTTCCAGTGGCTCTTAATGACAGAACAAGCAGTAATGGGCACAAATTTGAACATAACAACATCCTTCTAAACATGAGGAGGAACTTCTTTAATCTAAAGCTGGTGGAGCACTGGAAGAGGCTGCCCAGAGAGGTGATGGAGTCTGCATGTCTGGTGACATTCAAAACCTGCCTAGATGTGTTCCTGTGTGACCATCTCTAGGGTTACCTGGGGCTGGCCTCAATGATTTCTGGAGGTCTCTTTCAACCACAACCATTCTGTGACTCTGCAATTCCAGGACACATGAAATCCAGGATGCTTAAGCTTCAGAGATGGAAGGGAAAAGAACAAATTAATTTTATCAAGTTATTTCCCCTAGAAACAGCATTTGGAAGAAGCACGCTGCTGATGTGAGATGAAGAGCTCTGTTGTGTGAGCATCAACCAATTCACAAATCAATCAGCAAAACAGTTTGGCTGGCAGCAGAGCACAAGGGAAACCAGGCTGGATAAAATGTTGCATGCTGATCTACATGATGCCATGGGATAGGTGATACAGCTTCAATTCCAGTCTTCAAGAGTCACCTAATATATAGAGTAGAACAGAATACAGTAGAGTAGAATAGAATAGGATAGAATTAACCAGGTTGGAAAAGACCTTCGAGATCATCAATTCCAACCTATCACCCAACACCATCTAATCAACTAAACCATGGCTCCAAGTGCCAAGTCCAATCCCCTTTTGAACACTTCCAGGGATGGTGACTCCACCACCTCCCTGGGCAGCACATCCCAATACCCAATCTCTCTTTCTGGGTTGAACTCTCTCCTCACCTCCAGCCTAAACCTCCCCTGGCACATCTTGAGACTGTGTTCTCTTGTTCTGGTGCTGGTTGCCTGGGAGAAGAGACCAACTCCCTCCTGGCTACAACCTCCCTTCAGGGAGTTGTAGACAGCAAGAAGGTCTCCCCTGAGCCTCCTCTTCTTCAGGCTAAGCAACCCCAGCTCCCTCAGCCTCTCCTCACAGGGCTGTGCTCCAAACCCTTCCCCAGCTTTGTTGCCCTTCTCTGCACACCTTCCAGCAAGTCAACATCAAAGTATTCAAGGACTAGGAATGCACTCTTCCACCCAGGCATCTGCAGTATTATAACCCTTAACTTTCCTCTCTTTGCTGACACAAATTAAAAGAGATTAGAGTAATTGGAAAGACATTTTTTATAACTTGGATGCTGGCAGAGTGAATGTTATCAAGATAAATGCTCTGCTCGCTCTTAGTTCTCTCTGTTCTGTCCACTGATTGCCTTGAGCGGAGAGGAAAACATTAGGAGAGCTCCAAGTGGTAATTGGCAAATTTATCTGGAGTGAAAAATTCACTGGAGTTCAAAGGAGAAATCAACCCCCAGTCCTTCCACCTTTGCTCTGCTTGGGCCTCCTACAAATATCAGAGTGGAAATGAACACGAATTGAAGCTGCCTGCCTGGGTGGGAACGCTGTAGCAAAGTGCCAAGGTACATTGATCCTCAGTGGGGTTAAGTAAAGTTGAGGGAGTTCAATATCTTTTGGGCATCAACACCTTCAAAGGAGAAATAAAGACCTTTCCTTCCAGTCAACATCTCCACTCTAGCCATTTGCAGACCCATTCTTTTGATTTGCTCAAATAATTGCTGCAATTAAGCACACCAATTGGAGAATCTACAGCCAAAGGAAAGCCACTTCCAAGAGCTCAGATATATTTATACAGCATTAAGAGTGACTCATCTTAGCAATGGAGAAACAGCAAAACAAAAGAGACAAACCCATTGGAAGAGAAGTCTGGAGTTCACCTGGTGCTTGCAGGAAGCAAAAAGCTTGTTAATGCTTGGCATTTACTAGGTAAGTAAAGCCTTGCCTTGGGAAGTAATGATAGGGCTTGCTCTTTCTTTCTGTGTCTGAAAGGAAGTAACATGTTTGAAGCATTGCTGTGAAGGAAAACCAAAACTGGCAACGTCAAGCAATCACAAAACCCTGAACTGGCAGAGTCTTGGCTGTGGATCCTTGTCTCAGAAGGTTTCTATATGCAGAGGCACCATTGCTATGAAGCAGCACAAGCTGGTCTCAGGGAAGACCTTATTGCTCTCTACAACTACCTGAAGAGAGGTTGTAGCCAGGTGGGCTTGGTCTCTTCTCCCAGGCAAGCAGCACCAGAACAAGAGGACACAGTCTCAAGTTGCATCAGGAGAAGTTTAGGCTGGATGTTAGGAAGAAATTCTTCCTAGAAAGAGAGATTGGCCACTGGAATGTGCTGCCCAGGGAGGTGGTGGAGTCCCCATCCCTGGAGGTGTTTAAAGAGGGACTTGATGAGGCACTTGGTGCCATGGTTTAGGTGGTGCAAGCTTCATGCCTGGAGGTTTTAGCAGCCAGGCTGGATGTGGCTCTGAGCAACCTGATCCAGTGTGAGGGGTCCCTGCCTATGGCAGCGGAGATGGAACTGGTTAATCCTTGAGGTCCCTTCCAACCCTAACAATTCTATGATTCTAAAAAACCTGATCATTCTTGGCATAAACAAGGGTCTATGTCAAGGTATTGAGAAGTCTCAAAAGAAGGGGGTAATTGCTTGCTTCTCAAAGTGAACCCAACAGAGTGTTCCTCTTGCTGCCCTGGCATCCATAACTTCTCTAGTTAGCCACAAGGAAACTGGATATGGGCTTGGCAAATCTTGTGGAGAGGGCCAGCTGTTTATTTGCTAGCATTCTGCCCTCGAGGCACTGAAAGGATGACAGAAATAACTGATATTTTTGTTTTCCTGACAAAAATAAAGTAAGAGTCAAAACATGCCAGCAGAGGAGGCAAATGCAAACGGTGGGGACAGAACTGCAAGCTAAATGTTACTCACTCCAGGCTATTTATGTTCTGAACGGTAATCAGCACGAGGAATAAATTGTTTAATGGCTCAGTGTGTTTATTTTGGGTTCTTTTCAGTTGTTGTAAGTACAGAGACACAAACACAACAGGGCAGATTTGCTCTTAGAACTCTGTGTTTAGGTAAGAGCATCCCCACTGACCATGAGGTTAAGCTTTCTCAAACTAGGAAATACCTCTTTCCAGCAAAGTCAGTTATTAAACAGGGAAACTTAGATGGTTGAACAAGGCCTGTACAAGTAGAATAGAGTAGAATTAACTAGGCTGGAAAAGACCTTCGAGATCATCAAGTCCAACCTGTCACCCACCACCATCTAATCAACTAAACCATGGCACCAAGTGCCTCATCAAGGCTTTTCCTAAACCCCTCCAGGGATGGTGACTCCACCACCTCCCTGGGCAGCACATTCCAATGGCCAATCTCTCTGGCAAGGATTTCTTCCTAACATCCAGCCTAAACCTCCCCTGGCACAGCTTGAGACTCTGTCCTCTTGTTCTGGTGCTGGGTGCCTGGGAGAAGAGTCCAACCCCCACCTGGCTACAACCTCCCACCAGGACAGGTGCAAGAAAGCAGGTACAGAGTATCACTCTCTCCAGATCCAGCTTCACAACACACACTTCCTTCACCCCCAATACAATTCAGTGGAGGATTTCAGTCCTTCCTGCTTCCTCTCTTCACCTGCCCAACAACTGGAACATCCCCACAGACTCTCTGAGCACCATCCTTACCCTTCCACACAGGTACCAGGAGTGAGTACCTCTGTCCTCATCTCAGCATCCACTCCTGTCTCTCTTCAGTTCAGCTCACATGGCACATGAAGTCTGCCAGCATTTCAGCCCAGGTAAGGTACAATCCAGGAGCAGACAGCAAGATAATGCAGCAGATATTAGAGACAACCACGTGCTTTGGGCTGGAAGACAGCAGGAAACCAATTGTTCTTCATAGCCCAGCCTGAATAACAGCAGATAATTACCAGGTCAGCCTGTTGGCAACAAGCAGACAAACAACCTGTGCTACCCACACATTTCTTTTTTAGGTCTTCCTTGTGATTAAGGTGGAGGCAGAAGTTTTATGGGTGAAATTAGAGATAGAAATCTGTATTGGCAACAAAGCATCCTGCTTAATCCCAAAGAGATGCTCTTAGCTCTGAGGAGCACACTGCCACAGTTAGGATGCTGCATCCACTGATATTCCAACAGTGAAGAAAGTCATGATTCAGGACAGAAAAACATGGAAAGCATGTCCTACACTGAGAAGGTGCTTAGTTCAGGAGTTCAGCTGCAGGGGGCTTAAGAGGATGTAGAATTTGCTTTAAGGATACATCTCTTGCAGAGGGACCAGAGGAGGGTCATGAAGATGGACTGGAACACATCTCCTACACAGGCTGAGTGAGTTGGGGCTGTTCAGCCTGGAGTAGAGCAAGACCTGGGGAGACCTTGTAGTGGTCTAAAGGATAGCTGGGGAGAGACTTTTTACAAGGGGTTGTAGTGATAGAAGAAGGGGCAATGGTTTTAGGGTAGATTTAGACTGGGCATTAGGAAAAGGTTTTTTACTGTGAGGATGGTGGATACTGGTTGCCCAGAGAAGTTGTGGATATCTCCACTGATTGAGAGGTCCTTCGAGGAGCCTGCTCCAGCAGAGAGCAATGCTAGAGCATGGGGTGACAGCCTCTTTTAAGCACACTGACCTGCTCCATTATGGGGTCTTCCATAGGCTCCATCAGTAACCTCCATGAGAGACAGTCTATCTCACCAGGTCTTCCCCATGGCCTGCAGGGGAATCACTGATCTGGCACCTGGAATGCCGCCTCCTCCCCCTCCCTCTTCACTAACCATGGTGTCAGAATACAGAACACAGAGTTAACCAGGTTGGAAAAGACCTTTGAAATCATCAAGTCCAACCTATCACCCAACACCATCTAATCAACTAAACCATGGCACCAAGTGCCTCATCCAGTCTCTTCTTAAACACCTCCAGGAATGGTGACTCCATCACCTCCCTGGGCAGCACATTCCAATGGCCAATCTCTCTTGCTGGGAAGAATTTCTTCCTCACACCCATCCTAAACCTCCCCTGGCACAGCTTGAGACTGTGTCCTCTTGTTCTGGTGCTGGTTGCCTGGGAGAAGAGACCAACCCCCTCCTGGCTACAACCTCCCTTCAGGTAGTTGTAGACAGCAATAAGGTCTCTCCTGAGCCTCCTCTTCTCCAGGCTAAGCAACCCCAGCTCCCTCAGCCTCTCCTCACAGTGCTGTGCTCCAGACCCCTCCCCAGCCTTGTTGCCCTTCTCTGGACACGTTTGAGCAACTGAAGAGTTGTTTCTCTCACACATTCTCACTCCTCTCCTTGGCTGCTTTTACTGTGACACAGCAAGTTTTTCCTCCTAAATATGCCATCACAGACATTTTACCTCTGTGCTCTGATGGGTTCAGCCTCGCTTAGTGGTGGCTCAGCCTTGGAGCCAGCAGACATTGTCTTACACAGGGGAAGCTTCTAGTAGCATCTCACACGACCCACCCCTCTATCACCACACCTACCTACACCAAAGCACCACTTAAGTTATTCACCTCATTCATTTAGGATCTTCAAGTTGAGATTGAATTAGGAGAAAAGGTCAATGACAGTAATTGGTTTCTGTTGTGTTTGTGACTCTTCCAGCACACCTCTCAGTTTAAGCCTAACTCTGCCCAATCAATATCAATGAATCAAAGACTAAATAACTACTTCAGTCCCTATTCTTAAATTAATCTCAGCTTTAAGCTGAATTCCTTGGGCTAGAGATGGAGCAAAACATGCCTATGTTGCCCTCAAAATGCTCAGGGTGCTTTCTGCTGTGCATGAAGATAATGATGAGAATGAACATTCCTGATTCAGAACTTTGTGTCTCCAAGTTGAGTTGAACACAATTTACATCTCCCTTGGTGCCAAACTGGGCAAACCTATTTGTGTATTTCCAGCTTGTTCTGGCTTGGTTTCATTCTGTAGCTGGAGGGATGTCAGGGAGCAGTGCAGGTCTGTGCACTGAAGCAGCCCAAGATGGTAGTGGAACACTGGGACAGGTTGCTCAAGGAGGTAGTTGAGGCCCCATTCTTGGAGATAGAATGGAATAGGATAGGATGGAATGGGATAGGATAGGATGAAATGGAATAGAATAGAATAGAATAGAATAGAATAGAATAGAATAGAATAGAATAGAATAGAATAGAATAGACCAGAAGAGACCTTCAAGATCATCTCATCCAACCCATCATCCAACACCACCTAATCAACTAAACCATGCAACCAAGCATCCTATCAAGTCTCTTCCTAAACACCTCCAGTGATGGTGACTCCACCACCTCCCCGGGCAGTGCATTCCAACAGGCAATCACTCTCTCTGTGATATTCAAGGTCAGGCTGGACTGGGCTCTGGGCAACCTGATCTAGTTGAGGATGTCCCTACTCATTGCAGGGACTAGATAACCTTTGGAGGTCCCTTCCAACCTAAACCATTCTGTGATAAGACCATACCTTCTGAGAGACTTTAGTCATGTCTGTGTTCCTAGTGTACAGCAGGCTGGGATTCAGGAATAAATCACAAGGATTCCTTAAAGGTCTTTTCCAACATAAACAATGCTGGGATTCTACAATTTGCATGAAATACTTGTTAGAGATTGCCTTAGAGATCATCAGCATCAGATCAGCATCAGTACTGCTGCTACTAAACTTTGCAGCAAGGTAACTGAGCTCACAGCAGCCCAAGCAGCTCTTCCTGTGGAATTTCAGTTCGTTTTGGCAGTTCTCTAGCACTGGAAGAAAAACAAAGTCCATCCCTGTGGGCACTTCTGTGCTGCCTAGACATTTCCACCTCGTAGTGGATGAGTGTTTGCACATGATAGTGGCCTCCTCACTGTTTTGTCTAATCTCTGAGACACCACAGAAGGTCTCAGACAGCTGTTCAGGTGCTCTTTCAGTTCTTCCAGTTGGGATATTTTTATCAGAATAAACCTTTAGAATAAACCAAAGCAGGTTGGAAGAGACCTTCAAGATCATCGTGTCCAACCCATCAACCAATCTAACCCACCCAAACAGCTAACCCATGGCACCAAGCACCCCATCAAGTCTCCTCCTGAACACCTTCAATGATGGCGACTCCACCACCTCCCCGGGCAGCCCATTCCAATGGGCAATCACTCTTTCTGTATAGAACTTCTTCCTAACATCCAACCTGAACCTCCCCTGGTGCAGCCTGAGACTGTGTCCTCTTGTTCTGGTACTGGCTGCCTGGGAGAAGAGACCATCATCCACCTGTCTACAACCTCCCTTCAGGTAGTTATAGAGAGTGATAAGGTCACCCCTGAGTCTCCTCTTCTCCAGGCTGAGCAACCCCAGCTCCCTCAGTCTTTCCTCATAGGGCTTGTGTTCCAAACCCCTCACCAACTTCGTTGCCCTTCTCTGGACATGCTCCAGCAAGTCAACCTCCTTCCTAAACTGAGGGCCCCAGAACTGGACACAGGACTCAAGGTGTTGCCTAACCAGTGCAATGTACAGGGGCAGAATGACCTCCCTGCTCCTGCTGGCCACACTGTTCCTGATGCAGGCCAGGATGCCATTGGCCCTCTTGGCTGCCTGGGCACACTGCTGGCTCATGTTCAGCCTACCATCAACCAGTACCCCCAGGTCCCTCTCTGCCTGGCTGCTCTCCAGCCAGCCACTATCCTCAAGGAGTTTGGTTTCCCTCCAAGACTCTTCCATTGCCTGACTGGAACATATGTTACCAAACCGTGTGTGGGTTGCTAAGAGAAAGTGTAATTGTTCCTTTAATTTATCCACAGCCATAATGCAGATGATTTGTACATCAAATGCTTCCTTCTAGCCTACAGATTTGATATTTAATGCCTAGGTGGGTTAACTCATGGACAGAAAGCACTGATGGTGTTTGCTTATATAAAACAGTTATGCCATAGAATAGAATAGAATAGAATAGAATAGAATAGAATAGAATAGAATAGAATAGAATAGAATAGGAATAGACCAGGTTGGAAGAGACCTTCAAGATCATCATGTCCAACCTATCATCCAACACCACCTAATCAATTAAACCATGCAATCAAGCATGGTTTAATTTATCAAATTTTTTTTTAATTTATCAAATCTCTCCTCACAGGGCTGTGCTCCAGACCCCTCCCCAGCTTTGTTGCCCTTCTCTGGACACCTTCCAGCAACTCAACATCTTTCCTAAACTGAGGAGCCCAGAACTGGACACAGGACTCAAGGTGTGGCCTAACCAGTCCTGAGCACAGGGCAGAATGACTTCCCTGCTCCTGCTGGCCACACTGTTCCTGATGCAGGCCAGGATGCCATTGGCCTTCTTGGTCACCTGGGCACACTGCTGGCTCATGTTCAGCCTACTACCCTTTCTGCCTGGTTTCTCTCCAGCCACTCTGACCCCAGCCTGTAGCACTGCATGGGGTTGTTGTGGCCAATGTGTAGAACCTGGCACTTAGATGTGTTCAATCTCATGCCCTTGGACTCTGCCCATCTGTCCAGCCTGTCAGGGTCCCTCTGCAGAGCTCTTCTACCCTCTAACCCTCAGTTTAGGAAGGAGGTTGACTTGCTGGAATGTGTCCAGAGAAGGGAAACAAAGCTGGGGAGGGGTTTGGAACACAAGCCCTATGAGGAAAGACTGAGGGAGCTGGGATTGCTTAGCCTGGAGAAGAGGAGACTCAGGGGTGGCCTTATTACTCTCTACAACTACCTGAAGGGAGGTTGTAGACAGGCTGAGATTGGTCTCTTCTCCCAGGCACCCAGCACCAGAACAAGAGGACACAGTCTCAGGCTGCACCAGGGGAGGTTTAGGTTGGATGTTAGGAAGAAGTTCTATACAGAGAGAGTGATTGCCCATTGGAATGGGCTGCCTGGGGAGGTGGTGGAGTCACCATCACTGGAGGTGTTCAGGAGGAGACTTGGTGGGGTGCTTGGTGCCATGGGTTAGTTGTTTAGGTGGTGTTGGATTAGTTGATGGGTTGGACGCGATGGTCTTGAAGGTCTCTTCCAACCTGGTTTATTCTATGTAATAAACTCCTGCCCCCAGCTTGGTGTCATCTGCAAATTTACTGATGATGGACTGAATCTCCTTGTCCAGATCATCAATAAAGATATTGAACAGGATGGGGCCCAATGAAATGCATAACGACCCAGATCTGAATTTCCAGTTTGTAGGGAAGAGCACTCCTGTAAAAATCCACCCAATTATGCTATCAGTTCTTTAATGAGCATAAGAAGAGAGCCACTTTGATTTTCCTGCATTTCTGAATGTCCCAAAGCAGTAGGATTGGAGTCTTAAAGCATCCTTTGCATGCATGGACATGTTGGAGGGCAAAGACATCTCCTCTCTGATACACAGGGTGAAATAATTTTGCCATTAGGGTGCTAACCCTGGACATGGGAAATATTTAATTCACTTATCAATCACTATTTTCCTCTAAAGCATCTGACAGGTCACTCACCATCAGCCTTACTGCTTTCTTGATACCAACAGAGCAAAACCATGTCCTTCTGTCTTCAAGAGTTGTTGCTCGAATGGATGTTGTTGAAGTTGCATGGGAATTTTGCAACAGGTATTTCCTACAGTGACTTCAGACAAATCTGTTAACTAGCTGCAGGAGAACAATATATCAATATGCAACAAGCACTTACTCAACCAGAATTCACAGGATATTAGGAGTTGGAAGGGACTTGGAGTTGGAAAGGAGTTGGAAAGATCATCAAGTCCAACTCCCCTGCCAGAGCAGGACCATAGAATCCAGCACAGATCACACAGGAGCACAACCAGACCAGATTTGAAAGTCTCCAGAGAAGGAGACTCCACAACCTCTCTGGGCAGCCTGTTCCTGTGCTCTGTGACCCTCACAGTGAAGAAGTTCCTCCTCATGTTGAGGTGGAACCTCCTGTGCTGTAGTTTATATCCATTTATATCCATTATGTGCAACTGAGCAGAGCCTGTCCCCTCCCTCTTGACCCCCAGCTCTCAGATATTAATAAACATTGATTAAATCCCCTCTCAGTCTTCTCCAGACTGAACACCCCCAGGAATCTCAGCCTCTCCTCATCAGGCAGCAGTTCTGTCCCTTCATCATCCTGGTAGCCCTCACTTGGATCCTCTGGAGTAGATCCCTGTCTCTCTTGAACTAGAGAGCCCAGAATTGGATGCAATATTCTGGGCAGAGAAGAGGGGGATGTGAAACTCCCTGGATCTGCTGGACACACTCCTCTTAATGCACCCTAGGACCTCATTGGCCTTCTTGGCCACAAGGGCATATTGCTGACCCATGGATAAGTTGTTATCCACCAAGACCCCCAGGTCCTTCTCCATGGAGCTGCTCTCCAACAGATCACCTCCTAGCCTGTACTGGTTCACTTTAAAAATTCTGCCATGAAACTAAAATTGTCCTAAAAGTCATCCCTGGAATGTATCTTTTTAGAGGTCAAAGAATATTCCTGTAGGTCTTCAGACAACCAAGTAATGTTGAATCCAAACCATGTGTTTCTGCCTTTCTAAAGGCAGAACTAAATGGTCAGGAATAGTTAATTTAATGGTTAATTTATTTTCATCTCCTTTATTTTCCACAAGTAACAGAATCCTAGAATCTTAGAATGCCTGAATTGTTTTGGTTGGAAAAGCCTCCCAGGATAACACTCAGTCCAACCTCCAACCCAACACCACCATGGCTGTCAAACCATGTCCTGAGGTTCCATGTCCACACATTTTTTGGACACCTCCAGGCATGGTGACTCCATCAGCTCCCTGATCAGCTTGTTCCAAAGCCTGGATTCCAAAGCCTAATGCAACAGAGGCAGAGCATGTGAAAGAAAAAAGCCAACAACAGTGTGGGCCTTTACTCCTCTGGCTCAAGACCAGATTCACACTTTCCTCATTAAATGAACATTACCTCTTAAATAGTCTACAAACTCTTTTCTTAACCAGAAATATTTCGTGGCTATATTGACTGCCAATGCCAAGTCAGTTGGGATTGACTGGGTTCCAAATTATAGCAGTGCAGAGGTGGACAAGATTAGTCTAGAAAGATAAGATTCAGAGAAGGCAGAGTAAATGCTCAAAATAAGTGAACCCTTGTAGACAAAAAGGATTTTGTTTGGTCCTTTCTTTCTTTTTATCTCCTGTAGCTAAAAGGAGCAGAAAGGTCAGCTTGCTTGGCACAGTACAGAATCACAGAATCACAGAATCAATAAGGTAGGAAAAGACATCATAGAATCATAGAATTGATTAGGTTGGAAGAGACCTCAAAGATCATCAAGTCCAACCTGTCACCCAACACCTCATGACTACTAAACCATGGCACCAAGTGCCACATCCAATCCCCTACTGAACACCGCCAGGGATGGTGACTCCACCACCTCCTTGGGCAGCCCATTCCAACAGCTAACAACTCTCTCTGTGAAGAACTTTCTCCTCACCTCGAGCCTAAACTTCCCCTGGCACAGTTTGAGATTGTGTCCTCTTGTTCTGGTTTTGATTGCCTGGGAGAAGAGACCAACCCCCTCCTGGCTACAGCCTCCCTTCAGGTAGTTGTAGAGAGCAATAAGGTCTCTCCTGAGCCTCCTCTTCTCCAGGCTACACTATCCCAACTCCCTCAGCCTCTCTTCATAGGGCTTGTGCTCGAGGCCTCTTGCTTCATTAAAATGGTTCTAGTTTCTTAGTGAATCCCATTCATCAAGTCCAACCTGTCACCCAACACCTCATGACTACTAAACCATGGCACCAAGTGCCACGTACAATCCCTTTTTGAACACCTCTAGGGACGGTGACTGCACCACCTCCCACTCTGCCCATCTGGCCAGCCTGTCAAGGTCCCTCTGCAGAGCCCTTCTACCCTCATGCCCAGAAGGGTTCTTAAGGTCTGGAATGGACTGCTCAGGACACTGATGGAGTCCTTATCCCTGGGGGGATTCAAAAGCCATGTAGTTGTGCTGCTGAGGGACATGGTTTAGTGGCAGCCTGGCAGAGATGTGTTAATGGTTGGACTCAATAACCTTAAAGGTCTTTTCCAACCTGAATGATTCCATGATTTTGTGAGAGAGAAGTGGGAGCAAGGCAAGGATCTGCTTTATCAGATGAAAATTCCTGGTTTTCTTTGGGGGTTTTGGGTTTTTTTTTCTTGTCCTCCAGATATATTTTTTAAACTATTGGCATTTTAATTTGGCAGGTCTGCACCCAAATCACTCTGTGCAAGAAGAAGCAGAAAGCGAGCGAGACCTTTGTTTCCCCTTATGAACCGACCAAAGTGCAGAGGCAGACAAATAGGTGCCACCATCGCAGTGACAATGACAAAGCAATGTCTTTTGCTCAGCTGATTTTACAAGTCAATAGCCAGCTTTCAAAACAGAGCTTTGCAAGGGTTCCAGGAATACAAACAGGAGCAGTTCACAACCTTTCCAGGGCTGTGAAAGTGATTCTTGCTATTTAAAATATGACCGTGCAGAACGTTGCCTATTTTCAGATCACTCCTCATGATTTGCACCACATTTATGCTGCTTTTAGTCCCCTTCGGTTCCACAGAGGACAATGCATTCAATTTATTCACTTTTCATAAGGGCTCTGGAAGAGATACTTATACAACCTTCAATAGGGGGCTTGATGCTGCATATAGCTCTGAAGAGACCTAGCCCAAGCCCTGAAGACGGCTGTTTTTAATGGGATTCTAGAGGTGACATTAATAACAAGCCTGGGGCAACTAAGCACAAAGATGACAAGGTGCTTGGGTGAAATGTGCTTTCTGGAGGCTTGATTGATGTGTTTTGGGTCTGTGTGCTCTCCTGTAGTAGAACTGTATCAGGAAGAGAGTGGCCAGCAGGATCAGGGAAGTCATTTTGCCCCTGTACACTGCACTGGTTAGGCCACACCTTCAGTACTGAGTCCAGTTTTGGGCCCCTCAGTTTAGGAAGGAGGTTGACTTGCTGGAAGGTGTCCAGAGAAGGGCAACAAGGCTGAGGAGGGGTTTGGAGCACAGCCAAACACCTAAACACCTCCAGGGATGGTGACTCCACCACCTCCCTGGGCAGCACATTCCAATGGCTAACAACTCTCTCTGGGAAGAACTTTCTCCTCACCTCCAGCCTAAACCTCCCCTGGTGCAGCTTGAGACTGCGTCCTCTTGTTCTGGCGCTGATTGCCTGGGAGAAGAGACCAACCCCCACCTGGCTACAACCTCTCTTCAGGGAGTTGCAGAGAGCAAGAAGGTCTCCCCTGAGCCTCCTCTTCAAGCTAAGCAACCCCAGCTCCCTCAGCATGTCCTCACAGGGCTGTGCTGCAAACCCTTCCCCAGCCTTGTTGCCCTTCTCTGGACACCTTCCAGCAACTCAACATCTTTCCTAAACCAAGGGGCCCAGAACTGGAAACTGGACTCAAGGTGTGGTCTAAATGCTGAGTTAGAGGGCGCAATGACTTCCGTGCTCCTGCTGGTCACATTATTCTTGATGCAGGCCAGGATGCCATTTGCCTTCTTGGCCACCTTGGCACACTGCTGGCTCATGTTCACCAGCTGTTTTTTTTCCTATGTTTTTGAGCTAAGCCCATGTGCTCCATTCAGAGAGTCTCCATGGTAGAGCAGTGCAGTGCAACAAGTGCCAAGGTTCTTGCTGACCTTTTTCAGCCTTCCTCTTCCCCATATTTTAATCTCAGGCTCCAACCATCTCCCCATCTTCCCCTTTCCCTCTTAGATAATACACCTTTATCTGTATTTAACTACTACAGATACTACTTTTTCAGTCTTCTGATTAGAATAGAAAGCTTCAGTTCTTTTGGGCTTTCCTCACTGGGCACATATTTTTAGGAGCCTCTCTTTATCTTACAAAAGTAATTTGCTGGAAGATAAGGGCTTTCTGAACGTGTATTTTCCCTGTAGACACATAAATAGTAACACAGAGCACAACCTGTTAATACTTCCTTTCAGAGGCTGTTCTGTATAATTAGTGGTTCACCAGACGCCATCCTAAGCCAGACAACCATCTGAGGAAAAAAATTGCTGATGATTGCTAGGGCATGAAATCCTAGAAAGCCACAAGGAAAAAAGAACATTTCCTTGCTAATAATGTTTTCTCACGAGACCATGCTTAGTTCTATTCTCTGAAACAGCTGAAAAGGCTTCAAATGAAGCCTGAAAAGTGAAGGCAGTGTTTAGGAAGAGTCTGGATGAAGCATTTGGTGCCATGGTTTAGTTGATTAGATGGTGTTGGGTGACAGGTTGGACTTGATGATCTCAAAGGACTTTTCCAACCTGGTTAATTCTAATTCTAATTCTAATTCTAATTCTAATTCTAATTCTAATTCTAATTCTAATTCTAATTCTAATTCTAATTCCAATTCTAATTCTAATCTGGAAGTGTCAGGAGGAGGACAGGACATAGTGCCAGCATGCCAGTCAACAGATGTTTCCATGAAGAGTTGCCACCTCTTAAATGACATAGGATCTACTTACTAAAGCTTCAGAGTTCTAGAGGCTTGCTGCTATTTGTCATCTGAAGGCAGAGCTAGCAGGGTACTGAACTGGCAGTGACTAATATTTATCATCTTAAGGTATAGCTAGCTTGGTACTGAAGTGGCAGTGCCCAGTATTTGTCGTCTTAAGGCACACCTATCTGGGTACTGAATAGGCAATGTCCAACATTTGTCATCTGAAGGCATAGCTAGCTGGGTACTGAACTGGCAGTGCCCAACATTTGTCATCTGAAGGCATAGCTAGCTGGGTACTAAACTGGCAGTGCCCAACATTTGTCATCTGAAGGCATAGCTAGCTGGGTACTGAACTGGCAGTGCCCAATATTTGTCATGTTAAGGCATATCTAACTGGGTACTGAACTGGCAGTGCCCAATATTTGTCATCTGAAGGCATAGCTAGCTGGGTACTGAAGTGGCAGTACCCAATATCTGTCATCTGAAGGCATATCTAAGTAAATGTTCTCAGCTAACCCATTCCTGTTTAGAATAAACCAAACCAGGTTGGAAGAGACCTTCAAGATCATCGTGTCCAACCTATCAACCAATCCAACCCACCTAAACAACTAACCCATGGCATCAAGCATCCCATCAAGTCTCCTCCTGAACACCACCATATCTAGCTGGGTACTGAACTGGCAGTGCCCAATATCTGTCATCTGAAGGCATAGCTAGCTGGGTACTGAACATTATCTTGGTGAGCCTGACATGGCCCCACTGGATCTGATTTCCAAAGGAGTTCCATGCTGCCCCAAGGCACTTGGCCTGAAATGCAAGACTCTGGCATGGCAGCAGCACTGCTGCTACTGCCTAGTTCAGCTTCACTGATTTTTCCACTGTGTTCTTTTCCAGCTGAAAAGCAACTAATAATCCTGCCCTTTTGCCTTTGCATTCACGTCAGGAAGGAAATGTGGTCAGCTACAACTTAACAGCTCTTTCTTAGCTGCCCACTTCTCAGACTGCTTCTTAGTTCTTACCTCATTAACCTTTAACCTGAAGGTAGAAGGACTAATTGATGTATTTGTTTGCAGGAGGCGAGAGATTTCTGGCCCTGTGAGCTCTGTGGTGAGCAAAGAGAGCTCAGTGTTTGTGCCTTTTATAAAACCCAAGTGAACTTCAGAAGGAGAAAGCCTCAGATTAGCAGCATTTCTCTGCAGTGGAAAAGTGTCAGACTGCTGACCCATCCAGAGACCTGACAGTGAGTCACACTGTCTCAGTGGGCATAAGTCACAGAAAGTGGTATTGATTGACTTTAGTCACCATGCATAATGCATCAGTAAGAGCATCCTTAACATGCATGGCTCCTGGAGAGCGCATCAAGTTGTTGCAGCCAGAGCTCAGGTAACCTTAGATTTTGCTGTTTCAGAGCCTGAGGGTAGTTTAAGCCAATATTTGTTCCTTCCCACTCACACCAGGGTTAAGGACAGGGCCACAAGCATTTTCTGTGGCCCAGATGAGGAGAGGTGATCCATTACACAGGAGCAATTTGAATGCTTATGGCCATAAATCCATGAAGTTAGCTTGGAAGGAAACAAGTCTGAGTTTTTCTGTGTAGCACAAACTTACTTTGGCTTGACAAAATGAAGTTAGATGACTTTGGGGATGTGTACACAGAGATATAACTCTTTCTCGCACTCATTTCAGGCAGAGAGCTGAAGCAGCACTCCCATGTTGCTCTGTTTTGTCAAGACAGAGTAAGTTTCTTTGCTGAAGAAGGCTCTAACAAAAAGGAGTCAACCTTTACTGCTGCTGCCCAGATTTATATACTAAGTTAAGAGGTACATGAGTTTGTTTAGATAAGGCTTCCCTATACAATCTTTGGAGGAAGTCAGGCATCTCCAGAGACTTAGATCTCAGAAGGGCTAAGTCAATCACCTACCAAAGAGGTATTCAGGGCGGGGAAAAAAAGAGAGAGAGAGAGACCAACTTCCAAATTTAAGTATCTAGTTTTGGATTTGGGAATATGAAGGTGGAAAATGCATTGTTTTCCTTGTGGGTTCCTAGAGTAACTTGTTTATGTTTATGAATACCTGAGGGCTGGGGGTCAGGAGGGAGGGAACGGGCTCTGCTCACTTGCTCCCTGGGATAGGACAAGGAGCAATGGATGTAAGCTCTGTTCCACCTCAACACAAAGGGGAACTTCTTTACTGTGAGGGTCACAGAGCACTGGAGCAGGGTGCCCAGAGAGGTTGTGGAGTCTCCTTCTCTGGAGACTTTCAAGCCCCATCTGGATGTGTTCCTGTGTGCCCTGAGCTAGATAACCCTGCTCTGGCAGGGGGGTTGGACTTGATGATCTCCAACCCCTGACACGCTGTGAGCCTGTGTGATCTGGACTAAGTTTCTGCAGAGCACTGAGATAGTAAAAGCTGAGAGCAGATGCAGGAAGACAAAAGATCTGGATGCTGAGGGTAAAAGGGAACACTCAAAGCAGGATATGAACATTGAAAATGGAATGGAATGGAATGGAATGGAATGGAATGGAATGGAATAGGGTAGGGTAGGATAGGATAGGATAGGATAGGATAGGATAGGATAGGATAGGATAGGATAGGATAGGATAGGATAGGATAGGATAGGATAGGATAGGATAGGATAGGATAGGATTAACCAGGTTGGAAAAGACCTTTGGGATCATCTTATTTACCTTTAAGCAGAGAAGTGCAGCTAAACTTATAGGAACCTCCATACTTCATTCCATCCTTCTACTTGGCCTAATTGTCTCTGATTTTCCTCCCAACATGAGCAGAAGCAATGCAACAGTGTTCTTCAAGACTAATGTGGATGTAGTACATAGAGTCATAGAATGCATCAGGTTGGAAGGGACCCACAAAGGTCACCTTGCTCCTGTGTGATCTCTTAGTTCACACAATGCCAGTTACAATGCCACTGCCTGAGATGAAATCCCTGGATAACTGGGTACGTCAGAAAGCAGAGGTAATGCCTTATGTAAAGGTTAGCCAGTAAGTAGAATTGTCTTGAGTCACATTTATTAAAAGCCCTCTTTTGAAATCTTTGAGCTGCATTCCTCTCTGGCTCCAGTGATGAACTGAAACAGAGTTTTATAAGTAAAGGCACAACAACCCCATGAAGTGCTACAGGCTGGGGTCAGAGTGGCTGGAGAGCAGCCAGGCAGAAAGGGACCTGGGGGTACTGATGGGCAGCTGGCTGAACATGACCCAGCAGTGTGCCCAGCAGTGTGCCCAATGACATCCTGGCCTGCATCAAGAATAGTGTGACCAGCAGGAGCAGGGAAGACATTGTGCCCTGTACTCTGTACTGTTTAAGCCACACCTTGAGTCCTGTGTCCAGTTCTGGGCTCCTCAATTTAAGAAGCACATGTCCAGACAAGGACAGCAAAGCTGGGGAGAGGTTTGGAGCACAGCCCTGTGAGGAGAGGCTGAGGGAGCTGGGGTTGCTTAGCCTGGAGAAGAGGAGGCTCAGGGGAGACCTCATTGCTCTCTACAACTCCCTGAAGGGAGGTTGTTGCTAGGTAGGGGTTGTTCTCTTCTCCTAGGCAACCAGCACCAGAATAAGAGGACACAGTCTCATGCTATGGCAGAGGAGGTTTAGGCTGGAGGTGAGGAGAAAGTTCTTCCCAGAAAGAGTAATTGGCCATTGGAATGTGCTGCCCAGGGAGGTGGGGGAGTCACCGTTCTTGGAGGTGTTCAAGGGGGGATTGGACGTGGCACTTGGTGCCATGGTTTAGTAGTCATGAGGTGTTGGGTAACAGGTTGGAGTTGATGATCTTTGAGGTCTTTTCCAACCTTAGTGATTCTATGATTCTGTTCCATGATTCATTTTAATATTGCTAGAGAGACTTCAAGGAGACAGAGAACCAGTGTTGCCCACTCAGGGAAACACAGCCCTGTGCCTTCGAGACTCTGTGTTTGTCATCATAAATACTTAATTTTCTTCTTTCAAATCTATAGCCAACATTCTTTCAATGAAGGTGTTGCTGTTTCACATTCCTGCTCAGCAAACCAATGTAAAAGGCTACCAACAAGAAGCCTTTTCAATGAAGTCATAAATAGAGCCTTGTGTCACTTGTGAACAGTTCAGAGTTTATGTGCTGGAAAAAAATTCCTTCCTCAAGCAATTTCAATATCCTACAGTCTGCTGCAAATGCTACTTAGGAGAAGAGACCAGTCCCCACCTGGCTCCAACCTCCTTTCAGGGAGTGGTAGAGAGCCAGAAGGTCTCTCCTCAGCCTTGCTTTCTCCAGGCTGAGCTGCTCCTCACCAGTCCTCTTCTCTAGACCTTTCACAGTATCACAGTATAACTTAGGTTGGAAAGGACCTCAAGGATCATCAAGTCCAACCTATCACCACAGACCCCATGACTAGACCATGGCACCAAGTGCCACATCCAATCTCCTCTTGAACACCTCCAGGGTCGATGACTCCACCACCTCCCTGGGCAACCCGTTCCAATGACGAATGACTCGCTCGGTGAAGAACTTCCTCCTCACCTCGAGTCTAAACCTCCCCTGGCACTGTGTCCCCTTGTTCTGGTGCTGGTTGCCTGGGAGAAGAGACCAACCCCTTCCTGGCTACAACCACCTTTCAGGTAGTTGTAGAGGGCTTTCACCAGCTTTGTTGCCCTTCTCTGGACTTAGACCACCTCCTCAATGACTTTCTTGTAGTGAGAGGCCCAAAAATTGAACCCAGAATTCTAGATGCAGCCTCATCAGTGCCAAGTCCAGGCTCTCTGTGATGTGTTGCTCTTATGGACTTCTCAGTGAGCCTGTGACAGGCAGAATAGATGTCAGCAGATGACAACATGAGGCCTTGAAAGCCTGGCAGTGAATTCTGTGCTTTAGCAGTCATTTTCTACTCTGAAGGATGTTCTGTGTGTCTAATTATAGCAAAACTCCACAGATTGTGTCAAAACTGCCCACTATTACCCAAGCTGTAGCAGCCATGGCTGACAAAATGTTCACATCTCCTAATTAAGAACAATTTAAACTCAACATATTTAAATTAAGAAAAACCTCCCAAGCTTCACTTTCTAACAACTTACTTTGAGAGGGTTTTTGTTTGTTTGTTTGTTTGTTTGGGGTTTTTTGTGACAAGGAATAAAAGGAAAAGCAGATTATTTTAGATTCCTTCCCTCCTTTTTTTAATACAGGATACAGAACTAAGCAGGTTAGAAAAGACCTTTGAGATCATAGAGTCCAGCCTATCACCAAACACCATCTAATCAACTAAACCATGGCACCAAGCACCCTATCAAGTCTTCTCCTCAACACCTCCAGTGATGGTGACTCCACCACCTCCCTGGGCAGCACATTCCAATGGGCAATCACTCTCTCTGTGTAGAATTTCTTCCTAACCTCCAGCCTAAACTTCCCCTGGTGCAGCCTGAGACTATGTCCTCTTGTTCTGGTGCTGGTTGCCTGGGAGAAAAGACCAACAGCTGCCTGTCTACAACCTCCCTTCAGGTAGTAGTAGAGAGCAATGAGGTCTCCTCTAAGCCTCCTCTTCTCCAGGCTAGCAACCCCAGCTCCCTCAGCCTCTCCTCATAGGGTGTGTGATCTAGACCCCTCCCCAGCCTCATTGCCCTTCTCTGGACACATTCAAGTGTCTCAATGTACTTAAATTGAGGGGCCCAGAACTGGACACAGGACTCAAGGTGTGGCCTAACCAGTGCTAAGCACAGGGCACAATGACTTCCCTGCTCCTGCTGGCCACACTATTCCTGATGCAGGCCAGGATGTCATTGGCCTTCTTGGCCACCTAGGCACACTGCTGGCTCATGCTCAGCCAGCTGTCAATCATCACCCCTAGGTCCCTTTCTGTTTGGCAGTTCTCCAGCCACTCCAATGCCAGCCTGCAGCACTGCATGGGGTTGTTGTGGCCAGAGTGCAGCACCTGGCACTTGGATTTGTTGAACCCTACACTGAGCACTCCCTGGAAGTTTGTGATCAAAAATGCTTTTGCATTGCATTTTCCAGGCTCTTAGTAAATAAAAGCTGGGTACAGCTGACAAGGAAATACTCTAAGAAGACGAAAATTAAAAGACATTGATTTGCAAGGAGATAAAAGTGTGGGGAATAAAAACATAAAAAAATCAGTACCCTTTTGGCCACATTTTAACCTGGATATTAGTATTCAGGCAATTCAGAAGCCTTGATAAAAACTGCTTTGAAATGAAGGTGAAGAAATTAGAGCCCTAGACATACAGCCTGGTTTTCGTAGCAAGGGACCTCTGAAGGTCATCTAGTCCAGCTCCCTGCAGTGAGCAGGGACATCTGCAGCTAGAACAGGTTGCTCAGAGCCCAAAACAAACTGACCTGGCATGGTTCCAGGGAAGGGGCATCTCCTACCTCTCTGGGTGACACCCTTGGTGTGAAATATATCTTCTAAATCTCTTTCTTCTAGGTTAAAATTGTCACTCCTTGTCCTCTCACAACAGGCCATGCTAAAAAGTCTGTCCCCATATTTCTTCTAATCTTCTAGGATAGGATAGGATAGGATAGGATAGGATAGGATAGGATAGGATAGGATAGGATAGGATAGGATAGGATAGGATAGGATAGGATAGGATAGGATAGGATAGGATAGGATAGGATAGGATAGGATAGGATAGGATAGGATAGGATAGGATAGACCAGGCTGGAAGAGACCTTCAAGATCATTGAGTCCAACCTGTCATCCAACACCACCTAATCAACTAAACCATGGCACCAAGCACCCACCCTATCAAGCCTCCTCCTAACACCTCCAATGATGGTGACTCCACCACCTCCCTGGGCAGTACATTCCAACGGGCAATCACTCTCTCTGTGTAGAATTTCTTCCTCACCTCCAGCCTAAACCTCCCCTGGTGCAGCTTGAGACTGTGTCCTCTTGTTCTGGTGCTGGTTGCCTGGGAGAAGAGACCAACCTCCACCTGGCTACAACCTCCCTTCAGGTAGTATTAGAGAGCAATAAGGTCTCCCCTGAGTCTCCTCTTCTCCAGGCTAAGAAACCCCAGCTCCCTCAGCCTCTCCTCATAAGGCTGTGTTCCAAACCCCTCCCCAACTTTGTTGCCCTTCTCTGGACATGTTCCAGCAAGTCAACCTCCTTCCTAAACTGAGGGGCCCAGAATTGGATCTCCCTGGAGCCTTCTCTTTTCCAGGCTCAACAACCCAAACTCTCTCAGCCTGGCCTCACAGCAGAGAGCTTCCAGCCCTCCCAGCACTGCTGTGGTCTCCTCTGGCCCCACTCCAACAGCTCCCTGTCTGTGCTAAGCACTCCAGAGCTGGCCCCAGCACTGCAGGTGAGGTCTCAGCAGAGCAGAGCAGAGGTTCAGAATCCCCTCCCTGCCCCTGCTGCTCACCCCACTGGGAATCAGCCCAGGACACAGCTAGCTCTGGGCTGTGAGCACTCAGTGCCAGCTCATGTCCAGCTTCTCCCCCACCAGCACCTCCAATTTCTGAGATGGATCAGAGTCTCTCTCGATTTCAGTGAATGAAAGCATGATGGAATGAATAATCCCTGCCTGCCTCACAGCTGGCATGCCGTTGGCATCATTTTCTCTCCTTGTTTTGAATGCTGTATTGAGGGAATCTGAGGTTTGGAAAGAGTGAGAATAGCTGTGAGACAGGGAGGCACTTTTGTCAAACAGGGTGATCTGCAGGCACAGCCCAAGCGCTGGCAGCACACCAAATGCTGCTGTTTCCCCATCTCTGCACTAGAATTCACCTACTTCTCTGAAGATGGCAAGTGTTACTGACTTGCAAATTACAAACCCTCCTCCTTCATTACCATTCTTTCTTCACGCCTTCAGTACTCAAGAACACCCTGCAAAATTAATTTCATGTAATCTTGAGCACTTGGGGAGGAACAAAAGGGGCTTCATTTCACACACTGAAGACATCCCTTGCTCCCAGGAGTCATATCTCCAGTCCTTCTTGCTCAGTCGTTTTCAGCTGAACAGGAAACGTAAAGCTTTTATCTGGTTTTAGTTTATTTAATTGATTCTTCCTTTTTTTAATGCTAAAAAGTAACTATTTTGGAGCTCACACCACACACTGCTAATTGCATGAGTCTACTAATTTGGAGCAGTTCTCAGGCACAGAATCACAGAATGGCAGGGGTTGGAAGAGCCCTCTAAAGGTTATAGAGTCCGATATCCCTGTCAGAGCAGGTATCACAGAAACACTCTCAGGCAGGCCTTGAAAGTCTCCAGAGACAGAGACTCCACCACCTCTCTGGGCAACCTGCTCCAGTGCTCTGCCACCCTCACAGTAAAGAAGTTCCTTCCCATGTTTTGGAACTTCCCAATTTCAAGTTTAAGCCCATTATTTCTTGTCCTGTCACTGAGGACCACTGAGAAGTGTCATAGTATCAGCCAGGGTTGGAAGGGACCACAGGGATCATCTAGTTCCAATCCCCCTGCCATGGGCAGGGACACCCCACACTAGATCAGCCTGGACAGAGCCTCATCCAGCCTGGCCTTAAACACCTCCAGTGATGGGGCCTCAACCACCTCCCTGGACAACCCATTCCAGGGTTTCACCACTCTCATGGGGAAGAACCTCCTCCTCACCTCCAGTCTGAATCTCCCCACCTCCAGCTTCATTCCATTCCCCCTAGTCCTATCACTCCCTGAGATCCTGAGCAGTCCCTCCCCAGCCTTCTTGGAGCCCCCTTCAGATACTGGAAGGCCACAATGAGGTCACCTGGGAGCCTTCTCTTCTCCAGACTGAACAGCCCCAACTCCTTCAGTCTGTCCTCATAGGAGAGGTGCTCCAGCTCTCTGCTCATCCTCCTGGCCCTTCTCTGGACACCTTCCAGCACCTGCACATCCCTCTTGGAATAGGGGCTCCAGAACTGGAGGCAGTACTCCAGGTGGGGTCTCAGCAGAGCTGAGTAGAGGGGGAGAATCACCTCCCTTGCCCTGCTGGCCACACTTCTCCTGATGCAGCCCAGGATCTGATTGGCTTTGTGGGCTGCAAGTGCACACTGAGAGCTCCTGTTGAGCTTCTTATCCACCAGCACCCCCAAGTCTCTCTCCTCAGGGCTGCTTTCCAGCCAGTCCCTGCCCAGCCTGGATTTGTGCCTGGGATTGCCTCCACCCAGCTGCAGGTCCCTGCCCTTGGTCTGGTTGAACCTCCTGAGGTTGGCTTGTGCCCTCCTCTCCCACCTGTCAAGGTCCCTCTGGATGGCATCCCTTCCCTCCTGCATGCCTGCTGCACCACACAGGAGGAAGTTCTTCCACATGAGAGTGGTGAAGCCCAGAATGGGGTGTCCAGGGAGGTGGTGGAGGCCCCATCCCTGGAGGTGTTTAAAATCAGGCTGGATGAGGCTCTGGCCAGGCTGATCTAGTGTGAGGTGTCCCTGCCCATGGCAGGGGGGTTGGAACTATCTGATCTTTGTGGTCCCTTCCAACCCTGACTGATTCTGTGATTCTATGTGGTGCTGGGGATGTGGTTTAGCACCAGCCTCGGTAGAGTTAGAGACCAGTTGGACTTAATGATCTTAGAGGTCTTTTCCAACCAAAACAATTCTGTGTTTCTGTGACACAGAGGGAAAAATGAAAGGCTAGAAATTGCAAATAGCATAAGCCATGCAATGGCAGGAGATGTCACAGTCTCTGGATGAGTTCAAGCAATGAGAAGAAACTCAAGGAAAGGATGTGCCCAGAGAGAACTGAAGCCACAGAACAAGCCTGTGAGTACATCATTGCCTGCACTGCTTTTCCAATCAAGGGTTTCATTTTCAGGACAGAAGGAGATCTTACTCTGAGAGGCTGAGACAATGAAGGGTTTGACAGAAGGCAAGAGTGTATCTGACGAGTTGGCAAACAACTGTCCAAAGCTATGCTCATATTGGTCTGAGCTGCCAGGTCTGAACTGCTTTGTCAGCCATCAGACCAATTTACATGTACATGGAAGGGGTTTAGCTCAGAGACTTCATATTCAATTGGTTTAATGTCAGTTTGGATCATCCTTTTTTGTTATGTTCCCTTTCACAGTGCCAGTACTAACTGGGGCTGTCAGCCACTGGTAAATGATCTCTTCTGTTTAAACTTTGGCCAGGTAGCTCAGACTCCAGTGGTGAAATAATAAACTACACCAGTACAGAGGTGATCTGTTAGAGAGCAGCCCTCTGGAGAAGGACCTGGGGGTCCTGGAGGACAACAACATATCTATGGGTCAGCAATGTGCCCTTCCTTGTGGCCAAGAGGGCCAACAAGATCCTGGGGTGCATCAAGAGGAGTGTGTCCAGCAGATCCAGGGTGGTTCTCCTCCCCCTCTACTCTGCCCTGGTGAAACTTCACCTGGAATATTGCATCCAGTTCTGGGCTCCCCAGTTCAAGAGGAACAGGGATCTACTCCAGAGAGTCTAAGAGAGGGCTGCCAGGATGCTGAAGGGACTGGAGCACTGCTTGTGAGGAGAGGCTGAGAGCCCTGGGGCTGTTTAATCTGGAGAGGAGAAGACTGAGGGGGGATTTAATCAATGTTGATAAATATCTGAGGGCTGGGCATCAGGAGGGATGGGACAGGCTCTGCTCACTTGCACCCTGGGATAGGGTAAGGGTCAATGGATAGCAACTCCAGCACAGGAGGTTCCACCTCAACATGAAGAGGAACTTCTTCACTGGGAGGGTCACAGAGCACTGAAACAGGGTCCCCAGAGAGGTTGTGGAGTCTCCTTCTCTGGAGACTTTCAAGCCTCATCTGGATGCATTCCTGTGTGACCTGCGCTGGATTCTATGGTCTTGCTCTGGCAGGGGGGTTGGACTGGAAGATCTCTGGAGGTTCCTTGCAGCCCCCAACATCTTGTGAGCCTGTGATGAAATCTTGCAAAGTGTGTGTCAGAGAGCTGGGAGGAAGGGTTTGGAGCAGATGGTGCTGCCTTATGAAATGGCAAGATCTCAGCAGCTGGAAAAAGGTCTGGAGGTTTCTGCAGCAGGTTGCACGATTCACTGGATCCTGTAAGACTGTACAGAAAGCGTAGATTTAGAAACCCAGTTGAGACTGCTTTTGGAATCACTGACTCACACATGGAGGTAGACATCAGCTCCAATTATGTGCTCAGGACTTCTAAGTCTTGTTGTAAAACTTCAACTTTGCTCCTCCTATTTCCGACAAGAGCCCAAAAGCTCAAAAGGCTCTGTGGAGAACGGGGTTGCAACTCTTTCATTGAGGCTGGCAACATCCTACAGTAACTGCTGTACAAGAGAGTAGCTTGATATGGGAAAGGCAAGGACGATGAATATTTCAAAAGAGCCTTCACAGGCACCTCTGTGCTCACAGGCATTTGCCAGTGCATGCTCCCTTGCTAATAGAGATCCCTCTGGTTATATTTGCTGGGCTTCAACAGCTGGGATCAGCCATGGCCCTAATTAGGCCTGCATTAGGAATCTGGCCTGCATTAGGAATAGTGTGGCCAGCAGGAGCAGGGAAGTCATTGTGCCCTTGTATTCTGCTTTGGTCAGGCCACACCTTGAGTCCTGTGTCCAGTTCTGGGCCCCTCAGTTTGAGAAGGACATCGAAACACTTGAATGTGTCCAGAGAAGGGCAACAAAGCTGGGGAGAGGCCTTGAGCACAGCGCTGTGAGGAGAGGCTGAGGGAGCTGGGGTTGCTTAGCCTGGAGAAGAGGAGGCTCAGGGGTGACCTCATTGCCCTCTACAACTACCTGAAAGGTGGTTGTAGCCAGGTGGGGGTTGGTCTCTTCTCCCAGGCAACCAGCACCAGAACAAGGGGACACAGTCTCAAGCAGTGCCAGGGGAGGTTTAGACTCGAGGTGAGGAGGAAGTTCTTCACTGCGCGAGTCATTCGTCATTGGAATGTGCTGCCCAGGGAGGTGGTGGAGTCATCGTCCCTGGAGGCGTTCAAGAGGGGATTGGACGTGGCACTTGGTGCCATGGGGTCTGTGTAGATAGGTTGGACTCGATGATCCTCGAGGTCCTTTCCAACCTAAGTTATACTGTGATACTGTGATACTGTAATTTGCCCATCCTATCATTAGATTGATACAAATTACTGTTTGGTGAGGTTTTTTTCCAATGTCATAACGTGGACCTGAAGAATACAGAGACAGGTTTCCTCTGAAAAGGAAGCTGCCCAGGGCAGCAGTGGAGTCCCCATGCCTGGAGAGATTTAAGAACTCTGTCAATACATGCTGGGCAGCGACTGGCTTGAGAGCAGCCCTGAAGAAAAGGACTTGGGAGTGCTGGTGGAGGAGAAGCTCAACATGAGCCAGCAGGGAGCACTTGCAGTCCAGTGAGCAAATCACATCCTGGGCTGCAGCAAGAGAAGGACAGCCAGCAGGTCGAGGGAGATGATTTGCCCCCTCTGCTCCACTGTGGTGAGACCCCACCTGGAGTATTGTGTCCAGTTCTGGAGCCTCTATTACAGGAAGGATCTGAAGGTGCTGGAAGGTGTCCAGAGAAGTGTCATGAGAATGATCAGAGGGCTGGAGCTGCTCTGCTATGAGGACAGACTGAGGGATATGGGGTTGTTCAGTCTGGAGAAGAGAAGGATGCAAGAAAACCTTATTGTGGCTTTCCAGTATCTGAAAGGAACCTACAAGAAAGCTGGCGAGGGACTTTTTAGGGTGTCAGGGAGTGATAGGACTAGGGGGAATGGAACAAAAGTAGAAATGGGTAGATTGGATGTCAGGAAGAAGTTCTTCCCCATGAGGGTGGTGAGACACTGGCACAGGTTGTCCAGGGAGGTGATGGAAGCCTCATCCCTGGAGTTGTTTGCAGCCAGGTAGGATGTGGCTGTGAGCAACCTGCTGTAGTGTGAGGTGTCCCTACCTATGGCAGGGGGGTTAGAACTGGATGGTCCTTGAGGTCCCTTCCAACCCTGACAGTTCTGTGATTCTCTGGTGCTGGGGGACACAGTTTTGAGCTGGACTTCATGGAGTCACAGAAGGTTGGAAAAGACCTCAAAGATCATCAAGTCCAACCTGTCACCCATGACCTCATGACCTGATAATCTTAAAGGTCTCTAACAACCAAACTTATTCCATGATTCTACTTTGTGTGTAAAATCATGGGATGGTTTCATGAAAAGGGGTTATTGTGTAGAAGTCTAGAATGCATTGCAGTGGAGGAAGCAGGTCCCTCTTCCTGACCAGCAGCACAGACTGAGATTTTTCTCTGACTAGTGATTATCATCCACTGAAAGTGCAGTTGTGATAATTGGCATTTATAAAGCTATTTTTGCTTTTCCTTTTCAAAAACTGGGTGTTTTCTTTTTTTGTCTTGGAAAACTGAGTGGTGCTTCCCATTTGCAGGCAAACAATGAACTTGTCACCGTACATCCATCACCCAGATGCTACTGACTGAAGGCAGAGAAACAACTCAAAGTCACCAAGCTCTGCTTAAATAATGAAGACATTAAAAGAGAGAAAGGCCAAAAGAGAAAGAGGAGAAGATTTCCAGGTGGAATCAATCTGGCCTAATTTATGTGGGGTTTTTTTATCCATTCCAGCCAGTCATACATGAGGTAGCAATCCAAGGCTGTCTTCAGAACTACAGTAGGCAATTTTCAATCATGAATCATCAGATGTGCTCTGCACACCTGCCTCCTGAGCTGATTCATCCACCAGACTCACTTGAGTTTATTCACTTGATTCCCACCAGCTACTTTGGGGATCCTAATCTGCTCTACACACCGGAGTGATTAGCTCTGATGTAGATGTTCACTTTGGCCATGTGCAGTTTGTGTCCTTCCCAGGCAACCTGTGACAGAACAAGAGGGCACAGTCTCAAGCTGTGCCAGGGGAGGTTTAGGCTGGATGTTAGTAAGAAATTCTTCACAGAAAGAGATTGGCCATTGGAATGTGCTGCCCAGGAAGGTGGTGGAGTCACCATCCCTGGAGGTGTTTAAAGAGAGACTGGATGAGGCACTTGGTGCCATGGATGATTAGATGGTATTGGGTGATAAGTTGGACCTGATGATCCCAAAGGTCTCTTCCAACCTGGTTAATTCTGTATCTCCCTTCAGCAGGGGACTTGATTGCACAGGTGAGATTTGCCATCACCCAAATGCTCATGCTTTGTGGAAAGAGCTGAAGAGAAGGTAGTCATGAGATTACTAAGGAGAGAAAACGTGTTCTTCATATTTAACTCTTCAGATTAGTTATAAACCAAACTCTTTCTGGGAGAAGCTCACCACGAGCAACCAGTAAGCTCCAGAAGGCAAACCATACCCTATGCTTTGAGGGTGATGGAGCCCTGGAGCAGGCTACCCACAAAGGTTGTGGAGTCTCTCTCTAGAGGCATTCAAGACCTATGCGGATATGTTCCTGTGTCACCTGCTCTAGGTGATCCTGCTTTGTCATGATAGACTAGACTAGACTAGACTAGACTAGACTAGACTAGACCAGGTTGGAAAAGACCTTCGAGATCATCGAGTCCAACCTATTGCCCAACACCATCTAATCAACTAAACCGTGGCACCAAGCACCCCATCCAGTCTTTTCCTAAACACCTCCAGGGATGGTGACTCCACCACCTCCCTGGGCAGCACATTCCAATGGCCAATCTCTCTTTCTATGAAGAACTTCTTCCTCACCTCCAGCCTAAACTTCCCCTGGTGCAGCTTGAGACTGTGTCCTCTTGTTTTGGTGCTGGTTGCCTGGGAGAAGAGACCAACCCCCACTCGGCTACAACCTGACCTCAGGGAGTTGTAAAGAGCAAAAAGGTCTCCCCTGAGCCTCCTCTTGATCTTCAGAGGTCCCTTCCAACCCCTTACTATTCTATGATTCTAGACATCTTGTATCAGGAATTGCATGTTTTCCATGCACTTGCATATTTTCTCAGCTTTGTTGGTGGGTGTGAGCTCCAGCTTCATGGAGAAAACATGAGAAGGCACTAGGTATATAGGGAGATGGTTCTTGTGTTGGATGGATAGTTCAGATCACAAGAGTAGGGGAAGGCACTGGCAAAACTGCCAATATCAGAAGAGCTAATCTGCTTATAACTCAGTTAATGAAATGGTCTCATGAACACAGCTTTAATAAACCCCCTAATCAGTGGTTATCTCTTCAGTCATCTGTTGTGACACTGAGGAGCTTTACTCCACTGCAGCCATGTCAGATGGTGCCACTTCTCATCTTATAGGAGTGTCTTTATCACATGTGACAGCACGACAGGCAGCTCGATCCAAACACTGATTAGGTGCTTTGATGTCCCAGATGCCGGAATGAATATGAGGATTGCTTCAAGTCCTTGGCATCTGTGACCAGAAATGTGATGTGATCACGGTATATTTGCACATTTCCTGTTGATCTTCTCAATTCCAATTTCCCTAGACTGAAAAAAACATCAGATCCGAGTGGGCTCTGCACTTTGAACAGTTCAGGCTCAAGAAAAAGTGTGGCCATGGCACTTTGGGGCAGGGTTTAATGACCACAGTGGTATTGGGCAACAAAGCTGGGGAGGGGTTTGGAGCACAAGCCCTGTGAGGAGAGGCTGAGGGAGCTGGGGTTGCTTAGCCTGGAGAAGAGGAGGCTCAGGGGAGACCTTATTGCTCTCTACAACTCCCTGAAGGGAGGTTGTAGCCAGATGGAGGTTGGTCTCTTCTCCTGGACAGCCAGCACCAGAACAAGAGGACAGAGTCTCAAGCTGTGCCAGTCGAGGTTCAGGCTTGATGATAGGAAGAAATTCTTCCCAGAAGGAGATATTGGCCATTGCAATGTGCTGCCCAGGGAGGTGGTGGAGTCACCATCACTGGAGGTGTTTAAGAAGAGACTGGATGGGGTGCTTGGTGCCATGGTTTAGTTGATTAGATGGTGTTGGGTGATAGGTTGGACTTGATGATCTCGAAGGTCTTTTCCAACCTGGTTAATTCTATTCTATTCTATTCTATTCTATTCTATTCTATTCTATTCTATTCTATTCTATTCTATTCTACTCTACTCTACTCTACTCTACTCTACTCTACTCTACTCTATACTGTCCTATCCTATCCTATCCTATCCTATCCTATCCTATCCTATCCCATCCTATCGGGTAGATGGTTGGACTCAATGACCTTAGAGGTCTTTCCCAACTGAAACCATTCTGTGATCCTGCACCACTGGGCTCGATTTTTGCAAAGGAAGTGCTGAATTTGCCCCTGTGTACTGGGACAGGGAAGAAGCTGTTATTTTCTGATGGAAGAGTTCTTCTCCTTAGAGATGCTGAAGAAACAGAAGTTCAAAATTACAGCATGGGACAGTCTAAAGCTTTGGAAATCAGACAAACTATAAACATTAATTAGGTGAGCTTTCAAAAGTGATTTTGCAGGAAAAAGCCATCTAGAAAGCAGCCATTGGTCAAGCCCAAATGCTTCCTTCAGTCCTTGCTTTCAGAGCTGATATATGAACCGTGAAGCCAACAAGAAGCATTCTGCAGTGTAAGTGTCACCAGAAAGCAGCCTCCACTGGCGAGAGAGGGAGCTTGGTGCTAGGATGCCAGGGTAGGTTTTTTGAGGTGACATGATGCCATTATACCTGAAGTAGTGCAGTCCTTGAAGCTATTCATCTTGCTTTGCTATTTCTGTATAAAAGCACTTAGAAGAATTAATGATGTTATTTCTTGTAACAACCTCTAAGCCTGTGGCTTGCTCCGACTTAATCGGACTGGTGTGTTCCCTGTGTGTTTCCTGGGATGTGGAGGCTTTGAAAAGCCTTAATAAAAGCAACCAAAGCCTCTGATGAGTCACAGTTTAATGAGTCATAGGTGGGATTGACTTCTAGGGGCTGGTTGCCCTCTTGGAGACCTGCTCTTCAAAATTCCCAGCAGTTGTCATGCTTTCTCCCACGCTGCCCTCAGGAGTGGGAAGAACTCAGTAAATACCCACACAGTCACCTTGCTGTCCTTTAAATCCAGCTCTCAAAATACCAAGAGAAGAGGGAGAGAAGGGAGTTCATGGCTCCATGGCAATCCTGATATTTTATTACAGCCAAGGTCTAAGTTTTCTTATGCCATTTTCTGTTTACTGTTTTGCACCATGCTCTGTGTTGGTTTATATGAAGTCCTTATAGCAGCTTTCCAGAAGTTAAAGGGAGCCTACAGGGAATATGGGGGAGGACACTTGATCAGAGGGTCGTAGAATCATAGAGTCATAGAATCAATAAGGTTGGAAAAGACCTCAGGGATTATCAAGTCCAACCTATTACCTAGTACCTAAAACTTCCTGACAACTAAACCATGGCTCCAAGTGCCACATTCCAAGCCCTTTTTGAACACCTCCAGGGACAGTGACTCCACCACCTCCCTGGGCAGCACATTCCAATGGCTAAAAACTCTTTTTGGGAAGAACTTCCTCCTCACCTCCAGCCTAAACCTCCCCTGGTGCATCTTGAGACTGTGTCCTCTTGTTCTGGTGCTGGCTGCCTGGGAGAAGAGACCAACCTCTGCCAGTCTACAACCCCCCTTCAGGTAGTTGTAGAGAGCAATAAGGTCACCCCTGAGACTCAATGCCCTCATCCAGATCATCAATAAAGATGTTAAAGAGCACAGGGCCCAGCACTGATCCCTGGGGCACACCACTAGTGCCTGGCTGCCAGCTGGCTGTGGCACCATTCACCACCACTCTCTGGGCTCGGCCATCCAGCCAGTTCCTAACCCAATGCAGTGTGCTCCCATCCCAGCCATGGGCTGACAGCTTGGCCAGGAGTTTGCTGTGGGGGGACCCTAAAAACAGTGTTAGTATATTTATTCAAATATGCTGATCACAGTCATTAATTAACAGTTATTAATTGATCTTAATAACTAGAGGCCAATCACAGAATCAGATAACTTCCAGAGGTAATCAAGTGCAAGCCACCTACCAAAGCAGGATTACTTACAGCAGGTCACACAGGAACTCATCCACTAAATGGTGCTCCAAATAATTGCACAGATACTTTCTGTTGGGTTGGCAAGGACATGCCCCATTAACTTTTGATGAAGAAGGATTATATTACTCTCCAGCTGCTCAGAAAATAAAGATCTTGCAGCTCACTGCACAATATGCCAAGAGAAAAACACACCAAACAAAAGCTGGTTTATGACTGTCTCCCCTGGTTGTTAACAGGGAAAGCTTTTGTCCAACACATGATCAATGCCATTGAAAACTTCTATCAAAATGATGTAGCTGATCCAGAAAGGTGAACAGAGTGTACAGAGTACATCTCAAAGCTGGGTGCAAAGAAGGAGACCCTCTATCACTATATTGCCAATTGATCCACTGACAATTGATCTACAATCACGGAACATATCTGGTTGGAAGAGACCTCAAGGATCATCCAGCCCAACCTTTTGACCCAGCACTGAATGGCCAGCACTAAACCATGTCCCTAAGTGCCAGGTCCACAGGGCTGCTTAAACACCTCCAGGGTTGTTGACTCCACCACTGCCCTGGGCAGACCACTCCAATGTTTGAGGACTTTTTCAGTGAAGAAATATTTCCTAATATCCATCCTGAACCTCCCCAGACACAGCTTGTAACTATTTCCCTAGTCTTTAACAAGAGAACAGTGGCAGTAGCTATCAGTAAGGCAAACCACTGCTACAGAAGTCTGAGATTATTTGGCTTCATTGAGCTAATCATTTGAAGGTTTGAATTACACCTTGGCAACTCTTGTGTCTTCTTGCTACCTGACTGGCCTTAAGATCCACGTGAAAAGAGCTACAGGGTTTACACTAAGCCCACTCACAACTCCTTTACAACCTTAGAATCATTGATTTGGCAAAGACAATACAAGATTCCTGGGATGGCTTCTCCATTGCATCCAGAGCCAGCCTCATTCTGTATCTGTCTCTTGTTTAAAGTACAAGGCCTGAAGATGGTTCACCTGAAAAAAAAAAAGGGAGGGGGGGGGGGGGGGGGGAAAGATCAATAGAGAACCTGGACGACTGCTCAAAGAAGACATGAAATCAGTAGGATTTCCTCTCTCTTACTTTGACTGCAGAATACCCAGGAGGAACTTGCTTAGATCAATATCTGTGAAAGCAATAGAGGTTTTGAGCTGCTGGAGTCCTGTTGGGATTGCCTCTTATTTCTTTCACTCCCTGAAGCTTGTAAGCACAAACACACAGGAGGATCAAATGGTGTGAGAAGTCTGAGAGGAGAAAAACACATCCAACTTACTAAAGCAGCTGCTGGGGTTCGTGGCTGGACCATGAGAAGTGGATAGAACAGATACGTCAGTGCTGAAGAAATTGGGAGGGAGGATTTCTAAGTCCCAGGGGCCTCACACATCAGCTGAGGACCTGTCAGTCCTTCTCTCATGTAGCCTTGAATGGTCCTTGCTCAGCCCTGCTCCCCATGATGTAAGAAGTTCAGACAACTCCAATGGCTGCAGCTCATCAAATCACAGAATCACAGATGTGATTTGGCTGCAAAGAATAGAGAAGAGTAGAGTAGAGTAGAGTAGAGTAGAGTAGAGTAGAGTAGAGTAGAGTAGAGTAGAGTAGAGAGAATGGAATGGAATGGAATGGAATGGAATGGAATGGAATGGAATGGAATGGAATGGAATGGAATGGAATGGAATGGAATTAACCAGGCTGGAAAATACCTTTGAGATTATTGAGTCCAACCTATCACCCAACACCATCTAATCAACTAAACCATGGCACTAAGGACCCCATTGAGTCTCCTCCTAAACATCTCCAGTGATGGTGACTCCACCACCTCCCTGGGCAGCACATTCCCATGGCCAATCTCTCTTTCTATGAAGAACTTCTTTCTAACATCCAGACTAAACCTCCCCTGGTGCATCTTGGGACTGTGTCCTATTATTCTGGTGTTGGTTGAGTGGGAGAAGAGACCAACCCCCACCTGGCTCCAACCTCCCTTCAGGGAGTTGTAGACAGCAATAAGGTCTCATGGGAAGAGCAGAAAATACTTTCCTTTAGTGAGTCTATGGAAGTGGCAAGCTGAATGAAGGATCTGACTAGCATCCATAAATGCATCAGGCTGGAATTGAAATCACTAGTGAAATTAAGGCAGGGCAGGAACAAGAACAAACATGACCAGTAATATATTTGGGTTGGAAATTAGAAAGTTGCTTCTCTTTTGTCATTTCAGAGCAATGAGGCTCTGGAACAGCATCCCATTAGGAGGTGCAAAAGCAATTAGTCTGCAAAAGATAATAAACTAGTGGGTCTCACAGACCCCAGGAGAACTGTGGAAGATAAGCATAACATTCAAAATGATCTGAGCAAATTAAAGATATGGTCTGAAATAAATAGGATGCAGTTCGAGGCAGGAAATTAAAGATGCTGCTTGTAACTGGGAACAAGCAAGTGCCTGGAAACCAGATGAAAAATTCCCTCCTGCCAAGTTCTGTAGGAAACAAGAGTGAGCAAAAGAAAGCCAGAGTCAGCCTTACCTGGAGAGCACACTGGCCTTAAACTGACAGCAAAGTTGGAGGCATGTGGGTAAGGCATGTGATGAAAAGCATCCTGCTTTCCTCAGGCACTGGAAATATCCCAGTCACCAGTTCAGAGGCTTTACCTGCAGAGATACATGGGCAGTTCAAAGTCTAACACAGCAAGCTTCATAGACTGCTTTGGGCTGGAAGGGACCATACACATCATCTAGCTCCAGCCTCCCTGCCAGGGGAAGAATGACAAGAGATTTGGAAAGCAGATCATCTAAATAAAGAGCCATGCAGCCCAGAGGGCAAATCATATCCTATGCTGCACCAAGAGGAGTGTGTAGACAGGCAGAGATTGGTCTCTTCTCCCAGGCAGCCAGCACCAGAACAAGAGGACACAGTCTCAGGCTGCACCAGGGGAGGTTCAGGCTGGAGGTCAGGAGGAAGTTTTACACAGAGAGAGTGATTGCCCATTGGAATGGGCTGCCTGGGGAGGTGATGGAGTCACCATCGCTGGAGGTGTTCAGGAGGAGACTTGACAGGCTGCTTGGTGCCATGGTTTAGTTGGCTGGGTGGTGTTGGATGATAGGTTGGACACGATGATCTTGAAGGTCTCTTCCAACCTGGTTTATTCTATTCCACTCTATTCTATTCTAGCCCGTTGCTCTCCTCTTGTGAAAGCCCACCTTGACTGTGGATCTGGGCAACCTGATCTAGTGTGAGGTGTCCCTGCCCATGGCAGGGTTGGAACTAGATGATCCCTCAGCCTCTCCTCACAGGGCTGTGCTCCAAACCCCTCCCCAGCTTTGTTGCCCTTCTCTGGACACCTCCCAGCAACTCAACATCTTTCCTAAACTGAGGGGCGCAGAACTGGACACAGGACTCAAGGTGTGGCCTGGTTGCTCTTGATTATGCAACAATAACAACAAATCAAACATTTCTTTGTTTTTTTCCTGAAGCTGACCTACAAATAGAAGCAGCCTTGGAGCTCTTGTGGATACTTCTATGGAACAAAAAAGCAATTATGTAGCTTCTTCTGTCATTTCTGCTTAATGATATCATGCAATGTACTTAAGAAGTTCAGTGGCACGGTGATGAATTAACCTCAAAGCAAAACCAGCGTGCATAACTGAGCTCTAAGTTCCTATGCTAATTGCAGGCCTGCCACTTGAGGGTGTTAGAAATACTGATTCTTGATGGAATAGCTCATTCAGCTTTCCCATTTGGACATTTCAGTGTTGCTCATTATTATGGTCTTCAAGTGTACAAGGAAAGATATGATGCAATTAGGAGGAGAATTAGGCATGGAGCTAACCATGAGGTGGACTCCCAGGGGAAAAAAAAACAAACAAACAAAAAAGCTGTTCTAATTATAGGATAGGATAGGATAGGATAGGATAGGATAGGATAGGATAGGATAGGATAGGATAGGATAGGATAGGATAGGATAGGATAGGGTGGGATGGGATGGGATGGAATGCAATAGAATAGAATAGAATAGAATGGAATGGAATGGAATAGAATAGGATAGAATAGAATAGAATTAACCAGCTTGAAAAAGACCTTTGAGATCACTGAGTCCTACCTATCAACCAGAAACATCTAATCAACTAAACAATGGTACCAAGTGCCAGATCCAGTCCTTTTGTGAACACCTCCAGGGATGGTGACTCCACCACCTCCCAAGGCAGCACATTCAAGTGGCAAATCTCTCTTTCTGTGAAGAACTTTCTCCTCTCCTCCAGCCTAAACTTCCCCTGGTGCAGCTTAAGACTGTGTCCTCTTGTTCTGGTGCTGACTGCCTGGGAGAAGAGACCAACCCCCACCTGGCTACAACCTTCCTTCAGGTAGTTGTAGACAGCAAGAAGGTCTGCCCTGAGCCTCCTCTTCTCCAGGCTAAGCAAGCCCAGCTCCCTCAGCCTCTCCTCACAGGGCTGTGCTCAAGGCCTCTCCCCAGCCTTGTTGCCCTTCTCTGGACACATTCAAGAGTCTCAATGTCCTTCTTAAACTGAGGGCCCCAGAACTGGACACAGGACTCAAGGTGTGGCCTAACCAGTGCTGAGTACAGGGCACAATGACTTCCCTGCTCCTGCTGGCCACACTCTTCCTGATGCAGGCCAGGATGCCACTGGCCTTCTTGGCCACCTGGGCATACTGCTGGCTCATGTTCAGCATGAGCCAGTTGGCACTTGGGAGGGCAGAGCACCAGGTCTTTACTACCTTGCCCTGCCTAATGTGAAAGAACCAGAGGAGATTTGAGTATGAAAGAAAATTCAGCCTGGCCTCTGGGAGTTAATTGTGTACAGAGAATGCTGAGAGGACTGACAGATAATAGGATTAGAATGACTCAGAATGGCAGAGCTTATTAAAACTTTATATTCCACCCACAGAAAGGGACAAACCAGCTCTTTCACTGGGGGGCCAGAACACTTGTACTATTAAGGATCAAACCTGGGGGGGTTGGGGATTTTTTTGTGTGCATTTTCTGCTAAACTTTCAGGACTTAGGTCAAGAGGTTTAAAAGTGAAAAACAAAAAAGTTTTCAGGATTTTCTGTTTCCTTTCCTTTTTTTTTCCACTTCTTGAAAGGAGCTTTTGCTACCCTGTACAAATATGAGCAAAACTTGTAGAGAGTGGATGGGAAAGCATCTTTCCCAGCTTTACTTCGAGTTCAAGTCAGAGCAGAGCTTTGGCAGCTGCTCTCAGGAGCAGAGCTCATTGCACCAGATGGCAATGAGGAGGGCTAGGCTAAGGTCAGAAGTTATCTTTAGATGGCATTACAAGATCTGCAAAACACACCAAGGAAAGCTCACCTTTGCACCCTAAGCCCAGTCCCTGGAATTTGGTATTTCCAGCTAGATTTTAGTCTTGAAACCCTCATTACTGTTGAAATTTGTCATAACCCATAGAACAGTTTTCCAGTTGTTGGTCAACACTTGGTGTTCCAGTGACTGGACCAGGGATCAGTGCTGGGCACCATCCTCTTTAATATCTTCATTGATGATCTGGATGAGGGGACTGAGTCAGTCATCAGTAAATTTGCAGATGACATCAACCTGGGAGCAGATGTTGATCTGTTAGAGGAAAAAAGGGCTCTGCAGAGGGACCTCGACCGACTGGACAGATGGGCAGAGTCCAACAGGATGGCATTCAACAAGTCCAAGTGCCGAGTGCTGCACTTTGGCCACAACAACCCCATGCAGTGCTGCAGGCTGCGGTCAGAGTGGCTGGAGAGCAGCCAAACAGAAAGGGACCTGGGGGTACTGGTTGAAAACCACCTGAACATGAGCCAGCAGTGTGCCCAGGTGGCCAAGAATTCCAATGGCATCCTGGCCTGCATCAGCAATAGTGTGGCCAGCAGGAGCAGGGAAGACATTGTGCCCCTGTACTCAGCACTGGTTAGGCCACACCTTGAGTCCTGTGTCCGGTTCTGGGCCCCTCAGTTTAAGAAGGACATTGAGACACTTGAACGTGTCCAGAGAAGGGCAACAAGGCTGGGGAGAGGTCTGGAGCACAGCCCTGTGAGAAGAGGCTGAGGGAGGTAGGGTTGTTTAGCCTGGAGAAGAGGAGGCTCAGGGGAGACCTTCTTGGTCTCTACAGCTACCTGAAGGGAGGTTGTAGCCAGGAGGGGGTTGGGCTCTTCTCTCAAGCAACCAGCACCAGAACAAGAGGACACAATCTCAAGCTGTGCCAGGGAAAGTTTAGGATGGAAGTGAGGAGAAAGTTCTTCCCAGAGAGAGTTGTTAGCCGTTGGAATGTGCTGCCCAGGGAGGTGGTGGAGTCATCATCCCTCGAGGTGTTCAAGAAGGGATTGGATGTGACACTTGGTGCCATGGTTTAGTAGTCATAACGTTTTGGGTGACAGGTTGGACTTGATGATCTCTGAGGTCTTTTCCAACCTTATTGATTCTATGACAAAAAATAGCAAAACTTTATTTTCCATGATCTGTCACTGGGGGGACTGGAGGGGTAGGGGGGTGGGGGAACGGCAGCGAACCTAAGGAAAAACCCTCATCAAGTTTTCACTTTCTAGCTTAAGAATTGACTAGAATGAACCTTCCAGTTTTGGTCCTTGTCAAGCTTTTCTCCTGTCATAACAAGGCAAAATATATCTCTCTCTATATATATTCACTCAAGGCTTCTCAGGAATGCCTGCCCTGTCTTCTATTATTAAGAGGGGAAGGAAGAGAGATGACAACTCAATTAAGGAAACATTTTCGATGCATTTTGTCTCTCACTTGTGAAAAAAAGAGTGGTTGGGACCTAAGCATCTGCTTACATCTTGCTTGTTAGCTTGCTTCTTTGGCAGTGCAAGGCTTTTTCTTTCCTTTTCTTTCTGGTTTTGGTTGGTGGGTGGGTGTTGGGTTTAGGGTTTTTTTCAGGAAGAATTACTTCATAAACCACAAATTGATTCAGAGTATGATTCTCAAAAGACTCTGTCTAAAATCATATCCTTGCTGAGGGCTGCAGAGGCCTTTCAGATGTATTTTTGTGGGTCTCCTAAACACACACTTCAGTGTTATTTATAATAAAAAGATTCAGATGGCTGCAGGCAATGAGAAATTGAGTCTTAGATTTCTCTGGCCTGCTCTTGTATGTTTATTCAGAGCTGAAGTCTCCTAAGGAAGGCACTGTGCTAACAGCATTTGGGCACTAAGGCTTCTCATATTAATGGAGATTTTATTGTGCTGCTAAAATTACAGAATGGCTTCAGTTGGAAAGGACCTTAAAGATCATCTAGTTCCAACCCCTGCCATAGGCAGTGACACCTCCCACTAGACCAGGCTGCTCAAAGCCTCATCCACTCTGACCTTAGACAGTTCTGGGGTGAAGCATCCACAACCTTTAGTGTCAATCCACCTTCATAGTAAAGAACTTTATGTCTAAGACATTTCTATAGAAAATAAATAAGATGGAACAAAAAAATCCTCAGCTTTAGAGCAGAATTTATTTTCAGCTGGAGGGCTTAAGATTTGGGGATGAAGACTGTAGGCAGAGGGTTGGAGCACCTCTGCTGCAAAGACAGGCTGAGGGAGCTGGGATTGTTCAGCCTGGAAATGACTCCGGGGAGACCTGATAGCAGCTTGCCAGTAGCTGAAGGGGGCTGCAAGAAGGATGGAGAGAGACTGTTGACAAAGATCTGTAGTGATAGGATGAGGGGCAATGGCTTCAAACAAGATTCTATTCTATTCTATTCTATTCTATTCTATTCTATTCTATTCCATTCCATTCCATTCCATTCCATTCCATTCCATTCCCAGTCTCAAGCTGCACCAGGGGAAATTTAGGCTGGAGGTTAGGAGGAAGTTCTACACAGAGAGAGTGATTGCCCATTGGAATGTGCTGCCCAGGGAGGTGGTGGAGTCACCATCCCTGGAAGTATTCAAGAGGGGATTGGATGTGGCACTTGGTGCCATGGTTTAGTCATGAGGTCTGTGGTGACAGGTTGGACTCGATGACATTTGAGGTCTCTTCCAACCCTGATGATTCTGTGATTCTGTGATTTAGATTAGGTGTTAAGAACAAGTTCTTTACTATGAGAGTGATGGAACACTGGAACAAGTTCCTTGGGAGGCTGGGTTGGGGTGCCTCCCAGAAAATATGCAAAGTGGGGCTTGCAGGGCTCTGGGCAGCCTGACCTAGTTGAGGATGTCCCTTCTGACTGCAGCAGGGGTTGGATTAGGTGACCTTTAGAGCTCCCTTCCAACCCAAACCATTCTATGCTTCTGTGAAGACTGCTAGTGACAAAACAACCACCTTTCCATCCCAGCAGCACAAGAGTTAAATAGACAATGTTCCAACATGTGATTGCTATGCATTATTTGACCTTGTTATTTACAATAGGGGCATATTTCATCTGATTGCGTTGAACATCTTTGATAGTCTATCCTCACACCCTTCCAACAGCAGTTCATCTGCTATGGATGTGGTAGTCACAAACAGTAAGTAGACTAACTTCCTGCAATAAACCTCTCTTATGGCTCAGTGTTTGTTTAATGGTGTAGAGCTTGCCCAAGAAAAAGATCCCATGAGAAATGCTAACTGCAGTGAAAAATGAAGGAGGTATTTAAAAGCTGTGTCTCACTGGAGGTGTTTAAAAGCTGTGGAGATGTGGTGCTAAGGGAGATGGTTTAGTGGTGGACTTGGTAGTGCTGGGCTAATGGTTGGACTTGATGATGACAGAATCATAGAATTGTTTTGGTTGGAAAAGATCCTGAAGATCATTGAGTCCACCTAGCACCACCATGGCCATTAAACCATGTCCCAAAGTGCCATGGCCACACCTTTGTTGAACACCTCCAGGCATGGTGACTCCACCATCTTCCTGGGCAGCCTTTTCCAGTGCCTGACCACTCTTGCAGCATAGAAATTTTTCCTCATCTCCAATCTAAACCTCCCCTGGCACAACTTCAGGTAATTTCCTCATTCTATCACCTGATACTAGGGAGAAGAGACCAAGCTCTACCTCACTGCAACTCCCCTGGGCAGCCTGTTCCAATCCCTGACCACACCTACAGCAAAGAAATTTTTCCTAATCTCCAACCTAAACCTCCCTTGGCACAACTTCAGGTCATTTCCTTTCATTCTATCACCTGATACTAGGGAGAAGAGACCAACCCCCATCTCACAACAACTTCCTTTCAGGACCCTGAAAAAGGTCTCTTCCAACCTAAACAATTTCATGATTCTGTGGCTCCAAAGCAGAACAACAATTATTGGCCATAGATTAGCACCAAACAGCTACAGAGACAACAAAATAAGGTACAGATGTGCTCCATGGCTTCATGTAATTGAAGATTCATTTGTATTCCAGCCTAAAGGGTGGCTTGCAAATAGGAGCTGCAACTCAATCATGTAACATCCTCCTTAGGGAGTGCAAAGCGCTGCTCAGTGACACCAGTGTCTGTTAAACAAGTGGCTGAGGGAACTGGGGGTGTTTAGCCTGTAGATGAGGAGGCTCAGGGGAGGCATTATAGCTCTCTACAACTACCTGAAGGGAGGTTGTAGCCAGGTGGGGGTTGGTCTCTTCTCTAGGCAACCAGCACCAGAACAAGAGTACACAGTCTCAAGCTGAGTCAGGAGAGGCTTAGAGTGGAGGTTATGAAGAAGTTCTTCCCAGCACGAGAGATTGGCCATTGGAATGTGCTGCCCAGGGAGGTGGTGGAGTCACCATCACAGAAGGAGTTCAGCAAGAGACTGGATGAGGTACTTGGTTGCATGGTTTAGTTGATTAGATGGTGTTGAGTGATAGGTTGGACTCGATGATCTCAAAGGTCTCTTCCAACCTGGTTAATTCTGTGTTCTGACACAGTTTAAAGTCAAAGAAGAACATCTGATAATCAGTGTAGAAAAAAGGATGGTCTGCTTTCCCAGTTTGCCAAACCTACTTGCAGAAGGTCATGTGAGGTGAGTGATCATTGCTAGGACTTTTTATCCTCTAAGAAAAGAGTAACATTTCTCATCAGCAGCCTTGAAATTATTGCCAGAAGTGTTTGGAGATGAGTGGAAGAGATACAATTACACAGCCCTGTTATTATTTATACCTTGCTTGTGCTCTTTAATTACAGCTCACATATTTTACCTTCAGAAGCTTGAGTCACTTCTGTAGCTGCCTCCAAGATTTATAACTTTCCTAGCAATAACAGTATAATTTTTACCCCCATGAGACATAACACATGCATAGAAACCCTCCCCCAAAACCATATCCCATCTCAGGTTTGGGACACTTTGAGCTTCCAGAGCTTTTTCTCACCTTGCCTTCATGACATCATTTTCTATAGATAGAAAATGGTGGTGAATGGTGCCACATCCAGCTGGCAGACAGGCACTAGTGGTGTCCCCCAAGGATCAGTGCTGGGCCCCAGCCTGTTTAATATCTTTATTGATAATCTGGATGAGGGGATTGAGTCCATCATCGGTAAATTTGCAGATGACACCAAGCTGAGGGCAGGAGTTGGTCTGTTAGAGGGTAGAAGGGCGAAGGACTCTGCAGAGGAACTTTGCCAGGCTGGACAGATGGGCAGAGACCAACATGATGCCATTCAACAAATCCAAGTGCTGGGTGCTGCACTTTAGCCACAATAACTCCATGCAGTGCTACAGGCTGGGGACAGAGTGGCTGGAGAGCTGCCAAACAGAAAGGGACCTGGGGGTACTGGTTGACAGCATCTGAACATGAGGCTGCAATGTGCCCAGGTGGCCAAGAAGGCCAATGGCATCCTGGTCTGCATTAGGAATAATGTGGCCAGCAGGAGCAGGGAAGTCATTGTGCCCTGTGCTCAGCACTGGTTAGGCCACACCTTGAGTCCTGTGTCCAGTTCTGGGCCCCTCAGAAGGACATTGAGACACTTGAACATATCCAGAGAAGGGCAACGAGGCTGGTGAGAGGTCTGGAGCACAGCCCTGTGAGGAGAGGCTGAGGGAGCTGGGGTTGCTTAGCCTGGAGAAGAGGAGGCTCAGAGGAGACCTCATTGCTCTCTCCAACTACCTGAAGGGAAGTTGTAGCCAGGTGGGGGTTGGTCTCTTCTCCCAGATAACCAGCAAAAAATCAAGAGGACAGAATCTCAAGCTGTGCCAAGGGAAGTTTAGGCTGGAGATGAGGAGAAAGTTCTTCCCACAAAGAGAGATTGGCCATTGGAGTGTGCTGCCCAGGGAGGTGGTGGATTCACCATCCCTGAAGGTGTTCAAGAGGGGATTGGATGTGGCACTTGGTGCCATGGTTTAGTAGTCACGAGGTGTTGGGTGACAGCTTGGACTTGATGATCCCTGAGGTCTTTTCCAACCTTATTCATTCTATGATTCTATGATACTTCAGAAATCTCAACTGGTAAACATCTTAAAAATCCCCTGGTTGATGTGAAAAGGGAGTGGATTCAAGAGAGTAGTAAAGAGATGTTTAAAAAGGGGAATCAGAACCAACTCTCAAAGCCCCTAAGCTTCAGTTTCTGGAAATAATGGAATTAAATTTTTAGACATTTCATAAGCACTTAGATCACAGCATGGTGGCAAAGATATGGCTGAGGTGGAACTGTCAAGATTGAATCACGTTAAAGCAGCCTAATTTCTATCTCTGCCTGGTAATTTAGTCTATTTAAATTGAGAGGGGAAAGAAAAGAAAGACGGAAAAGGAAGCGATAAGAGGTCTAAAAAGCTTTGCATACTGCTCTGATATGCAGGTCTCAAAGACATTAGGGAATGTGACCTATATTTCACATTTAAATCACTGCCTAAAGGAGAAGAGAAGGAAAATCGTTTGGGGTTTTTTGCTTGGTTGGTTTTGGTTTGATTGGTTTACTTTGTTTTGCTTTGCTTTGGTTTCACAGTATCACGGAATCACCAAGGTTGGAAGAGACCTCAAAGATCATCAAGTCCAACCTGTCACCCAACACCTCATGACTAAGCCATGGCACCAAGTGCCACATCCAGCAATATTCACAGTATCACCAAGGTTGGAAGGGACCTCAAAGATCACTGAGCCCAACCTGTCAACCACAGACCTCATGACTAAACCATGGCACCAAGTGCCAAAGGGAGGACACTGCTGTCAAGAGAGAACACTCCTGCCCACTGCAGGTTTGAACTCACGACCTTCCCATTAAGGGTCTTATGTACTACCAACTGAGCCATACCAGTTCTCAATCCCCTCTTGAACACCTCCAGGGATGGTGACTCCACCACCTCCCTGGGCAGCACATTCCAATGGCTAACAACTCTCTCTGGAAAGAACTTTCTCTTATCATCCAGCCTAAACTTCCCCTGGTGCAGCTTCAGACTGTGTCCTCTTGTTCTGGTGCTGGTTGCCTGGGAGAAGAGACCAACCCCCACCTGGCTATAACCTCCCTTCAGGGAGTTGTAGAGAGCAAGAAGGTCTCCCCTGAGCCTCCTCTTCTCCAGGCTAAGCAAGCCCAACTCCCTCAGCCTCTCCTCACAGGGCTGTGCTCCAGACCCCTCCCCAGCCTTGCTGCCCTTCTCTGGACACCTTCCAGCAACTCAACATCATTCCTAAACTGAGGGGCCCAGAACTCTCTCTTGCTGGGAAGAACTTTCTCCTTACCTCTAGCCTAACCTTCCCCTGGTGCAGCTTGAGTCTGTGTCCTCTTGTTCTGGTTTGATTTGTTTGGTTTGGTTTGTTTTTGGTTTGTTTGGTTGGTTTGGTTTGGTTGGTTGGTTTGGTTTGGTTTGGTTTAATGGGAGGATGTTTCCTGTGGAAGTCCTGAAGAATCTGTCCTGCACCTGGTTTTATTTCACACTTTCATTGGTGACTTAACTATGGAGATACTCTGGAAACCAGAAGCATAATTTTAAGTCACTTTGCTAAATTTGGCAGAAGTCAACCAGCTGAAGCTGCTGTTGTACAGCTGTACTGGGGCTGTCCCTGGCCTCAGGATTTTTCTGGCCATGGGAGCAATTTCAGCTGCTCCCCCTGAATGCTCTGCACAACCTTCTTACATTTATTCTTGCCAGCTCAGACCCTGCACTGAGTAGAAAGTCCTTCTCATTTTTCAAGGTCGAGGACACAGTCTCAAACTGCACCAGGGGAGGTTTAGGCTGGATGTAAGGGAGAAGTTCTTCATAGCCTGGAGAAGAGGAGGCTCAGGGGAGACCTTATTGCTGTCTACAACTACCTGAAGGGAGGTTGTAGCCAGGTGAGAGTTGGTCTCTTCTCCCAGGCAACCTGTGACAGAACAAGAGGACACAGTCTCAAGCTGTACCAGCGTAAGTTTAGGCTAATGTGAGGAAGAAGTTCTTCATAGAAAGAGAGATTGGCCATTGGAATGTGCTGCCCAGGGAGGTGGTGGAGTCACCATCACTGGAGGTGTTTAGGAGGAGACTTGATGGCATCCTTGGTTGCATGGTTTTGTTGATTAGATGGTGTTGGATGATAGGTTGGACACGATGATCTTGAAGGTCTCTTCCAACCTGGTCTGGTCTATTCTATTCTATTCTATTCTATTCTATTCTATTCTATTCTATTCTATTCTATTCTGCTCTTCTCTGCTCTGCTCTGCTCTGCTCTGTTCTTTTACTTTGTGGCTTGTGGCTTGTGGCTGAACGAGAAGTGTGCTGCTGGCTAACAAATTGAGGACTTCTAGCTTTGCAAAGGGCTCATGTAGACTCTTACCAATCCATTAATTAATGAAGGGATAAGAAAAGTACAACAGACATCAACGGAGGTGGATGGCACAGGGTGGGAGTTGAGATATCTGATTAAGATTCCGCAGGAGCAAAGAGGAGATACTGCACCAAAACATGATGTCAGAGATAAGCTGATGAGAAGTGAGAAGCATCTAGCCTCTGAAATGCAGTATCTCCTGACCCTATTGGATTTCTACCAGCAAATTTCCAATTTAGAAGGGAAACCATGCTCTGAGACACATGTTTGAAAGGCTGTCAAAAGCCTTTAGTGTCACTGGCTCTCCAGCATCCTATCAATCATAGTGGCCTTGAGTTTGAATTATTTGGAGTTTCTTTTTCAATGACAGGAACATTTTCCCTGATTTTGCCACTTCAACAGACACAGAGGAGTCAGTTATGAAGAAAAAGCAGTTCCTGTTGCTAAAGAGCAATGACAGGTTGGTCTCTTCTCCCAGGCAGCCAGCACCAGAACAAGAGGACACAGTCTCAAGCTGAGCCAGGGGAGATTTAGGCTGGAGGTGAGGAGAAAGTTCTTCCCAGAAAGAGTTGTTAGCCATTGGAGTGTGCTGCCCAGGGAGGTGGTGGAGTCCCCATCCCTGGAGGTGTTCAAGAGGGAATTGGATGTGCCACTTGGTGCCATGGTTTAGTCATGAGGTGACAGGTTGGACCTGATGATCTTTGAGGTCTCTTCCAACCTTGGTGATACTGTAATACTGTGATTTTGCCAGGGGCTCAGGAGGAGGGGATGAAAAGTCACAGTATATTTGTTTGTACAGATCAGACTGCAGAAACACAACTGTTAGATGCATTTGGCCATACTTTTTCTGGCCCACAGAAACAGGTAATGACACAGCCAGATTCCTTCAAAAGTTCTTCAGAGAGCTCTGCAGGTTCACCTCATTTCCCCCCCCCCCCCCCCCCCAGTTTGAGCTCTGCAGTTGTTCACAGTCTTTTAAGTACTGGCTGCAACTGAAAAATAACCACAGTTTTACACCAGAAGCAGTTCACAGAACACTTGAGATCAGAAGGGATCTCTGGACCTCTGTCTACAACTACCTGAAGGGAGACTGTAGCCAGGTGGGGGTTGGTCTCTTCTCCCAGGCACCCAGTGACAGAGCAAGAGGACACAGTCTCAAGCTGTGCAGGGGGAAGTTTAGGCTGGATCTTAGTATAAAGTTCTTCACAGAAAGAATTTTCTTTCCCTTTTGGAATGGGCTTCCCAGGTAGGTGGTGGGGACAGCATCCCTGGAGGTGTTTAAGAAAAGCCTGGATGAGGCACTCAGTGCCATGGTCTAGTTGATTAGATAGGGTTGGGTGATCAGTAGGGGTTGATGATCTTGGAGGTCTCTTCCAACCTGGCTGACTCTGTGATTTTGTGATCATTGGGTCCAACCTCCCTACTCCAAAAAGACCACCTGAAGTTGCCCAGGCAGATATTTAATATCTCCCAGTATGGAGGCTCCACAACAGTCTTGAGCATCTTGTGCTGGAGCTTGGCCATCCTCATAGTCAAAAAATGTTTCTTGGTCTTCAGAGGCACCTTCCTATGTTCTACTTTTGCCCATTGCCCTGCTCTGTCATTGGGCACCTCTGAAAACATGCTCCATCCTGAAGTTACATTTCCAACTTTAATGCAACCAAAGTTGAACATCAAAGAGAGGTGAGCTAAAGCTTTCACAGCCTACAGTAATTTCTCTTTGTCCAGTTTTATTTCTGTATTTGATCCATGTTGTTCTGAATAGTACAAGCTTCCGTTGCTCTGGTGTCACCAGTTTTCTTGCTGTACACACCATGGAATGGAATGGAATGGAATGGAATGGAATGGAATGGAATGGAATGGAATGGAATGGAATGGAATAGAATAGAATAGAATAGAATAGAATAGAATAGAATAGAATAGAATAGAATAGAATAGAATAGAATAGAATAGAATAGAATAGAATAGAATAGAATGGGATGGGATGGGATAGAATAGAATAAAATAGAATAGGATGGAATGGAATGGAATGGAATGGAATGGAATAGAATGGAATGGAATGGAATGGAATGGAATGGAATGGAATGGAATGGAATGGAATGGAATGGAATGGAATGGAATGGAATGGAATAGAATAGACCAGGTTGGAAAATACCTCAGAGATCATCGAGTCAACTTATTACCCAACACCATCTAATCAAATAAACCATGGCACCAAGCACCCCATCCAGTCTCTTTCTAAACACCTCCAGTGATGGTGACTCCACCACCTCCCTGGGCAGCACATTCCAATGGCCAATCTCTCTTTCTGGGAAGAACTTCTCCCTAACATCCAGCCTAAACTTCCCCTGGAGCAGCTTGAGACTCATAATACCATTTTTTTTAGCTTCTCAGGGACTAACACATTTCTTGTACTTCTAGTTTTACATTTCCAAGCCCTTCAAGTTTTAAAAGCCTCACAAATCATTATTTCTTTCCAGGAATTCTCCAGTTATGTTTAAATGAAACTCGATTGGAGGTTTTTTCCCCTTCAAAATCCCTCCTGTCACACAGCGCCTTCCATTTGTTGACTACGTTTCACTGTTTCTTTATATAATACTGAGACTTCCAGAGCTGTTCCCTTCTCCTTTAAATAAGTCTTACTATGACAGGCTATAAATTACACCCTGGATCACGACCATCCCAACACCTCAGCAATCCATCTGCATTTCTAATGCGCTCAGCACAATATCCAGACGCCAGCAGAAGCCTTTAACCTTGTCATTTCACCCCAAATCAGCCATTCAAATATTTTCTCCCTCTCTCTCTCTCTGTATTTTATTTATTTATCTATTTTCTTATTGTGATTTATTGGTGAAACCTTTTGGCTGCAAGATGCCTTTACCAGGGTTGGCTCTGAAGGTGTTCTGACAGCGCTGGAGATGGAAAGAGGAATTTTCTGCCCCCCTCCCAGTTAAGAGTTTGCTGGAGATGGTCCATGTGCCAAATTGATTGGTATTTGGGACAGAGCTGATGTAAAAGCCTCACTTCATTATTTTAGAGGTGCATTAAAATGAAACCCTCATTAATTTAATTAAGTTGATTGCTGTAGAACAAAAAGAGATTGCAGATTATTTAATGCTTTGGCTGGATCCATAAAGGGATAGAATAAGCTGCTACTGCTTACAGAATCCTGACTGGCAAAGGACTGACAGGCATTACGTTGGATACTTGAAGAAACTTCCCTGAAAGGGTTCTCAAAGACTGAAACAGGCTCCCCAGGGAGGTGGTTGAGTGCCCAAGCCTGGAGGTGTTTCAAAGAGGCAGAGATGTGATGCTAAGAGACAGGTGGAGCTAGAGAATCACAGAATCACAGTATCACTAAGGTTGGAAAAGACCTCAGAGATCACCAAGTCCACCCTGTCACCCAACACCTCCTGACTAATTAAACCATGGCACCAAGTGCCACGTCCAGTCCCCTCTTGAACACCTCCAGGGATGGTGACTCCACCACCTCCCTGGGCAGCACATTCCAATGGCTAACAACTCTCTCTGGGAAGAACTTTCTCCTCACCTCCAGCTTAAACTTCCCCTGGCACAGCTTGAGACTGTCCTCTTGTTCTGGTGCTGGTTGCCTGGGAGAAGAGACCAACCCCCTCCTGGCTACAACCTCCCTTCAGGGAGTTGTAGACAGCAATGAGGTCTCCCCTGAGCCTCCTCTTCTCTAGGCTAAACAATCCCAGCTCCCTCAGCCTCTCCTCACAGGGCTGTGCTCAAGGCCTCTCCCCAGCCTCATTGCCCTTCTCTGGACACATTCAAGAGTCTCAATATCCTTCTTAAACTGAGGGACCCAGAACTGGACACAGGACTCAAGGTGTGGCCTAACCAGAATGGTTGGACTTGATGATGATCTTAATGGTCTTCTTGCAACCAAACCAATTCTATGATTCTAAGATTCTATTCAGTGTCTTTGGACCACTTGTGGATGCCAACAGTGCTGAAGCACCACACATCTCTGCCTCTTTTAAACACCTTCAGAGATGGGGATGAAACCAACCCCCAGGGGAGAAGACTAAAGTCTGTAGCACAGTTTGAGGCTACGTAAGCCACATGGGATGTGCAGGCATTTAAAACCACTTAAAGAGCAGGCAAACTGTGGATCCATACTCTCTTGCTTTTCCTGAAATCCAGGTGTGCATCTTATCTACTTTCAGTACTGCTGTTGTCCTTTCAAGCAGATGCTTTGCACTTCACCTTTGTCTATTTCCTTCCTGGCTGCATCTTTACAGCCCTTCACAAAGTAAAAAAGGAAACCTTTGTTGTCTCCTCCTAACCTTTGTTGTCTCCTCCTCACCTTTGTTGTCTTCTTCTCACTTCACCCAGATTTCTGACTGCTGGCCCCATTCCTGCAGCAGATATCTCCCACCCTGAGTATTTTGCTAAGCTGGGTGAAGCAGGCTGATCTGTGGCTTTCTGCATTTGTGCCAAATCAAGCTAGGACTTCAGCTGGGTCCTTGGCAGCCTTCATACTAATCTCTTCCTGCTAATTCCCCATGTGTGCAAACAAACCTGCAGCACAGAGAAGCCTGACACTGAAATGTCTACTTAATGTGCCTGTCCTCACCATGTTATGTCTCCTGTCAGGGAGAGAAGGAGAAGCTTCATGAGGCTTCATCATTTGTCTTTGTACTGCAGCAGTGGCACCAGGATCTCATCCAAAGAAGAGTGTGCTGAATAAATCAGCAGAGCTTCTCTGACAGTGTGGTGGGTTGAAGTTTCCCATCACATTAACTTAGCACTAACTCAGTTGGAAGCAAATGAAAGCTCTATTTACAAGCATAAACCACACTCTGAAATGAAATGCAATGAAGAGGTATCAAGAGAATCCCTTTGTGGGAGGATCAGAGCTGGGCTGGATCAGCTTTAGGGCTCTGAACAGTTTTAGACTGCTCCTTGCTGTTGCCCTCCCAGATCTTCCTTGCTCTCAGCACATCCCCACGTACCATTGCTGTTCTAACTTTGGAATTAAAATGCTCTGCAAACACCCTTCATCAGCCAGGCTGCTTCTGGTGTTAAGTGAGGCCACTGGGCTTCATTCCTGCTTTTAGAATCATAGAATCAATAAGATTGGAGTTGGTTCTGATTCCCCTTTTGAAACATCTCTTTGCAGCTCTCTTGAATCCACTCTTTTCGCTTCAACCATGGCTCTTCAAAGATTTCTACCAGTTCAGATTTCTGAAGTATTACACAGTCATAGAATAAATAAGGTTGGAAAAGACCTTAGAGATCATCAAGTCCAACCTGTCACCCAACACCTCATGACTACTAAACCATGGCACCAAGTGCCACAAACAATCCCCTCTTGAACACCTCCAGGGATGGGGACTCCACCACCTCCCTGGGCAGCACACTTCAATGTCCAATCTCTGTTTATGGGAAGAACTTTCTCCTCACCTCCAGCTTAAACTTCCCCTGCCACAGTTTGAGACTGTGTCCTCTTGTTCTTTTGCTTGTTGTCTGGGAGAAGAGACCAACCTCGACCTGGCTACAACCTCCCTTCAGGTAGTTGTAGACAACAATGAGGTCTCCCCTGAGCCTCCTCTTCTCCAGGCTAAGCAACCCCAGCTCCCTCAGCCTCTCCTCACAGGGCTGTGCTCCAGACACCTCCCCAGCCTCGTTGCCCTTCTCTGGACACGTTCAAGTGTCTCAATATCCTTCTTACATTGAGGATCCCAGAACTGGACAGAGGACTCAAGGTGTGGCCCAACCGGTGCTGAACACAGGGCAGAATGACTTCCCTGCTCCTGCTGGCCACACTGTTCCTAATGCAGGCCAGGATGCCATTGGCCTTCTTGGCCACCAGAGCACACTGTTGGCTCATGTTCAGCCTACTATCACCCAGTACCCCCAGGTCCCTTTCTGCCTGGCTGCTCTCCAGCCACTCTGACCCCAGCCTGTAGCACTGCATGGCGTTGTTGTGGCCAGTGTGTAGAACCTGGCACTTAGATGTGTTCAATCTCAAGCCCTTGGACTCTGCCCATGTGTCCGGCCTGTCAACGTCTCTCTGCAGAGCCCTTTTTACCCTCTAACCGATCAACTCCTGCCCCCAGCTTGGTGTCATCTGCAATTTTACTGATGATGGACTCAATCCCCTCATCCAGACCATCAATAAAGATATTGAACAGGCTGGGGCCCAGCACTGTTCCCTGGGGGACAGCACTAGTGCCTGGCTGCCAGCTGGATGAGGCACCATTCTGCTGTGCTTGGTTTTATTCTGAATTGTGGTGGTTTCATTTTTGGTTTGTTGGCTTTTTTTGGGAATGGAGACTGGAAAGGGATGACTTCTTTGGGATATGGACATTTGAACATCCATTTGATGTTCAACCACCAGACAAGCTCCTGCTCAAAAGCACATGCATGCATGCATGTTCTGTCTATCAGCCACCCAGAGCATTTCCTTCCACCATCATTTAGAAAAGTCAAAGACCCTTGATTGAGAAACATCTGTAGGGAGAGGCTCTGCCACAGAGAGACAGCAACATCAGAGGGATTAGATTAAAGGAGTTTGAAGCCAGTGTATAAAACAAACACCAACCCAAGCAAAAAACCATTTGAAAGCAAGGGCAGAATGTGTGTGGCAAGAGCAATGCTTACAGCCAACAGCACACTCAGGATGTTAGCTCTTAGTCACTTGTGTCCACAGAAGCATTTGTCAAAAGAACCCAAATCCTATTCCTCCAAACTTCCCACCCCCCCCACCTCCCCTTTTAAACTCCAGACACAGGCACTTCTGCTGTGCACCAAACTTCATTACTCACTGCACTGTCATTGCATGCTTTTCACTGCATGCTGACCTTTTCTTTTAATTCAAGGAAAATCCCACTGCAGGCTGAATAAATAAATAAATAAAAAGGTCCCTGCCCCAGCAGATGATTCATTTCTTTGTGGCCACGTCAGCTTCCCTAGCATATTTAGCTTTGAAATGTTACTGGAAGAGAGGGAGGGGAAAGAACGAGGTGGATCAAAAAGTCATTAGCAGCAAGGGTTCTAGGAAGGAGTAGGTGAGCATCAATCACAAGGCTAAAGAGAAGAAAAAAAGAGCTTAAAAAGGTTTAGTGGTGAAAATGGATAAGCAGTGAGAAATGACCAGGCAATCATCTCTAGGGGAGAGCACAAAGCAGAAGGAAAATGGAGTGTTTAATAGGGAGAACAAGTGAGGTGACCTGTAATAGGAATGTTCTCCCACGTCCAAAGAAATCCATGCTCAACTCAGACCTTTTGGACACCACAGATCTAAGTGATACTTAAGAAGAAGATTGTGAAATGCAACCAGAAACCTAGCATGAGATGTACCAAGAGCAATGAAAAGGTGAAGCTCAACAATAAAATCTCTCGTCACACAAAGTCTTTC
>NW_027142370.1:14204412-14329928 GCF_026170545.1 Melanerpes formicivorus | reverse complement strand
CATCCCAGACAAAAGTATGTCAAACAAAACATGTGAGGAGATGAGCTTTGTGATTTCAGCCTGGGTCAGCTGCACAGAGAAACCTGATTTGGCCTGGTGCTGTTAAGGGACTAAAGGAGTGGAATATCTGCCCTGTGAGGAAAGGCTGAAGGAGCTGGGCTTCTTTAGTTGGAGAAGAGGAGCCAGAGGGATGACAAAGATGTAAAGGTTGAGTGTCAGGAGGATGAAACCAGGCTCTTCTCAGCACAGTGATAGGACAAGGGGCAATGGGTGCAAGCTGGAGCACAGGAGGTTCCATGTGAACATAAGGAAAAGACTTTTAGCTGTGAGGGTGACAGAGACCTGGAGCATGCTGCCCAGAGAGGTTGTGGAGTCTCCATCTCTGGAGACATTCAAAAGTTGGCTGGATGCATTCCTGTGTGACTTGCACCAGATGATCCCCCTCTCACAGAGGAGTTGGGCTGGATGGGCTTTCAAGGCCTGGACCAGGCTGTGCAGGACAGTGGTGGAGTCGCCATCCCTGGAGGGAGTGAAAAGCTGTGTAGATGTGGTGCTGAGGGACATGGCTTAGTGGTGACCTGGCAGTGCTGGGTTAACACTTGGACTTGTTGATCTAAAAGTCCTTTCAGCCTAAATGATTCTATGTTGTTATGTTTTTGTGAGTTTGGTAGATAGAGTCTACAATCAACAAGCAAGCTTCTTCCTTCCTCCACATATAGATTCTTAGAAATCAGAAAGCAATAGCAATGAGCAAGAAATATGATTCTAGTCCTGGAAACCAAAGTACTTTCTACTTCCAGTGCCAGGCAACTTCCAATGCATCCAGACAACTTTGCCCAGGTGGCCAAGAAGGCCAATGGCATCCTGGCCTGCATCCGGAACAGTGTGGCCACCAGGAGCAGGCAAGTCATTGTGCCCTCTGCTCAGCACTGGTTAGGCCACACCTTGAGTCCTGTGTCCAGTTCTGGGCCCCTCAGTTTAAGAAGGACATTGAGACTCTTGAACATGTCCAGAGAAGGGCAACAAGGCTGGGGAGAGGTCTGGAGCACAGCCCTGTGAGGAGAGACTGAGGGAGCTGGGGTTGCTTAGCCTGGAGAAGAGGAGGCTCAGGGGAGACCTTCTTGCTCTCTCCAACTCCCTGAAGGGAGGTTGTAGCCAGGAGGGAGTTGGTCTCTTCTCCCAGGCAAGCAGCACCAGAACAAGAGGACACAGTCTCAAGCTGCGCCAGGGGAAGTTTAGGCTGGAGGTGAGGAGAAAGTTCTTCCCAGAGAGAGTTGTTAGCCATTGGAATGTGCTGCCCAGGGAGGTGGTGGAGTCCCCATCTCTGGAGGTGTTCAAGAAGGGATTGGATGTGACACTTGGTTTAGTCATGAGGTGTTGGGTGACAGGTTGGACTTGATGATCTTTGAGGTCTTTTCCAAACTTGCCACAGAGGAGCTTGTAGAGGTAAAATGTCAACTTGACTTCAGCAGTCTATCTTATTCCGTAGTAGCTCTTGGGTTTGTTCTTCCCCCAGAGATTCATCCAACTCCTTCAGTAGCAACGGTTAAAAACATTAGATCAAAGGAAAAACCCCTGCCATTCCCAGCAATATGACTCTTTAAGGAAAACACTCTTCCAAAATTGGGTTTTAGGTCTTAGAAGTTCAGTTTGAACTTTAGTCCAACTCTGCTGGCTTTGCAACTTGTGCAAAAATGATTCTAAGCACTCGAGCGCAGCAGTTCTTAACTGCCTTACGCGTAATGATCTTGCTTGTCATTAATTACCCAGCTCAATGTTTCTAGCCAGCCATTGACAAGGCTTCCTGAGTATTAAGCTCCTTCACTTATTGAATGATGTTATTAATTATTCTGTAACCTTGCAGATTAAAACAATTTCATCAGTGTAATATAAATCCCTGCAGGGAGCTGTAGGGCTTGGTTCCACACCATCAATGTAGAATTACATCACTTAGTGCTCTTGCCTAATGGCTTGGACAGCAGCACTCTGAGGTGGGATAGGAACTGGCTGCAGGGCTGAGCCCAGAGAGTGGTGGTGAATGGTGCCACAGCCAGCTGGCAGCCAGGCACTAGTGGTGTGCCCCAAGGAGCAGTGCTGGGTCCCATACTCTTTAATATCATTCTTGATGGCCTGGACAAGGGCATTGAGTCCATCATCAGTAAATTTGCAGATGACACCAAGGTGGGGGCAGGAGTTGATCTGCTAGAAGGTAGCAGAGATCTGCAGAGAGACCTTGACAGCCCGGACAGGCAGGAGATTGAACACATCTAAGTGCCAGGTTCTACACACTGGCCACAACAACCCCAAGCAGTGCTACCAGTTGGGGTCAGAGTGGCTGGAGAGCAGCCAGGCAGAAAGGGACCTGGGGGGTACTGGTTGACAGTAGGCTGAACATGAGCCAGCAGTGTGCCCAGGTGGCCAAGAAGGCCAATGGCATCCTGGCCTGTTAGGAAGAACTTCTTCCTAACATCCAGCCTAAACTTCCCAAGCACAGCTTGAGACTGCGTCCTCTTGTTCTGGTGCTGGTTGCTGGGAGAAGAGACCAAGCCCCACCTGGCTACAACCTCCCTTCAGGGAGTTGTAGAGAGCAAGAAGGTCTCCCCTGAGCCTCCTCTTCTCCAGGCTAAGCAACCTCAGCTCCCTCAGCCTCTCCTCACAGGGCTGTGCTCAAGGCTTCTCCCCAGCCTCGTTGCCCTTCTCTGGACACCTTCAAGTGTCTCAATGTCCTTCTTAAATTGAGGAGCCCAGAACTGGGCACAGGACTCAAGGTGTGGCCTAACCAGTGCTGAGCACAGGGGGAGAATCACATTGAAAACCCAGTTCTTTCCAGAGCAACAGTTACTGTAACTGTAGAGTGACTGGGTTGTTTAGATTAGATGGTAGGAAAAATGTCTTCACCAAAATAGTTGTCAAGCCTTCCAGGGAGGCAGTGGAGTCCCCATCTCTGAAGGCTTTTAAAGGATGTGTTGATGTGGTGCAGAGGGGCATGGCTTAGTGGTGGACTTGACAATGCTGGGTTAATAGTTGGAGTCACTAATCCTGAACCAAAATGGTTCTCTCAGTCTGCAGATGGTTTTCTGAACTATAAAGGAACCTTATGGAGCTTCCATTTCCATTCCCTTTCATTTGGGAGGGTGTCTGAACAAATTTCCCCTGCTTACTTATTTCTTTGAATGTGATCAGAGGAAGAATATGATAAGAGGAAATACATATTATCTTCCTGTCTTATGAGATCCCTCTAGGCATAAAAATGTGTTCCAAAGGAAGAGATTGCCTTGAGTGGCACACAGGTTTAGTACTGCCAGATCAAACCAACTTTGAACTTGGCCATTTCACACAGTGGTAATATTAGAGAGGGAACAAGCAAAAACCAAGTTATACTTGGTGCTCATCTGCAGACAGATAGCCATCATGACTTGTGTGCAAATCCACTGTAGCTGGGATAGGTTTGTGCTACACTTCAGGTATGCTTAGAGAGAGGTGGAAAATCACCAAATCATAGAATCAATAAGGTTGAAAAAGACCTCAGAGATCACCAAGTCCACCCTGACACCCAACACCTCCTGACTAATTAAACCATGGCACTAAGTGCCATCTCCAATCCCCTCTTGAACACCTCCAGGGATGGTGACTCCAACACCTCCCTGGGCAGCACATTCCAATGGCTAAAAACTCTCTCTGGAAGAACTTTCTCCTCACCTCCAGCCTAAACTTCCCCTGGTGCAGCTTGAGACTATGTCCTCTTGTTCTGGTGCTGGTTGCCTGGGAGAAGAGACCAACCATCTCCTGGCTACAACCTCCCTTCAGGTAGTTATAGAGAGCAAGAAGGTCTCCCCTGAGCCTCCTCTTGTCCAGGCTAAGCAACCCCAGCTCCCTCAGCCTCTCCTCATAGGGCTTGTGCTTGAGGATAGGATAGGATAGGATAGGATAGGATAGGATAGGATAGGATAGGATAGGATAGGATAGGATAGGATAGGATAGGATAGGATAGGATAGGATAGGATAGACCAGACCAGGTTGGTATAGGAGAGGCTGAGGGACCTGGGGCTCTTTAGTCTGGAAAAGAGGAGACTGAGAGGGGATTTAATCAATGTTTATAAATATCTGAGGGCTGGGGGTCAGGAGGGAGGGGACAGGCTCTGCTCACTTGCTCCCTGGGATAGGACAAGGAGCAATGGATGCAAGCTGCAGCACAGGAGGTTCCACCTCAACACAAGGGGGAACTTCTTTACTGCAAAGGGTCACAGAGTGCTGGAACAGGCTGCCCAGAGAAGTTGTGGAGTGTCCTTCTTTGGAGACTATCAAGGCCTGTCTGGATGCATTCCTGTGTGACCTGAGCTAGATTGGATGGTCCTGCTCTGGCGGGGGGGGTTGGACTCAATGATCTCTTTGGGTCCCTTCCAACCCCTGACATCCTGTGAGCCTGTGGTCCTGTGACTTTTCCAGCTGGTGTCAAAATTTTCTGGGGACTTGGAGGTTTTACACTTTATAAAAACACACTGGGAGACAAAGTAAGAAGAGAATAGGTCTCATTTCTCAATTCATTAGGCTTTTTGTCTGGTCTGTATAGCTCCTGTTGGTTATGATGTCCTTTTCTAGTTACTGTAGTGAAGAAATGTGCATTTCTTTGTATCACAAGATCCCAGTCTAGAAAGAATGCTTTTTAAGCTGAGAAGGAAATACCCTGCTGTGCCTTTTTTTCATCTCCTGTTAGTAAGGTGAATGACTAGCTGTAAAATAGCTTGCCCTTGGGCATAAGAGAAAATGCTGCAGTGCAAGTTGTTCCAACTAGAGTTAAATCAAAAAGGTTATTTTAAAATCCAGTTGACTTTCTGCAGGGTTCTGCAGCAGCCACTTTGTTAGGTGTACTCATTACTTGAACACCTCAGCTCAGGTTGTGTCTCCAGTGAAGGCACAGATGTTTCTCATCCACCAGCACCCCCAAGAAAAACACATGGGGGTGCTGGGGGATGAGAAGTTCAACAGGAGCCAGCAGTGAGCACTTGCAGCCCAGAAAGCCAACCAGAGCCTGGGCTGCATCAAGAGAAGAACAGCCAGCAGGACAAGGAAGGTGAGTCTCCTACTCTGATCTACTCTGCTGAGACCACTCCTGGAGTGTTGTGTCCAGTTCTGGAGGCTCCATCACAGGAAGGATCTGGAGGTACTGGAAGATGTCCAGAGAAGGGCCACAAGGATGAGCAGAGGACTGGAGCTGCTCTGCTATGAGCACAGACTGAGAGAGTTGGGGCTGTTCAGTCTGGAGATGAGAAGGCTCTGAGGATCCCAGGCAACCAGCACCAGAACAAGGGGACACAGCCTCAAGCTGCGCCAGGGGAGGTTTAGACTCGAGGTGAGGAGGAAGTTCTTCACCGAGCGAGTCATTCGTCATTGGAATGTGCTGCCCAGGGAGGTGGTTGAGTCATCGACCCTGGAGGCGTTCAAGGGGAGATTGGATGTGGCACTTGGTGCCATGGTCTAGTCATGGGGTCTGTGTTGATAGGTTGGACTCGATGATCCTCGAGGTCCTTTCCAACCTAAGTGATACTGTGATACTGTGGTACTGTGATCACAGGCTCACAGGATGTCAGGGGTTGGAAGGGACCCAGAGAGATCATCGAGTCCAACCCCCCTGCCAGAGCAGGACCTTACAATCTAGGTCAGGCCACAGAGGAGACCTTACTGTGGCCTTCCAGTATCTGAAGGGGGTTAGAAGAAAGCTGGGGAGGGACTTTTGAGGGTGTCAGGGAGTGATAGGACTGGGGGGGATGGGACAAAACTAGAAATAGATAGATTCAGATTGGATGTTATGAAGAAGTTGTTCCCCATGAGGGTGGTGAGAGTCTGGCACAGGTTGCCCAGGGAGGTGGTGGAAGCCTCATCCCTGGAGGTGTTTGCAGCCAGGCTGGATGTGGCTGTGAGCAACCTGCTGTAGTGTGAGGTGTCCCTGCCCATGGCAGGGGGCTGGAACTGGCTGAGCTTTGAGGTCCCTTCCAACCCTAACAACTCTGTGATTCTGTGATTTTGCTGGGTTTTGAGTCCTCCAACACAGACATTCTCTCCTTCTCCAGCAGAACGGAAAGCTACTCAGGCTAACAAATAATTGTTTACTTTTCTGGAAAGACATATACCACTGAAGTCTGTAACTAAACCTGGATTTGGGTGGTTCAAGTGTCTCAATGCCCTTCTTAAACTGAGGAGCCCAGTACTGGATACAGGACTCAAGGTGTGGCCTAACCAGTGCTGAGTACAGGGGCACAATGACTTCCCTTCTCCTGCTGGCCACAATATTCTTTATGCAGGCCATTGTTTCTAAGTCCTTCACATGAGTGTTCTTTCCACCAAGAGCTGGGAAAAGAGCTGACCCATCTTCTGCTCAGGCAGCATCCTAAGGCAGGATGTATTTTGCTGTTCATGTTTGTATTCAGTTTGAAACTACCTTGGGAATTGAATCCAGAGGTTGAAGTAAGGACATCCCTTACTAAGGCTTTCATTCACCACTGATTCCTCTGAACACTCAGTGGTGTATTCCCTGTGGATTTCCTGACTTGTTGGGCTGCAAAGCTTAAGAAGTAGGTTTTGCAAAGCAACTTTAGGCCTTCAAGGTAGAATCTGATCAGACTGCAGACACCGCTGGCCACCTTCTGCTCTGGGCTTCTGCTAATTGCTGCTGTTTAGAAACCTCATTTGTTTGCCTATCAGTACGTCTCCCAAACCCAAGGTTCACCTGGCTACCTGCTCTGCTCAGATGTGACAGGCAGTGGGCAAACAGATGGCTTGCAGAAAGAAGCTGTCACCCTTTGGGTTTACACAGTACACCTGAAGCACCCCTTACTCTCTGGGGACTTGAGGGTTGCTAACAGGTCATGCCCGGTTCTTCTTCCCCTGCAGCTCTTCTGCAGGAGAACCAGGCTGGATTTATGCTAACAATCTTTTCTTTGCAAGCAAAATATTTGCTTAAAATTCTTGGCATTGCTGCATGCCTTTGCTTGAGCTGGGAGGTTATTTCTCTTTCGGTGCTTGTTTTGTTTGAGGCTTCCTTCCCTCCCTTCCCCCCATTCTGTTTTTCACTGCTTCTAACAGAAGAGCCTCTCCCACAGCGCTGCCCACCCAGCTCTGGGCTTGTCTAGAAAGCTGCCTAAGCCATCTGCCACCTCTAAGTCTGCTGTGACATGAGAGCTCAGCACTGGTTAGGCCACACCTTGAGTCCTGTGTCCAGTTCTGGGCCACTCAATTTAGGAAAGATGTTGAGTTGCTGGAAGGTGTCCAGAGAAGGGCAACAAAGCTGGGGAGGGGTCTGGAGCACAGCTCTGTGAGGAGAGGCTGAGGGAGCTGGGGTTGCTTAGCCTGGAGAAGAGGAGGCTCAGAGGAGACCTTGTTGCTGTCTACAACTCCCTGAAGAGAGGTTGTAGCCAGGTGGGGGTTGGTCTCTTCTCCCAGCAACCAGCACCAGAACAAGAGGACACAGTCTCAAGCCGTGCCCGGGGAGGTTTAGGCTGGAGGTGAGGAGAAAGTTCTTCCCAGAAAGAGAGATTGGCCATGGGAATGTGCTGCCCAGGGAGGTGGTGGATTCACCATCCCTGGAGGTGTTTAGGAAGAGACTGGATGAGGCACTTGGTGCCATGGTTTATTTGATGAGATGGTGTTGGGTGATAGATTGGACTTAATGATCTCAAAGGTCTTTTCCAACCTGGTTAATTCTATTCTATTCTATTCTAGTCTAGTCTAGTCTAGTCTAGTCTATTCCATTCCATTCCATTCCATTCCATTCCATCTATGTATGGGCTGAAGGACAAAAGCAGGCAGTTGCATCCTGCACCTCTTTAGTGTTCACGTGGATTACATCAGGGAGGCTTTTCCCAAGAATCATTTCATTCCAGTTAACACCTGCCACCTTATCATCTCTTGCTTCATGTTGGATCTGTTGGAGAGGGTCCAGAGGAGGCCACAAAAATGATCAGAGGGCTGGAACCCCTCTTCTATGAGGAGAGGATGAGAGAGCTGGGATTGTTCTGGTTCTGGTGAGAAGTTATTGCAGCCTTTTGATACTTAAAGGAGGACTACAGGAAAGATGAGGACAGACATTTTGGCAGGGCCTGGGGTGGTGAGTGAATGAATTTCATTAGAATGAAATGATTGTAGATTCAGTCTAGAAAGAAAACAGGAATGTTTTACAGTGAGGATGGTGAGACAGTGTCCCAGGTTGCCCAGAGAGGTGGCAGATGCCCCATCCCTGGCACCATTCCAGGTCAGGTCTAGTGGAACACAGTTGTTTTCTGATGAGGGCATAGACCTTGGTGGTCAAAAGTGTATCTGAGCACCAGCTCTCTAGGAGGTGAGGAGCAAGCTGCTTTCCCACGAGCTGGCCGTTTGCTGATGGAGGCAAAAGCTTCTGTCCCAGCATGTGATGCTTTAGAAAATGTCAGAGATGTTAATGCCTCAGAAAAGAAATCTCTTCTCACGAGCAGGGGTCTGCTTCCACACCATCTGCAGATCGGTTTTTTCCCTCCATTCCTCCTTATGTAGGAACCACAGAGGAGAGATGCCAAAGAACTCAGACCAGGCTCACAGCTGCTGCAATGTAAACACTTGTCAAACGGCCTGGAGAAGTGAAATACAGCCAAGGGCTTTGTGCCTCTGTTTATTTACTCTGAGGCCACATGCCACGCAGTTCAGTAACACTGTGCAACTCAAACCATCAGCTACATAAACCCAGCATGACCTAGTGAAAGAAAACTTGCTGGGCTTGCTCTTTCAAAGGTAGAAAGAGGTTGAATTGATGAATTCATCTTAATGAGCAAGTTTGCACTGTCATGGAATCATAGGATAGGATAGGATAGGATAGGATAGGATAGGATAGGATAGGATAGGATAGGATAGGATAGGATAGGATGGAATGGAATGGAATGGAATGGAATGGAATGGAATGGAATGGAATGGAATAGAATAGAATAGAATAGAATAGAATAGAATAGAATAGAATAGAATAGAATAGAATAGAATAGAATAGAAATGAAATAACCAGGCTGAAAGACCTTTGAGATCATCAAGTCCAATCTATCACCCAACACCATCTAATCAACTAAACCATGGCACCAAGCACCCCATCCAGTCTCTTCCTAAACACCTCCAGTGATGGTGACTCCACCACCTCCCTGGGCAGCACATTCCCATGGCCAATCTCTCTTTCTATGAAGAACTTCTTCCTAGCATCCAGCCTAAACCTCCCCTGGCACAGCTTGAGACTGTGTGTCTGTGTGAATGCCAGGGGTTGAAAGGGACCTCCAAAGATCTGCAAAGTAGGATTTTTAATGATTTCCCCCCTTCCCCATGTGCTAAGTTGATTTTTCTGCATTAAAAGGAATGTTGGGACAAGGGATAATGGGTAGAAACTACAGCACAGGAGGTTCCACATCAACAAGAGGAGGAACTTCTTCACTGGGAGGCTCACAGAGCACTGGAACAGGCTGCCCAGAGAGGTTGTATGGTCTCCCCTTGAGACTTCCTAGCCCCATCTGGATGTGTTCCTGTGTGACCTGTGCAGGATTCTATGGTCTTGCTCTGGCAGGGGAGTTATACCTGATGATCTTCAGAGTTCTCTTCCAACCCCTAACATCCTGTGAGCCTGTGAACAGCAACTGGAAAAATTGATTTCTTCAAGGAAAAGTTAACTCAGTGATTAAATCAGGCTGGTGATGAAAATGCTGGATTTTGTGAATGAAGTGAAAGCTTCCTATAGGCAGGTTGGAATATCAGCCAGCCTTCCAGCTGTATTCCAGCAAATAACAGGTTTGCAAGGACACCACAGCTTCTCTGACAGAACAAGATGGTCTCAGACTACTTAATTCCTAGGGGTGAAAGCCACAGAGGTTTCTCATTGCCTGACCATACTTGAAGCAAGTGTCAAACCCAGGGATGTTATTAATTGCTTCTTTCCTCTCCTCCTAGCCTCTAACACAGATAGTTCTGCAAATGGGATGGTGTTTGTCTTCTTCTAAGAGTTATGACATCTGGGGTGCAAGTCTTGGCTCTCAGTGCTGATGTTAGGTCCTTCCAAAATTCCACAGTCAACAATTAGTATTCCACAGCTAAATTGTTGAGAAATAAGAAAAGATAAAATGTGACCTTAGGGTCAGAGGACCAGGGAAGAGAATCCCAAGTTTTTATCCATTAATATCCTGCCATCAACATCACAGAATCACAGAACCACCAAGGTTGGAAGAGACCTGAAAGATCATCAAATCCAACCTGTCACCACAGAACTCATGGCTAAACCATGGCACCAAGTGCCACATCCAATCCCCTCTTGAACACCTCCAATGATGGTGACTCCACCACCTCCCTGGGCAGCACATTCCAGTGGGCAATCACTCTCTCTATGAAGAACTTCTTCCTTACATCCAATCTGAATCTACCCATTTCTAGTTTGGTTCCATCACCCCAGTCCTATCACTCACTCCCTGACACCCTTCAAAATCCCTCCCCAGATTTCCTGTAGACCATTTCAGATACTGGAAAGCCACAATTAGGTCTCCTCAGAGCCTTCTCTTCTCCAGACTGAAGAACCCCAACTCTCTCAGTCTGTCCTCATAAAGGAGGTGCTCCAGCCCTCTGCTCATCCTCGTGGCCCTCAAAGATCCATTCCAACCCAAACCTTTCTGTGATGACTTCAGAGTTTGGCTGTGCAGTCTGTGCTTAGGACACTGACTCCAGTGGGTTTTTTTCTTATGTTTTTTTTTTGCTTTGCTTTGAGAGAGGAATGTGATTGATTTGCTGTTTTAAACAAACACCCCATTTACATGCCAAGAGTAAGCTGCTGGACATGAATCTCAACTGCCAGTTGCTTTGCCAACGTGAATGAATAAGCACACTCACCTTCATGTCACAGCTTGGTGAAACACTTTTGCTTGATGGAAGTGGCAATCTGTAGTGACTCTGGGCATCATGTGACACTTAACCAACTTTCTCTATGATCAGCTGCAAGGACTGGCAGAAAACATGGGGCTAGAGCTGGGCAAGGCTCGTGGGGGTTAAGTCAGCGTCACCTCTGCAACAGAGAGTTCAGCAGGACTCAGCCTAATCTGTTATTCAGAAGGATTTTGTAACCCAGCCTGGACTTCACTGCAGCCAAGCAGTCTGGGCGCCTTGGCTGTGTTTTCTGTAGCTGTCAGTTGCTGCCAGTATTGCTCATTCTCAAGGACTCTTCATGCATGTTTCCATCCATGTGTGTGCCAGACCAGTATCACTTTGGCCTTGGGTTCTCCTCACCAGTTATCAGCCCTTCTCAAACAACACCCAGGGTGATGACAGATGGGAAAGTTGGGCTGGATTTGCTGTGGTTGCTTCATGGGTTATGGATTAAAGTGGCTTAGAGCATCCTCCAATTCCTTCGTTAAACTGTGTGACTTCCTTTGCAATGAAAGGCTGCATATGGTGTCATAGAATACTTTAAGTGGGAAGGGACCTGTAAAGGTGAGTGACCTTAGGTTGGAAGGCACCTTTAAAGGTGAGAGACCTTGGATTGGAAAGGACCTTTAAAGTTGAGAGACCTTGGGTCAGAGGGGACCAATAAAGGTGAGGTACCTTGAATTGGAAGGCACCATTAAAAGTGAGAGACCTTGGTTTGGAAGGGACCAATAAAGGTGAGGTACCTTGAGTTGGAAGGCACCATTAAAGTGAGAGACCTTGGATTGGAAAGGACCTTTAAAGGTGAGAGACCTTGGGTTGGAAGGGACCAGTAAAGGAGAGTGACCTTGGGTTGGAAGGGACCAATAAAGGAGAGTGACCTTGGGTTGGATGGGACCTTAAAAGGTGAGTGACCTTGGGCTGAAAGAGACTTTTAAAGGTGAGAGACGTTGGGCTGGAAGAGACTTTTAAAAGCCCTGAGCATCCACTTTTATCATTCCCATTTTTGGTTCAGTCCCAGTTTCCTGGTAGAATTTCTACCAGGCAGAGCAGACATCAACCCTCCTTTCACTATGACAAGATTTGCTCTTCTATGAACATCTCAAAACCCAGAAGGGTTTAGTGCCACCACCTCCCTGGGCAGCACATTCCAATGCCCAATCTCTCTCTCTGGGAAGAACTCCTTCCTAACATCCAGCCTAAACCTCCCCTAGCACAGCTTGAGACTGTGTCCTTCTGTCCTGGTGATGGGTGTCTGGGAGAGGAGACCAACCCCCACCTGGCTACAACCTCCTTCCAGGTAGTTGCAGACAGCAAGAAGGTCTCCCCTGAGCCTCTTCTCCAGGCTAAGCAACCCCAGCTCCCTCAGCCTCTCCTCACAGGGCTGTGCTCCAAACCCCTCCCCAGCTTTCTTGCCCTTCTCTGAACACCTTCAGGCAACTCAACATCTTTCCTAAACTGAGGAGCCCAGAACTGGACACAGGATTCAAGGGGTGGCCTAAGCAGTGCTGTTGTAGACAGCAATGAGGCCTCTGCTCAGCCTCCTCTGTTTCACACTAACCATCCCCAGCTCCTTCAGTCGCTCTTCATCAGATTTATTCTCCAGGCCCTCCCCCAGCTTCCTTGCTTCCTCTGCACTGGCTCCAACATCTCCACTTCTCTTGTATTGAGGTGCCTAAAACTGGACACAATACTCAAGGGGTGGCCTGACCAGGGCTGAGTACAAGGGGACAATCACCTCCCTGCTCCTGCTGGACACATATGTAAGAAGTAAGTCATCAAGGCAGAATAGAGAATGTTGTGATGACTAAACAACCCTGCTGCCTTCACACACTTGGCATGTGGTAGAGGACAAGACATCACTTTTCCCATCAGCTGCCTTTTGTTCTTCATTTCTTGGATCCCCAGGATCAAGGGGACAAGAAGATTGGCCCCTGCTTCTAAGGCAGATTAGCTGCTACTCTCTGCTGGATCTGTGCTTTGAACAGAGACATTTTTGAAGCAACATCAAATCTTAAAGCAAGTCAGGCTTCTGAGGTCAGGCTATGTGAAAAAAGATCTGTGTTTGTATGTCTGCATTTCCTTTTTGCATCACTCTGCAACTGTGGCTCTGCAGAAACACTCAGGCAGCCATAGCCACACTAGCATCAATTAGATGTGGTGGTGGTTTTAGGCTATGCCTTTAAAATTCAGTTACAGATTGCCAGCAGAAACATAGAAGGGTGGAAATAAATCACTGTTGGGGGTAAAAAGGAAAGCAAAAGATTATTCTAAACAAATTCCTTGGGTGAATGTCTGGAATAAGAAGAGCTGCTTAGGAAGAGACTGGATGGGGTGCTTGGTGCCATGGTTTAGTTGATTAGGTGATGGTGGATGATAGGTTGGACACAAAGATTTTGAAGGTCTCTTCCAACCTGGTCTATTCTATTCTATTCTATTCTATTCTATTCTATTCTATTCTATTCTATTCTATTCTATTCTATTCTATTCTATTCCATTCCATTCCATTCCATTCCATTCCATTCCATTCCATTCCATTCCATTCCATTCCATTCTATTCTTCAGACTAATGCAATATTGCTGAGTACTTATCCTGACAGATGGTTACTCCCACTATGAGGTATGTCTACTACATACCTAGCTTCTATTCTATTCTATTCTATTCTATTCTATTCTATTCTATTCTATTCTATTCTATTCTATTCTATTCTATTCTATAGCAATTCTTCCCTCTTCTGATGTCTGACTGGTTTTGCTTCACTCAGGAGAGATAACGTGCTTTGGCTGCCCTTGGCTAAAGTTAACTTGTCTGCTCATTTCTCTTGTCCCTTTTGTACAGGGAGGTAAGGGAGGTAGTAGCTAGTAGAATAGAGCTGGGGGTGTTTAGACTGGAGAAGAGGAGCCTCAGGGGAGACCTTCTTGCTGTCTACAACTACCTGAAGGGAGGTTGTAGCCAGGTTGGGGTTGGTCTCTTCTCCCAGGCAACCAGCACCAGAACAAGAGGACGCAGTCTCAAGCTGCACCAGGGGAGGTTTAGGCTGGATGTTAGGAAGAAGTTCTTCACAGAGAGATTGGCCATTGGCCATTTTTTCTTTTACACCATTGTTTAGTCAGTCGAGCAAGTGGAACTGGAGCAGTCAGCTACTGGCAAGCCTAAACTTTTGTTCCCGTTAGTGATAAATAGGGCACTTAACCCTGCAGTGTAAATGTGCTTCACCCTGGACAGCCTCTCTCCTGGAACAGGGCTTGTGGGGTTGTTTTATTTTGAGCTGATTCAGGAAACCTCTGGCTAGAGAGTGGTTTTACCCTCTTCAGAAACAGTTATTTGGCTGGTCTTGATGGCAGAGCAGAGCCCACAGGACAAATCAGGCTGAAAGGGACATTAGAATCATAGAATCACAGAATCAACCAGGTTGGAAAAGACCTCAGAGATCATTAAGTCCAACCTATCACCCAACACCATCTAATCAACTAAACCATGGCACCAAGTGCCACATCCAATCCCCTCTTGACCACCTCCAGGGATATTGACTCCACCACCTCCCTGGGCAGCACATTCCAATGGCCAATCTCTCTTTCTGGGAAGAACTTTCTCCTCACTTCAAACCTAAACTTCCCCTGGTGCAGCTTGAGACTGTGTCCTCTTGTTCTGGTGCTGGGTGCCTGGGAAAAGAATCCAATCCCCACCTGGCTACAACCTTCCTTCAGGTAGTTGTAGAGCAGAGGCAGCATATAGACCACAGTGCTCAGGGATTTAGCCAGTGGAGTGTTGAAAGTTTCCAGGGATGAAGATTGCACAACACTTCTGAGAAGCAACTTTTGCATTAATTTATCATTTTAAGTGTCAGACAATGGACAACACTTAGCTTTATTAGCATATTAATACATTGGATATTAGGGGAAATTTCTTTCATGAAAGAGTGGACAGGCATTGGAATTGGCTGTTCAGGGAGGTGGTGGAGTCCCCATCCCTGGAGGTGTTCAAGAACTGTGTGGACATGGCACTTCAGGACACGGTTTGATGGCTGTGGTAGTCTTGGGTTGAGAGTCAGACTCTGATCTGGGGTTGTTTAGCCTGGACAAGAGGAGGCTCAGGGGAGACCTTCTTGCTGCCTACAGCTACCTGAAAGAAGGTTGTAGCCAGGTGGGGGTTGGTCTCTTCTCCCAGGCAACCAGCACCAGAACAAGAGGACACAGTCTCAAGCTGTGCCAGGGGAAGTTTAGGCTGGAGGTGAGGAGAAAGTTCTTCCCAGAGAGAGTTGTTAGCCATTGGGATGTGCTGCCCAGGGAGGCGGTGGAGTCCCCATCCCTGGAGGTGTTCAAGAGGGGATTGGATGTGGCACTTGGTGCCATGGTTTAGTCACCAGTTCTGTGGTGACAAGTTGGACTTGATGGTCTTTGAGGTCCCTTCCAACCTTGGTGAATCTGTGATTAAATACAGTTACAGTGTAATTCTGAAAAGGCTAATTACTGCCCCCTGTGAATTCTTTCTGGATGAGCTGAAGAGCTTACTCAACACCCCAAAGGACTTTTGGCATGGGATTGTTGTTGTTGTTGTTATAGCTGTTGGGTTTTTAATTGGGTTTTTTACACATGTTTACAGGATCTTGCACATCATTTAAGTTTGTTTTACTTCTGCCATTTCTTTAGGCATTGAGTTGCTCACATCAGTATTTGCAAGGTCACTTTCTGTTCCCTGTTTTTCACACAGAGCATGAAACAAAGTGGTTTGGAATGAAGCTGAAAAAACCCTCCCAGGTTCTTCAGCACTGTCAGACACTCCTGTGGTGAATCCTGTGAGGACAGACTGAGGGAGCTGGGGCTGTTCAGTCTGGAGCCTCTAATATAAGAGGGATCTGGAGGTGCTGGAAGGTGTCCAGAGAAGGGCCACGAGGATGAGCAGAGGGCTGGAGCTGCTCTGCTATGAGAACAGACCAAAGGAGCTGGGGCTGTTCAGTCTGGAGAAGAGAAGGCTCTGAGGAGACCTCATTGCAGCCTTGCAGTATCTGAAGGGGGCTACAAGAAAGCTAGGGAGGGACTTTTGAGGGTGTCAGGGAGTGACAGGACTGGGGGGGATGGAACAAAACTAGAAAAGGGTGGATTCAGACTGGATGTTATGAAGAAGTTGTTCCCCATGAGGGTGGTGAGAGACTGGCACAGGTTGCCCAGGGAGGTGGTGGAAGCCTCATCCCTGGAGGTGTTTGCAGCCAGGCTGGATGTGGCTGTGAGCAACCTGCTGTAGTGTGATGTGTCCCTGCCCATGGCAGGTGGTTGGAACTGGCTGATCCTTGGGGTTCCTTCCAACCCTGACAATTCTATGATTCAATGAATCCATGGCATGCAACCATGTCCATAAACACAGCAACATTCCTCCTGCTCTGTCAAATAGTTGAAGTGTGTGTCCAAGCAGTTCTTCTAACAGAAAATTCTTTGGAGCCTTTCTCCTTTGGCTTTTCATTTCCGGGCCAACAAGTTCAGAACAAGTTTATTTTATGTGCTCTTGTGGCAACTTTGTCCTTAACTTTGTTTCTTCATTGCTGATACTTACTTAGTCACTGTATATTTCACAGGCAGTGATATATGTCATGCACTTAAAATTAATGGCAGGACTTTTTGGTTCTCACTTAGTATGTAAAGTTCAGAGACTCAGATCTAATCTAATGGAGAGTGTGTTTGGAGTTAGGTAGAAGGAATTGCTCTCTGAAAGCGTCTTCTTGGCCTCAGTGGTGACAGGAGAAGGCTATATTGCTCAGATAACATCAACTCAGACATAAATACATAAAGGGAAGTGAAAAGAGCCTTGTCCTTAAAAAACCAAACCCCTTTGGCTACCCTGCCTCAGCTAATGAGCAGGCCAGTCCTTTGATTAGGAACCAATAGCACTATTATTTAGAGGAAGATGGGTGTTCTTTCTTCCAGCATTACTCAAAGCAGAAATCACTGTAAGGGAAAATGCAAAGGCTGATCCAAGACAGATCCTCAAGAGTGAACAGCAAGCCTCAGGTGGACCTTGTGTGCCCAGATATGACTATAAAAGTGTGAGATTATACACAGGGAAACAGATGACACTCAGGGGTCATTTCCTGCTGAATCCAACAAATGCTCAAAGAGTGTTAAAGGGGAAAGAGCTTACTTGCTGTAGGAAATCATCACTGGAGAGCAAGCTCTTCCTCTCTGTCCATTCTTCAACCATTCTCCAGACACAGTGTTGAGTTTATTTGAGTTATGTTTTAATCTACTTGACAAGACCTCATGTCATCACCAGTAGTTTCATAGAATTGTTTCTGTTGGCAAAGCCCTCTAGGATCCTGAAGTCCAATCATCAACCCCACACCACCGTGGCCATTAAACCACATCCCCAGATGCCAGGTCCACACTTTTCTTGAACACTCCCAGGGATGGTGACTCCACCTCCTCCCTAGGCAGCCTGTTCCAATGTCTGACCACTCTTGCAGGAAAGAAACCTTCCCCAATATCCAACCTAAACCTCCTCTGATGCTATTTCACACGAGAAGATCTTGACTTGCTAGGAGCACCAGAGGTGCCACACTAGATGACCCTGGATTTCTCCTATGTCCTTGTGATGGGTTAATGCTCATCCTGGAAGCAGTGGGGGGAGGGCTTGTGAGTGCTTTGCCCTCCCTGCAGGGTGTTTTTCCCCCCTGGGAAACTGAGTCTTTTCCACTCCCCCTCCCTGCCCAGCTAGGGTATAAATGATCTGGATGAGGGCATTGAGTCCATCAGCAGTAAATTTGCTGACAACACCAAGCTGGGGGCAGGAGTTGATCTGCTGGACGGTAGAGAGGCTCTGCAGAGGGACCTGGACAGGCTGGACAGATGGGCAGAGGCCAAGGGCATGAGACTGAACACATCCAAGTGCCAGGTTCTGCACATTGGCCACAGCAACCCCATGCAGTGCTACAGGCTGGGGTCAGAGTGGCTGGAGAGAGGCCAGGCAGAGAGGGACCTGGGGGTGCTGGTTGATGGTAGGCTGAACATGAGCCAGCAGTGTGCCCAGGTGGCCCAGAGGGCCAATGGCATCCTGGCCTGCATCAGGAACAGTGTGGCCAGCAGGAGCAGGGAGGTCATTCTGCCCCTGTACACTGCACTGGTTAGGCCGCACCTCGAGTGCTGTGTCCAGTACTGGGCCCCTCAGTTTAGGAAGGATTTTGACTTGCTGGAGCATGTCCAGAGAAGAGCAAAAAAGTTGGTGAGGGGTTTGGAACACAGCCCTGTGAGGAGAGACTGAGGGAGCTGGGGCTGCTTAGCCTGGAGAAGAGGAGACTCAGGGGAGACCTTATTGCTCTCTACAACTACCTGAAGGGAGGTTGTAAACAGGCAGAGGTTGGTCTCTTCTCCCAGGCAGCCAGCACCAGAAGAAGAGGACACAGTCTCAGGCTGCACCAGGGAGGTTCAGGCTGGAGGTCAGGAGGAAGTTTTACACAGAGAGAGTGATTGCCCATTGGAATGGGCTGTCTGGGGAGGTGGTGGAGTCACCATCACTGGAGGTGTTCAGGAGGAGACTTGACAGGGTGCTTGGTTAGATGGGTTAGTTGATTAGGTGGTGTTGGATGATAGGTTGGACGTAATGATCTTGAAGGTCTCTTCCAACCTAGTTTATTCTATTCTATTCTATTCTATTCTATTCTATTCTATTCTATTCTATTCTATTCTATTCTATTTACCACATCCCATCCCATGTACCAGCTGCGGGGAAGGTTGAGCGCTACAATGGCTTGCTAAACACCACCCTAAAAGTCATGGGGGGTGGAACCTTTAGGAACTGGGGAAAACACCTAGCTCAAGCCACTTGGGTAGGGCCCTTTAAGGTTCATGGTTCATATTTTCAACTCATTGACAATGCAACAAAGAAATGTTGTTAGTAGAGTCCTGAACATTTTATCATAGTATCAATCAGGGTTGGAAGGGACCACAAGGATCATCCAGTTCCAACCCCCCTGCCATGGCCAGGGACACCCCACACTAGATCAGGCTGGCCAGAGCCTGTGAGTCTATGTGAGTCCCCAGGAGAAATCTATCAAGTAATTCTAACTGTCTATGATTATAAATTGGTCAATCTACAGAATACAGAATTAACCAGGTTGGAAAAGACCGCTGAGATCATCAAGTCCAACCTATCACCCAACACCATCTAATCAACTAAACCATGGCACCAAGTGCCCCATCCAGTCTCTTCTTAAATACCTCCAGGGATATTGACTCCACCACCTCCCTGGGCAGCACATTCCAATGGCCAATCTCTCTTTCTGTGAAGAATGTCTTCCTAACATCCAGCCTAAACCCTGGCACAGAGCTTGAGACTGTGAATATACAACTGGAAAACTCAGCAATGAAAAAGGGGGGGAGGAGGGAAATATCATTTAGCAGTAACTTAAGGTGTGCAGCATGGAATGTAAGTGTGCTAAAAATACTCTGTTCTGCTCTTATATGGTTCTGACTCACTGGGAAACTGTCCTGGATTTGTTTTTTTATTGATACTGAATGCCAAACTCCCAAACCATCTGCCAGCATCTTTTAGGGGCTTGTGTAACTGCAAAGCTATATTGTGTCTGACATGTTCCTCAGCTGGGAACAGTCAGAAATAGGATGGAAAATGCTTCTTCCTTGCTGGGGGTTTTGATTTCCACGGATTAAAGTTCTTCTGTGTGAGACACAGAGACATTTTAATAGTAAAGCAGCCAAGATTGTAGCAAGCAAAACCAATACCCATTTAGAAAATACCTTCTTGGTGGTGCTACAGTGTTTAGAAAAGTGCTGTCAGGTTTTCCCAGTACTTCTCACATGTTATTGTTCAGTGTGATCACAGAATCACGGAATCACCAAGGTTGGAAGAGACCTCAAAGGTCATCAAATCCAACCTGTCACCACAGAACTTGTGACTAAACCATGGCACCAAGTGCCACCTCCAATACCCTCTTGAACGCCTCCAGGGATGGGGACTCCACCACCTCCCTGGGCAGCACATTCCAATGGCTAACAACTCCTTCTGTGAAGAACTTTCTCCTCACCTCCAGCCTAAACTTCCCCTGGCACAGCTTGAGACTGTGTCCTCTTGTTCTGGTGCTGGTTGCCTGGGAGAAGAGACCAACCCCCACATGGCTACAATCTCCCTTTAGGTAGTTATAGAGAGCAAGAAGGTCTCCCCTGAGCCTCCTCTTCTCCAGGCTAAGCAACCCCAGCTCCCTCAGCCTCTCCTCACAGGGCTGTGCTCCAGACCCCTCCCCAGTTTTCTTGCCCTTCTCTGGACACCTTCAAGCAAGTCAACATCTTTCCTAAACTGAGTGTCCCAGAACTGGACACAGGACTCAAGGTGTGGCCTAAGCAGTGCTGAGTACAGGGCAGAATGACTTCCCTGCTCCTGCTGGCCACACATAGGCTTAATCAGGAGGATGTGGCTGACCTGCTTGTATTAGCATCAAACTCCTGGACCTGAAACCTGGATTGAAAAAGTGTCCACCTGCTGGAGATATATATCCTGGGAAAAAGGCAGCATGCTGCTATGCAGTTCCTGCCTTTCCAAATCTGATTGCAACAGGCTAAAGGGTACCAAGGGTTAGAAGGTTCCTGGCCTATATTAGGAACAGTGTGGCCAGCAGGAGCAGGGAGGTCATTCTGCCCTGTACTCAGCACTGGTTAGGCCACACCTTGAGTCCTGTGTCCATTTCTGGGCTCCTCTATTTAAGAGGGACATTGAGACTCTTGAAGGTGTCCAGAGAAGGGCAACTAGGCTGGGGAGGGATCTGGAGCACAGCCCTGTGAGGAGAGGCTGCCTGCTGGGCTGCATAAAGGCACTGCTGGCTCATGAGGAGCTCCTTTTGTCTACAGGGCTACTCTTAACCCACTCTACACTCAGCCTGGTATTGGCCTGACTCAGATGCAGGACCTTGAACTTTGACTTGCTGAACCACATGCAGTTGACACTGGCCCACTTCCCATGCCTCTTTTAATTAGACAGAAAGAGGAAGAAAAGAGAAAGTCACCTTAAAGGCAGTAATCCAGGCTTCTCTGACAGCTGTTACTACAATGTTTTGTGCAATTGGGCTCCCCTAAATAAATGCAGAGCCACCAGTAGCCTGGTTAGGAGGAAATCAATCAGTGGTTGGAGTAATAAGGGTAACTTTCACATTGAGGTGCTGCAGCACTTGCAGAATAAGTGCCCTTTTCTTTCAGTGGGAAAGAAATTGTGCTCTCCCTCCTTGTGTAAGTCAGTGGCTGTTTAAATTGAGCAGGTTGGTCATTTCTTGTTTCTTTCACAGAAGCCACCTGATTCATCTCCTCCTATTGAGATATCTTCTGCCATCAGCATGGCATTGCCTTGGCTGTGGTGGTGGAGTCTGTCTGCAGGATATTTGTAACTGCTGCCTGCTTCAGCAGAAGGGGTAGGAGGGGATATTTCCAGATGCCTGCTGGCTCATTATTCCTTTCTGCTACAAAAAAATCATAGAAACAGAGTGCTGGAAGGGACCTCAAGAACACATATGGTGTACCTCAAGAACACATATAGTGTGAGCATCCCTAAGTCCACATCAGGGGAAGACTTTCTGCTGAAAATTAATTTGAGCCCCCAGGTTTGTCATCTCCTCAGCAAGACATACTAGCAAGGGCTTGGGTGTCTGAGCATGTAAGCAATCACACACAGACAGACCCTTCCTATGCTTTTGGGACAGAGTGGCTCTGAGGCTGCTCTTAGATCAGCTTGTATGCTGCTCAGAAGGGTATGGCCAAACAGCTCTGAAGGGACTTGCTTCTGCTTTCAAAGGGATGCTGGGCTCTCTGCTTCTCCTAACACCTATAAGGCAAACAAACTGTCATGTGCATGGACCTGATGTCCTGTCTCATCTGGCCAGCATCACCATGGAGTGAGAGCTGGTAGAAGCTTGCTCAACACAAGAAGGACATGCACCTGATGGAGCAATTCCAGAGGAGGGCCATGAAAATGATCAGGGAGGTTGTAGCCAGGTGGGGGTTGGTCTCTTCTCCAGGCAACCAACACCAGAACAAGAGGACACAGTCTCAAGCTGCTCCAGGGGAGGTTTAGGCTGGATGTTAGGAAGAAGTTCTTCCCAGACAGAGAGATTGGCCATTGGAATGTGCTGCCCAGGGAGGTGGTGGAGTCACCATCACTGGAGGTGTTTAGGAAGAGACTGGATGGGGTGCTTGGTGCCATGGTTTAACTGATTAGATGGTGTTGGGTGATAGGTTGGACTTAATGATCTCAAAGGTCTTTTCCAACCTGGTTAATTCTATTCTATTCTATTCTATTCTATTCTATTCTATTCTATTCTATTCTATTCTATTCTATTCTATTCTATTCTATTCTATTCTATTCTATTCTATTCCATTCTACTCCATTCCATTCCATTCCATTCCATTCCATTCCATTCCATTCCATTCCATTCCATTATGATGCTACTGTGTGCAAGGTGTGACCTGCAGGCTGGCTGCCTTTGGGGTCAGTACATGAGGCTGGTTGCAGAAAGCATTCCAGGCTTAGGGAAAATCATGGCCTGCCTCCCCAAAGGACTGTCCTGCATGACTTCTCTTCCAGTCAGATGCTGCTGTGTCAGAGCCTGAGTAGGCTGCCCTGGAGTGGAAGAGCAACACCCACGACACACACCCCTCTGAGCAGGCTGCTAGGAGGTGTTGTGAGCAGTGTGCTCATTTGATGATCTGAAGTAACCAAAATACGCTGCAGCAAAACCAAACCTCTGCTGTTCAGGGATCCAAAGCACTCATTCTGCAAATGAGTTTGCTCAACTTCTTGCTTCCCCAGCGGCTCCCCAAGGAGAAGTGCCCCACGCTGCCTTTGTAAACCGTTCCCACACACACACAGCAACAAACAGCTAACAAGCCCCCTCATCATTTCCTTTGCAAAGAGTGTAGCTGAGCTTTCCTGGGACAAATTAACTGCTGTGGAACAGGGCTCCAGGGAATGATTAAAAATGTTGAGTTGAGAGCTGTTTCAAGGGGCCAATGGCCGCCTTGACAGCCGGAATGTGCTGGAAATTTAGGTTACCGAAAAGCATCCAAGCCCTTCCTGAGCCCTCTGGGACTGAGTACTCACTGGTAGCTGCTCGAGGGCTAGATGCAAGGCACAAAGAATTCTCTTCCCTTTGCTCAAGCAGCTGGCAAAATTTGGAAAGCCACCTTGGGAAGATGTGTTAATGGTGAATAGTGCCAGAGGGATGAGGATGTTAGGAAGAAATTCACAGAATCACCAAGGCTGGAAGAGACCTCAAAGATCATCAAGTCCAACCTGTCACCACAGACCTCATGACTAGACCATGGCACCAAGTGCCACATCCAATCCCCTCTGGAACACTTCCAGGGATGGTGACTCCACCACCTCCCTGGGCAGCACATTCCAACAGCAAATTACTCTTTCTGGGAAGAACTTTCTCCTCACCTCCAGCCTAAATTTCCCCTGGCACTGCTTGAGACTGTGTCCTCTTGTTCTGGTGTTGGGTGCCTGGGAGAAGAGACCAACTCCCACCTGGCTACAACCTCCCTTCAGGTAGTTGTAGAGAGCAAGAAGGTCTTCCCTGAGCCTCCTCTTCTCCAGGCTAAGCAACCCCAGCTCCCTCAGCCTCTCCTCACAGGGCTGTGCTCAAGGCCTCTCCCCAGCCTCATTGCCCTTCTCTGGACACATTCAAGAGTCTCAATGTCCTACTTAAACTTCCCAGAAAGGGAGATTGGCCATTGGAATGTGCTGCCCAGGGAGGTGGTGGAGTCACCATCCCTGGAGGTGTTTAAAAAGAGACTTGGTGGCATGGTTTAGTTCATGAGATGGTGTTGGGTGATAGGTTGGGCTTGATGACCTTTACGGTCTTTTCCAACCTGGTTAATTCTGTGATTCTGTGATTATTAAGAGGAGTCTTTGTAACCAGAAAGCATTTTTGGATGAGGAAGAGTATGGCAGAATTCTGGGTCTTGGATCAGCCTGGTTTTGGGTCTCCTAGGAGGAGGATATGTATCTCACTTTCTGGGATGTACAATCCATCCAAGCTGGGTTTATAGCAGTAGCAAAAAAAATAACAGAAACTAACCACAGAGGGAGAGGGAGCCCCTGTTGAGAGCAACCAGCTTGAGGAACAGGAGGCAGGTCAGCCTGGTCTCCTCTACCACTGTTGTGAATGAGAATAAACTGGGGTTGTCACAGGAGTCAAAGTGCAGGCAGGCTGCAGCCAACAATATGTGACCTCCAGGGGAGGGAGGACTATGACATGGGTGTGTGGAGGAGGTGGCCAAACACCAAAGGTATTCTTTAGAATGAGGATGAAGCTTAGTGAAGATCCATCTGGATGTGTTCCTGTGTGACCTGTGCTGGATTCTGTGGTTCTGCTTTGGCAGGGGGTTGGACTTGATGACCTCTTGAGGTCCCTTCCAATCTCTAATGTACTGTGATGCTGTGATACTGTTAAGAGGGACAGGGATCTGCTGGAGAGGGTCCAGCAGGGGGCTATGAGGATGATTAGAGGACTGGAGCAGTGCCTGGTGAGGAGAGGCTGAGGGACCTGGGGCTCTTTAGTCTGGAAAAGAGAAGACTGAGAGGGGATTTAATCAATGTTTATAAATATCTGAGGGCTGGGGGTCAGGAGGGAGGGGACAGGCTCTGCTCTCTTGCTCCCTGGGATAGGACAAGCAGCAATGGATGTAAACTCCAGCCCAGGAGGTTCCACCTCAACACAATGGGGAACTTCTTTACTGTGAGGGTCCCAGAGCATTGGAGCAGGCTGCCCAGAGAGGTTGTGGAGTCTCCTTCTCTGGAGACTTTCAAGGCCTGTCTGGATGTGTTCCTGTGTGACCTGAGCTAGCTTGTATGGTCCTGCTCTGGCAGGGGAGTTGGACTTGATGATCTCTGTGGGTCCCTTCCAACCCCTGACATCCTGTGAGCCTGTGGTCCTGTGGTTTTCAGAGGTCCCTTCCAACCTCTGACATCCTGTGAGCCCATGTGAAGGCACTGTCCATAGCTGAAGGCTTCTAGGTCTCTCTTCATGAGATCTCAGAAGAAATTCTTTCTGTCAAGCTATGGACCAAATTCTGACTTCCAGGAAACCTAGACACATTCCTGGGTTTACAATGAAGAAGGTTAAGTAAAGACAGAAGGTGGGGGGAAAAAAGCTCATGACAAAGCCCTGCTTGAGACATTTGGCTGAAGGCAACAAGACTGCAGCCCAGATTGTAGCTTGTAAACATTTATGGGGAAAAAAAAAAACTCAGAACTGTGCAACCAAGTGGAAGGTCCTTAATGACCAAAAGCCACAAATGAAACACTGCATAGGACCAGAAACCGAGGGCAGCTTCACACTTGTGTATTTTCTACTTAAGCCACAGTTCAGAAGTGGTTCTTTCACAGTGAAAATCTAGGGGCTGGCCAAGAGACAGTGCTCCAAGGTACTGTTGGAAATGTGAGGATGTGGAGTTGTTGTTGCTTGGTGCATCACATTTTGCCCTCTGTTCTCCATGACCCTACTCATCCCCTATGCCAATCTCCTAATAACACTTGGGTCCCAGGGAGTTTCTTGTTTCTTGACCAACATCCAGGCATTGAACTGCTGCCACAGAACCATAGAATTGTTAGGGATGGAAGGGCCCTCAAGGATCAGCCAGTTGCACCCCCCCTGCCATGGCCAGGGACACCTCACACTACAGCAGGTTGCTCACAGCCACATCCAGGCTGGCTGCAAAAACCTCCAGGGATGAGGCTTCCACCACCTCCCTGGGCAACCTGTGCCAGTCTCTCACCACCCTCCTGGGCAAGAACTTCTTCCTAACATCCAATCTGAATCTACCCAGTTCTAGTTTTGTTCTACTAGATCTTGAAGGTCTCTTCCAACCTGGTCTATTCTATTCTATTCTATTCTATTCTATTCTATTCTATTCTATTCTATTCTATTCTATTCTATTCTATTCCATTCCATTCCATTCCATTCCATTCCATTCCATTCCGTTCCATTCCGTTCCACTACCTGCTGGTTAGGCACTGAAGATAAACCAGTTGCACCTACACACACAACTGGCAACTTTTTGTTCTTCCAGTCCTTTACACTTCTCCCCCCTATACCTTCTTCTGGTTCCTTGGCCAGTGAAAGCAGCAAGCAGCTGACCCCTTGAGACAGAGCTAATGCCAAGGAGAGCACTGCCCTCTTATCACATTCATCAGTTTTCACATGGCCTAAAATCCCCAAGCCTGATGTTTCCTATTAGCAGAGCATTTAGGAAGGCAGTGAGTTAACCAACAGGAAATGCTAAATAAGGGACTTTGTGTGGAATTGAAGCCATATTTGAGTGGCACAGATTCCCTGACCTTGTGCTCCATTGTCTCCTGTCGTTGATCCCCTCCATTCCATTGTGCTCTTCCATGCTCAAGTGTGACTTTTCTCACGTGGCTTCTTCCAGCACCTCCTCCATGGTCGATTCTCATAGCTGATGTTTCTGCCTGGCCAAAATCTCTTCAGTGACAGAACCACTCTGCAAGCAGCTATCTTAGAAATCTCTTTGCTTGAAAACAGGCTTCTCCTGTCCAAGCTCTTGTGCAAATTCAACAGAGCCAGATGACAAGGCTACTACGCTACCACTTGTAATCATAGCATCATAGAATTGTTAGGGTTGGGAGGGACCTCAAGGATCATCCAGTTCCAACACCCCTGCCATCAGCAGGGACACCTCACACTACAGCAGGTTGCTCACAGCCACATCCAGCCTGGCTGCAAAAACCTCCAGCAATGAGGCTTCCACCACCTCCCTGGGCAACCTGTGCCAATGTCTCACCACCCTCATGGGGAACAACTTCTTCATAACATCCAGTTTCAATCCACCCATTTCTAGTTTTCTTCCATTCCCCCCAGTCCTATCACTCCCTGACACCCTCAAAAGTCCCTCCCCAGCTTTCCTGTAGCCCCTTTCAGATGCTGGAAGACCACAGTAAGGTTTCCTCAGAGCCTTCTCTTCTCCAGACTGAACAGCCTCAAGTCCTTGTCTGTCCTCATAGCAGAGCAGCTCCAGCCCTCTGCTCGTCCTCGTGGCCCTTCTCTGGGCACCTTCCAGCACCTCCAGATGTTTCCTGTAATAGAGGCTCCAGAACTGGACACAGTGCTCCAGGTGTGGTCTCACCAGAGTGGAGTAGAGGGGAAGAATCACCTCTCCCAACTTGCTGCCTATGCTTCGCTTGATGCAGCCCAGGATCTGGTTGGCTCTCTGGACTGCAAGTGCTCACTGCTGGCTCCTGTTGAGCTTCTCCTTCACCAGCACCCCTAAGTCCTTTTCTTCAGGGCTGCTCTGAAGCCATTCACTGCCCAGCCTATATCGGTGCTTGGGATTGCCCCGACCCAGATGCAGGTCATGGTGGACAGGGATGGTAGACATTCTTTAGTGCTGACAGATAAACATGGCTAGAATAGCTCATACATCTTGAGAAGAAGAATGCTCTCCATGCTTAGACTCACTCCTGTCACTGGACATGATGAACTTGATTTTTCTGACCTAAAGCTGGCTGCACCACTTACCCAAGTTCAACCACTTAGAAGAACTGTGGAATCTTTCCAGCGTATCTGCCACAAACACTCTATTTGAATGTCATGTGATAAAAATATCACCATGTTTATTCTAGACCTCTGTTTAGAGAGCTGTGACTGAGATTAATATAGTCAAGCAGTCTGGAAAAGAATCATCTGCCTTAACTGCTGCTCCAACCTGCCCATCAGCACTGCCTCAAGACTAGCAAAGAATCACAGAATCACCAAGGTTGGAAGAGATCTCAAAGGTCATCAAGTCCAACCTGTCACCACAGACCTTATGACTAAACCAGGGCACCAAGTGCCACGTCCAATCCCCTCTTGAACACCTCCAGGGATGGTGATTCCACCACCTCCCTGGGCAGCACATTCCAATGGCTAACAACTCTCTCTGGGAAGAACTTTCTCCTCACTTCCAGCCTAAACTTCCCCTGGCACAGCTTGAGACTGTGTCCTCTTGTTTTTCAACCCAAACCATTCTGCCCTGGGCAGCACATTCCAATGACAAATCTCTCTTTCTGGGAAGAACTTCTTCCTAACATCCAGGCTAAACCTCTCCTGGTGCAGCTTGAGACTGTGTCCTCTTGTTCTGGTGCTGGTTGCCTGGGAGAAGAGACCAACCCCTTCCTGGCTACAACCTCCCTGTAGGTATAAGAATGGAGAAGCTGCCACCTAACAATGTGACTTATCCCAAGAGCAGGTGCAGAGAAGAGTAAATATTTAGTGTGCTGTGGATCTTACTACTGCCTATGGCACTATAGTGACAATTGTGTTTCCTCCTACTGCTTGGAAAATGACTGCTGCTTTCCTTATGAGTCAAGAGCACAAGGACGTCCCCAGGAAGTCTGCAATTTGATGAGGTCATCCCTTCACTCCAGCTTTGATTCCCTTTGTTTGGATAGTTTACAGGGGGAAGCTCTAATTGGGGGGTTCCTTTAATTCTAGGTTACTCTTCTCCACTAGATTTCTCACTGGGTTGGACTGGATGATCTCCAGATGTCCCTTCCAATCCCTATCATTCTGTGATTGTGTGAAATAACCGAGGCAAAACCAAACTGCTTTGAAGCCAAGCACCAGCCATGGGGTGCTCATGACTTTGGGTCACTGCAGATCATTTTTTTTTCCATCTGACAGCATATTCACGAGCAAGATGCTTTCAATAAAATGATAAGAAGCTGGAGACCTCATCTTGACTACTGCATTCAGTTGTGGGCTCCCCAGTTTAAGAGGGACAGGGATCTGTTGGAGAGGGTCCAGCAGGGGGCTATGAGGATGATAAAGGGACTGGAGAACTGCCTGGTGAGGAGAGGCTGAGGGACCTGGGGCTCTTTAGTCTGGAAAAGAGAGGGGATTTAATCAATGTTTATAAGTATCTGAGGGCTGGGGGTCAGGAGGGAGGGGACAGGCTCTGCTCACTTGCTTCCTGGGATAGGACACGGAGCAATGGATGTGAGCTGCAGCACAGGAGGTTCCACCTCAACACAAGGGGGAACTTCTTTACTGTGAGGGTCACAGAGCACTGAAGCAGGCTGCCCAGAGAGGTTGTGGAGTCTCCTTCTCTGGAGACTTTCAAGGCCTGTCTGGCTGCGTTCCTGTGTGACCTGAGCTAGACTGTATGGTGCTGCTCTGGCAGGGGAGTTGGACTTGATGATCTCTTTGAGTCCCTTCGAACCCCTGACATTCTGTGAACCTGTGAAGCAGACATTTCTGGGGGTATTTGGTATACTTCTCCAGGAGGGTTGATTTGTGAACCCTGACCCTAGAGTAAAAATTGTTTGTGCAATCAATTTCTGCATCCTAGTCGGTGGCCTCTGAGCCAAGGCTGGAGGGAAACCACACAGTCCAACACACTGATAGCAGCAAACAGGCAATGTGATCCTCCCACGTGCTTTCTAGAGTGAGGGGCTTTTAGAACCCTCTTTTTAGTGTGTTTTTAATGAGATAGACCTTCCTGTGGCAGAACTTTGTTTAAATGGGGGCAGGAAGTCCATGTCATTAACATTTGTCCCCCACCGTTTGGCCACTGTATATCTATCGCATTTTTCACTGGGTCGTTGCTCTCTGAGGCACTCTCCAAAGTTGCCAGAGGTTTCTCAGAGGCTAAAACGTGGACTGCAGCTTCAGCATGGTGGTTGGCTCTTGGAAAGCAATGACTCAGAGAAGGCCTTAATGTCACTGGGAAATAATTTTCACTACATGAGAGGATTGTTGGACAAAGGAACGATGTAGTGATGTGGAAAATCACAGACTCGCAGAATAAAGGGGTTGGAAGGGACCTCTAGACATCATCAAGTCCAATCTCCCTGCCAAAGCAGGATCACCTAGGGCAGGAACATATCTAGGCAGGTTTTGAAAGGAAGGGTGGAATTGTAGGTGCAGAAATGATTGATCCTGATGCAGACTGAGGGGAAGCTCACTTCTTTGGATGCAGGCCATGCTGCCACACTGAACTCACTCTGCTCAGCTGCCTTAGAGAGACATCCTCCTATAGCATGCTCAGGTCATGTAGTAGCTATGTATGTAGTAGACATACCTCGTAGTGGGACTAACCATATGTCTGGAAAGGTACTCAGCAATGCTTCATTATTCTGAAGAATAGAATAGAATAGAATAGAATAGAATAGAATAGAATAGAATAGAATAGAATAGAATAGAATAGAATAGAATAGAATAGAATAGAATAGAATAGAATAGAATAGAAATAGAAATAACCAGGCTGGAAAACACCTTTGAGATCATCAAGTCCAACCTATCACCCAACACCATCTAATCAACTAAATCATGGCATCAAGCACCCCATCCAATCTCTTTCTAAACACCTCCAGGGATGGTGACTCCACCACCTCCCTGGGCAGCACATCCCAATGGCCAATCTCTCTCTATGAAAAATTTCTTCCTAACCTCCAGCCTAAACCTCCCCTGGCACAGCTTGAGACTGTGTCCTCTTGTTCTGGTGCTGGTTGCCTGGGAGAAGAGACCAGCTCCCACCTGGTTACAACCTGCCTTCAGGCAGTTGTAGAGAGTAATAAGGTCTCCCCTGAGCCTCCTCTTCTCCAGGCTGATGAAGGGATGAATCCTGGAATTGTCACTTCTGTGGCTCTGGGCAACCTGATCTGGTGTGAGGTGTCCCTGCTGATGGCAGGGGGGTTGGAACTGGATGATCATAGAATCATTAAATTGCTGGGAAGAGAAGGGACCTCAAGGATCATCTATTTCCAACCTCCCTGCCATCAGCAAGAATCTCTCACACTAGATCAAGTTGCTCAGAGCCACGTGCAACCTGGTCTTATAAACCTCCAGGGATGAGGCTTCTGCCACTTCCCTGGGCAACCTTTGCCAGTGTCACACTGCCCTCATGGTGAAAAACTTCTTCCTAACACCCAACCTGAATCCTTGGGGTCCCTTCCAACTCTGACAATTCTATGATGATCTCAAACATTCTTGCAGAGGCCATTTCATTATCATTCTAATTTAATAGAGACATGGATTTATCCTGATGGCAAGTTTCAGGTCTTGGGTGATAGGTTGGACTTGATGATCTTTAAGGCCCCTTCCAACCTTGGTGATACTGTGAATTATTTTCCCTGACGTTTCTTTGTGGGGCAAGCCCCTGATGTATACAAGGTACTGAAGCCTCCACAGCCATCTGAGAACCACTCAGCTAGAGAGAAGGAGTGGGCCAGCTTGCAGGAGCTGCAGGTTGAGGTAATTTTACACTTGACTGCCCAGCCTTGGCAGATGATGTTGTGTTGTCCTTGTAAGCTGGACTAAACTTCACAGTTGTGTGCATTTGGAAGCAGCAAACAAAATAACCTGCCTCAACCTTTCAAATGAAACACTTCTCCCTTCCTGGAAACCATTAGGACATTGAAGTGCAGTGTTGGTAAGCCTTACATTCAGAAGGAATGACGAAGAGGAGGATTGATTATTTTCCCACATTCAAGAACAATCACAGAATCACATAGTGATTGATGCTGGGAAGGACCTCTGTAGGTCATCTGAGTCCAACCCTCTTCTCAAACCAATCCACCTTGAGCCTGTTGGCCAGAACCATGTCCAGGTGGCTTTTGAATATCTCCAAGGATGGAGACTCCACACCATTCCTGGTCAGCCTGTGCCAGTGCTCAGTCACCCTCACAGTAACAAAGTGTTTCTTGATGTTCAGATGGAGCCTCCTGTGATTCAGTACGTGCCTGTTGTTAATGGATGCCAATGGGGCCATTGCCAGTGCTGATGGATAAATCCATAACCAAAGTTTGTGAAGGAGCTAATTTAAAATCAAGTCTCCAAACATGACAGGCTGAAGGAGCTGGGGTTGTTCAGCCTGGAGAAGAGGAGGCTCCATGCAGACCTGATTGCAGTCTGCCAGTACCTGAGGGGGACCTACAAGAGGGATGGGGAGAGACAGTTTACAAGGGCCTGCAGTGAGAGTACAGGAGGCAATGGCTTCAAACTAGAGAAGAGTAGATTTAGATTTGATATCAGGAAGAAGTTCTTCACTATGAGGTTGGTGGAACACTGGAACTGGTCACCCAGGGAGGTGGTTGAGGCCCCTTCCCTGGACGTATTCAAGGTGAGCCTCGACAAGGCACTGCAGGTGGGGTCACATTAGAGCAAAGCAGAGGGGCAGAATCTCCTCCCTTCACCTACTGACCACAGAATAATTTTAGCCTGGAGAAGAGGAGGCTCAGGGGAGACCTTATTGCTCTCTACAACTACCTGAAGGGAGGTTGTAGCCAGGTGGGGGCTGGTCTCTTCTCCCAGGCAACCAGCACCAGAACAAGAGGACACAGTCTCAAGCTGTGCCAGGGGAGGTTCGGACTGGAGGTTAGGAAGAAAATCTTCACTATGAGGTTGGCCATTGAAATGTGCTGCCCAGGGAGGTGGTGGAGTCACTATCATTGGAGGTGTTTAGGAGGAGACTTGATAGGGTGCTTGGTTGCATGGTTTAGTTGATTGGGTGGCATTGGATGATAGATTGGACACAATGATCTTGAAGGTCTCTTCCAACCTGGTCTGGTCTATTCTATTCTATTCTATTCTACTCTACTCTACTCTACTCTACTCTACTCTACTCTACTCTACTCTGTCACTTCAACACTGATGACCTGCTTCATTCTCCCCCAATGGACAGGAATAGATTTGAGGAGATGAAGCTGATAGAGCCATTAGCAATTAGCAACACCCCAAACAACTGTATTGTAAGGGCAGGGAAAAGAGTGAATTTGAGGGGTATACAGCATACAGCAAGTGTTGAAGAGTGGGAGCTTCTCTCTGGTTTTGTCTTTTTTGTTTGCTTGTTTTCTTCTTCTTTTTTACATTAAAGAGGAAAGATAAGAGCAGGCTTCAAATCAGCAGCAAATAACTCCCAGAAACACATTAAACACTCATCACATAATTGGTTTTCAGCCTGTTTCTTCTGACAAAGGCAAAGTAAGCACTCTGTGCTTGAACCTTGGGATAGGCTAGGTTACAGATAACAGTAGTGAGGCAGAGATGTAAAAAAATCAAGAATATATAACACAACAGCTGCCTGAAGGAGGGGGAAAGGACCCTTGAAGATAGAGCTGAATAATAAATTGATGGTTCTCACAGCCAGCTGGAGAAATGTTATCACCCTTCAAATCACACCATGCCAGAATGGGGAGCTAAGGATGTGCTTTCTCATCTCAGTCCCTGGGACAATGTATTCCAGGTACCTGATAAAAGAGTTTCCTCTGCTGGAGAGCTGTTGAAAGACTACACCACAGGACTGAATGGATTTTATCATGAAATAATAGCCTTGGCCATTTTCATCTTGATTTGTGGAACAAGAGCAGAGCTTTGCCCTGTAAAGGGTTCAGATCCACTTTTTCATCAACACTAATGACCATCCCCATCTTTATGGTGCAGTAAGAAAAGAGTTAGAGGAACTTCTTCGGGCACCTACAGCTATTTGACCTTCTGCTCTTTATTCTTAAGCAGCAGGACTGCTGTGGGAAGGAGGGAGGGAGGGAAGCTGGCTCAGGGAGTTGAGCTGCCTCTTCTGATGTCAGCAGTGCTCCTGCTACTGAAATAAGAAACTTGACAGGATACATGCAATGAATGGGAACAACAGCTCATTAATTGCTAAACAAGATTCCAGGGCCCCTTGATGTCTCATTGTTTTGCCAGAATCAGACACACAATCACAGTGTTAACCAGGTTGGAAAAGACCTTCAAGATCATCAAGTCCAACCTATCACTCAACACCATCTAATCTGCTAAACCATGGCACTAAGTGCCTCATCCAGTGACTCCACCACCTCCCTGGGCAGCCCATTCCCAAGGCCAATCTCTCTTTCTGTGAAGAATTTCTTCCTAACATCCAATCTAAACTGCAAAACTGTTTTAGAATCACAGAATTGCTGGGGCTAGAGGGACCCTCAAGGATCATTTAGTTCCAACCCCCCTGCCATGGGCAGGGACACCCCACATTAGATCAGGTTGCCCAGAGCCACATCCAGCCTAGATTTAAAAACTCTCAGGGAAGAGGCTCCCACCACCTCCCTGGGCAGCCTGCTCCAGGGTCTCACCACCCTCATGGGGAAGAACTTCTTCCTAACCTCCAATCTGAATCTACCCATTTCTACTGTGTTTTTTTTTTCATTCTCCCTAGTCCTATTGACACCCTAAAAGTCCCTCACCTGTCCCATTTCCCCCTTTTTCCCCCTCAAACCCAGAGCACCTGGGCTCTGTTGGAGTCTCCTCCCACCCCAGGTGTGGCCACTTCACCCTCCCCACCCACTCCTCTATTTAATCCCCACCAGGAAATGCAGAAGCCCTAAGCTGAGCCCATCTGGGCTGGAGGATCTTCCTCTCATCACTGGTGAGTGCCCATGGTGCACACTGGGTGATGGTGGTGGTGACAACAAAGGCCGGGGGGCCTGGTGGCCCCCCGGTTGTTAGGGACAATATTGATTGCTGCTCCAATATCACCCATGGGTGCTGGCTGGGCCTCCTTACTGGGGCTGAGCTCCTGTGAGTGGGATCTTGGCTGGATTAAAGTCTTGCCCCCAGCTCTGGGATGGCTGCAAAAATGGTGGTGGTGGAGGAGGAGGAGCTGTTTAGCCAGATGATATTATGCTAATGACACTACCTTTACCTGGAGACCCCTTGAGTCTGTTCTCATCACTCAATAAATCTCTGCTCTTGTGCCTCCTCTACAGACTAGTATAGCTTGGATTCTTGATACCAGCATCAGTCTTAGTGCTGCTGTTTCATTAAATCTGTTTTCATTTCAATCCATGGGTGTACCTTCCTTGTCCTGATCCCTCTCCTCAGCTGGGGAGGGGTTATCAGGTGAAGGCAACTGCTAGAGTGTAGCCCTGAATGTGGGCCAAATGTAGACAGACGCCAAGAGAGAAAGCCAATCTCATTTAGAATAGAACAGAATTATCCAGGTTGGAAAAGATCTTGGAGATCATCAAGCCCAACCTGTCATCCAACACCATCTAATCAACTAAACCATGGCACCAAGCACCCCATCCAGTCTCTTCCTAAACACCTCCAGTGATGGTAACTCCACCGTATTCCCATGGCCAATCTCTCTTTCTGTGAAGAATTTCTTCCTAACCTCCCCTGGCACAGGGAAGTTTAGGCTGGAGGTGAGGAGAAAGTTCTTCCCAGAGAGAGTTTTTATCCATTGGAATGTGCTGCCCAGGGAGGTGGTGGAGTCCCCATCCCTGGAGGTGTTCAAGAGGGGATTGGACGTGGCACTTGGTGCCACGGTCTAGGCATGAGGTGTTGGGTGGCAGGTTGGACTCGATGATCTTTGAGGTCTTTTCTAACCTTATTGTTCCCTGAGTTCTAAATCCTTTACCTGAGCTTCAGGCTCAGCTCATTTACCTTTGCCTGGAATGTAACTTAAGAATACGGGTCATGAGGATGATCAGAGGGCTGGAGCTGCTCTGCTACAAAGACAGACTGAAGGAGTTGGGGCTGTTCAGTCTGGAGAAAAGAAGGCTTTGAGGTGACCTCATTGTGGCCTTCCAGTATCTGAAGGGGGCTACAAGATAGCTGCGGAGGGACTTTTCAGGATCTCAGGTAGGGATAGGACTGGGGGGAATGGAATGAAGCTGGAGGTGGGGAGATTCAGGCTGGAGGTGAGGAGGAAGTTCTTCCCCATGAGAGTGGTGAAGCCCTGGAATGGGTTGTCCAGGGAGGTGGTTGGGGCCCTGTCCCTGGAGGTGTTTAAGCCCAGGCTGGATGAGGCTCTGGCCAGCCTGATGTAGTGTGGGGTGTCCCTGCCCATGGCAGGGGGGTTGGAACTAGATGATCCTTGTGGTCCCTTCCAACCCTGACTGATTCTATGATTCTAATTTAGGGCCAAAATCTGTGACTTCAGTGTGCTGAAATATTGTTTGCTATGTCTTGGGAAGGAAAAGAGGGATGGAGCTGTGCCTCATGCATCCATCCTGTGGAAGCATTACTGTGAGCATCCCTAGGAACATGAGAGCTTGTGATGAACAAAAATCACTATTTACTCCAAGAATCATAATGGGGCTTTCCACATGAGTAACTGCACTAACTCTGACACAATCAGGGATGCAAAATGACTCAATCTCTATTAAACTGAGGAGGAGGGGGAGAAACCCAAAACACTGGAAGGGACAATAAAATTAAGGATGACTACAAATTGGTGAACAAGTGAGGCGAGGAAGTGGAAAAGACCTTTTGCACAAATCAGCAGCTGCGAAGACATGGAAGACAAATGGAGCAATAAAAAGAGCAGCTCTGAGGAAGTTTCTTGGGGGGGAAAAAAGGCATTAAATCAGAGAGAACAGCACTCCAGATCTGAGCAAGGAAGTGAGACACATAAGTGCTGATGAAGATTAGTGGACAGAGATGACAGTCTGAGTGCAAGTGATGGTAGCTCCTGAGAGCAAGTGGAAACAACTTAGCATCCTGAGGTCTGTAAAGAAGTTTCTCCTCATGTTGAATCATAGAATCAATAAGGTTGGAAAAGACCTCAGAGAAGGGCAGCAAGGCTGGTGAGAGGCCTCAAGCACAAGCCCAGTGAGGAGAGGCTGAGGGAGCTGGGGATGTTTAGCCTGGAGAAGAGGAGGCTCAGAGGAGACCTTCTTGCTCTCTACAACTCCCTGAAGGGAGGTTGTAGCCAGGTGGGGGTTGGTCTCTTCTCCCAGGCACCCAGCACCAGAACAAGAGGACACAGTCTCAAGCTGTGCCAGGGGAAGTTTAGGCTGGAGGTGAGGAGAAAGTTCTTCCCAGAGAGAGTTGTTAGCCATTGGAATGTGCTGCCCAGGGAGTTGGTGGAGTCCCCATCCCTGGAGCTGTTCAAGAGGGGATTGGATGTGGCACTTGGAGCCGTGGTTTAGTTAGACATCGGGTGTAGGGTGACAGGTTGGGCTTGATGAGGTGAAATCTTCTCTGTTCAAGCTTGTACCTGTTGTTCCCTGTGTTGTGATTGTGCACCCCTGGAAAGAGCTTGGCCCCCTCCACTGGACACCCACCCCTCAGATATTGATGGACATTGATCAGATCCCTTCTCAGTCTTTTTTTCTCCAGACTAAACAGCCCCAGTGTTCTCAGTCCCTCTTCACAGGGGAGATGCTCAAATCCCCTAATCATCCTTGTGGCTCTCCATCAGACTCTCTTCAGCAGGTCTCTCTCTTGAACTGGGGAGCCCAAAACTGGACCCAGTATTCCAGGTGTGGTCTCAGCAGGGCAGAGCTTATTTGCTGGCTGCATTTAATGACCCTGACAGCTCCTGAACCCACACAAAGGGACTCACTGTCACTTTCTCATTAGGTCTGTACCTCCTCTAATTAATGTCCTTATTAACTCTTGTAATTATAACCCAAATTTTGACACGCCTGTGATGTATAACAAGATTTAGGTTGAGCCCAAAGTACGTAGTGTTCTTTCCTGGAAACTGGGAGTGTCTGCAGATGCATTATTGATGAGGATTTCTGTAGCAGTCCAGGTTGATGCTCCTTAAGACAGTCTCCTATTCCTGTGACAAATGAAAGCTGCTCTTATGAATACTAACTTGCATTCTCTACATTACTAGGAAATGTCAATGTAATTTATTGACAAGACATTGGAATGTCTGCCTTAAGAGTGGCTGTGTTGTTAAGGAATAATTCAAGACCCTTAGAATTTGGCTTTTAACTGGAAGGTTGGTGGGTTTCCAGGAAGAAAAGGACCTAGGGATGCTGGCTGACAGGCATCTGAACCTGAGCCAGCAGTGTGCTCAGGTAGTTGAGAAGGCCAAGAGCATCCTGGCCTGGATTAGTGATAGTGTGGCCAACAGGAGAAGGGAAGGGATTCTCTGGAGCAGGTCCAGAGAAGGGCAACAAAGCTGGGGAAGGGTCTGAAGAACAGGGCTGGTGAGGAGCAGCTGAGGAACTGTGGTTGTTTAGTTTGGAGAAAAGGAGGCTGAGGGGAGACCTTCTTGCTCTTTATAGCTCCCTGAAAGGAGGTTGCAGTGAGGGGGGTTGTTCCCTTCTCCTTATTTCAGGAGATAAAACAAGAGGAAATGGCTTGAAACTGTGCCAGGGGAGGTGTAGTTTGGAGATGAGGAAAAGTTTCTTTGCTGCAAGAGTGGTCAGGGATTGGAACAGGCTGCCCAGGAAGGTGGTGGAGTCCCCATACCTGGAGGTGTTCAAGAACCCTGTGGACATGGCACTTTGGGGCATGAATTAATGACCGTGACAGTATTAGGTTGATGGTTGGACTAAATGATCTAAGAGGTCTTTTCCAAGCAAAATGATTCTATGGTTCTATGAATTCCCTTCCAAACAGAGCTTCTCAGGCTCCTATTTACTAGCATGAAGATGGAGGTTGTGGGATGACTGTGTGTTGAGAACAGCCCACAGCCATGTTTGACCATTTGACTTGTTGCCCCAGAATGAGTCAAGGCTAACGCTGTCTTTTGAGCCTCATACATAATTAATGTAGTGCCAAATGTTAGATAACACCAAAAAATACCCCATGTGGTCTATAAATAGCCCTCCTTAATACTTAAGTCAATGTTCTTTATTGATTTCTGAGCTAGAACACAATGTGACATTTCTTTCTGATCTCTCACAGCTGCTGCGTTCTCCTGAGCACTGCCTGCTTCACCAAGGTGGATGAAATACGTTTATTGCCAGGCTCTGCTCTGTTCCCTGCAGAAGCAATACCTGTGAAATCTTCACTGCTCATTCAGGACCCATCATTTCATCCCAAACCATCTGTTCACTCGCTTGCATGAAATGCTTTTCAGCTCAGAATCATAGAATTTTCAGGGTTGGAAGGGACCTCAAGGCTCAGCCAGTTCCAACACCCCTGCCATGGGCAGAGATACCTCACACTACAGCAGGTTGCTCACAGCCACATCCAGCCTGGCCTTCAACACCTCCAGGGATGAGGCTTCCACCACCTCCCTGGGCAACGTGTGCCAGTCTCTCACCACCCTCATGGGGAACAACTTCTTCCTAACATCCAGTCTGAATCTACCCATTTCTAGTTTTGTTCCATTCCCCCCAGTCCTATCCCTCCCTGACACCCTCAAAAGTCCCTTCCCAGCTTTCTTGTAGGCCCTCTTCAGAGAGTGGAAGGCCACAATTTGGTCTTGTGGAAGCCTTCTCTTCTCCAGACTGAACAGCCCCAGCTCCCTCAGTCTGTCCTCAGAGGAGAGGAGCTCCAGCCCTCTGCTCATCCTCACAGCCCAGAAATATATCTTGCCCACAGCACTCCATTCCTTCTCTGGTAATTACTGCTCTTTAGGGTGGCAACATCCAGATCTTCCAGTGTCTTTCAGAAGTAAGTGCTGTACAGGTCAGAGCATTCCTCTGTTGGGAAGTGCTTTGGGGATGACAGTGCTCCCCCTCCATTCAGAGCTCTCAGTGCTTGCTCCAGCTGTCCATAACAACAACGAGATGGAACATCAGGACCAAATCCAGTCGACAGAGACACTGCCAGCCTTTGAGGAGCTTATTGTGGAACTCATTTGATACACTACTGCCAGAGACTAGCCAGCAGGAGGACACCATGGATCAGACATGCTGCTTATCTCGTCATTAAAAGGCAGAGGGGCCTGGCAGGTTTCTTTTGAAGAGTTCATCTGCTTGGTACACTCAGAAATCTCCATGCAGAGAAAAAGGAAAGGCATCTGGCTACACACACATGATGTGGATGGAGCAGTAACAAGGGTGTTCCATGCTGCCCTCAGCAGAGGGAAGGCAGTCTTCACCAAATGCAATGTAAGGTAAAAGATTCAGCCCCCTGATTGCCCTCTTATGGCAATCCCTCCTTACAGGGAGATCCAGGACACTGAACTTCCTCTGGTACAAGAAAGGAAAATGACATCTAGAAAATCCTTTCAAGTGAATGGATTTGAAGAGCATCTCAGCCTTTCTCCCCTGAGCCACACAGGGCAGACAGGAGGGATGGAAATCTCCTGGCTACACTGCTCAGCCCAGCTTCCCCCTCTAACCTTAGCTGTCTTGACTGCATCTGGATTTTGTTGGTCAATCTCTTCTGGTTTTATTATTGAGATCACTTCCATCTGTAGAGCTACACCCTTTTGCATTTAAGATGCCTACCAAATGTCACTCCTGCAACACATCTCACTGGCTCTGTAATTCTTAAGGGCTGCTGTGAATGGCCTTTTAATTTAGTTGTCACTCCTGTCAGCACAACCCTGTGTTAAAGGCAGGACACAAAATACCTCTTGACTGGGGAAGTTCTGCCAGCAGGAGGTACTTACAATCATAGAATTGTTTTGGTTGGAAAAGACCTTTAAAATCATTGAGTCCAACCATTCTTTCACCCTCCCAAGGCTGCTGCTAAACCATGTCCCTCAGCACCACATCTCTGCCTCTTTGAAACACCTCCAGGGATGGGGATTCAGCCACCTCCCTGGGGAGGATAACACAGTGTTTGAGAAGCCTTTCAGTGAAGAAGCTTCGTCTAATATCCAACCCAAACTTCCCCTGCTGCAACTTGAGGCCATTCCCTCTTATCCTGCTCCATCAAATGCAGAACCATTGCAACAAAAATACTACTGCTACCAGAAAGGCTGACTTCCCTAAAGCCCTGCAATGTCATTTTTGCTGGTTTAATCACAGCCACATTTATGGGAGACTAACTGTGAGCTGCCAGGATTATCCCTGAAATCAATGGAGAGATGAATAGCTTTGAGGATGTTCCCCTTCTATCCCAAAGTAGCTAAAGGAGAAGAGAGTCTCATTATCTACAGAACACAAGGGGAGCCTGGAAATAAGAAAGTCAAAATCTAGAGTCATTTAACAGAATAGAATAGACCAGGTTGGAAGAGACCTTCAAGATCGAGTCCAACCTATCACCCAACACCATCTAATCAACTGAACCATGGCACCAAGCACCCCATCAAGTCTCTTCCTAAACACCTCCAGTGATGGTGACTCCACCACCTCCCTGGGCAGCACATTCCAAAAGGCAATCACTCTCTCTATGAAGAATTTCTTCCTCACCTCCAGCCTAAACTTCCCCTGGTACAGCTGAGACTGTGTCCTCTTGCTCTGGTGCTGCTTGCCTGGGAGAAGAGACCAACCTCTGCCTGGCTACAACCTCCTTTCAGGGAGCTGGAGAGACCAATAAGATCTCCCCTGAGCCTCCTCTTCTCCAGGCTAAGCAACCCCAGCTCCCTCAGCCTCTCCTCACAGGGCTGTGCTCCAGACCCCTCCCCAGCCTCATTGCCTTTCTCTGGACACCTTCAAGAGTCTCAATGTCCTTTTTAAATTGAGGAGCACAGAACTGGACATAGGACTCAAGGTGTGGCCTAACCAGTGCTGAGTACAGGGCACAATGACCTCCCTGCTCCTGCTGGCCACACTGTTCCTGATACAGGTCAGGATGCCATTGGCCTTCTTGGCCACCTGGGCACACTGCTGGCTCATGTTCAGCTGCTGGCAACCAGTACCCTCCAGGTCCCTTTCTGCCTGGCTGCTCTCAGCCACTCTGACCCCAGCCTGTAGCTCTGCATGGGGTTGTTGCGGCCTATGTGCAGAACCTGGCACTTGGATGTGTTCAATCTCCTGCCCTTGGACTCTGCCCATCTGTCCAGCCTGGCAAGGTCCCTCTGCAGATCTCTCCTACCCTCTAACAGATCAACTCCTGCCCCCAGCTTGATGTCACCGCCAAATTTACTGATGACTGACTCAATGCCCTCTTCCAAATCATCAATGAAGGTATTAGAGGGCATGGGGTCCAGCACTGATCCTTGGGGGACACCACTAGTGCCTGGCTGCCAGTCCGCAATGAATGTTGGCCTGAACATGTTTTGATGTTGTAGCTGGTCAGTTATTGCTATATTGATGACAATTTCACTGGATGCATGCCCTGATAGAGTAAAAAAAACTCTAAAAGCACAAAGGGAAGTGGGAGAAGAACATGGCAGAATCCATCTCTAAACCACACCCTCCCCCAAACCAACAAGTGGGTCTCTTAGTTAAAGATTTCCTCAGGATTTTAACAAGTTTAACAAGGATCAGACTCTTCTTTCCTCCTCACCAGAATACAGGCTCTAATAAATTACTCTATAGGGTGCCAGGAGCCACTTCAGATGTTTCTGGGGGTAGTTCTGCTATTATGCATGAGAAGAACTGTGCAAGGCTGTCAGGAGGGATGGTCCTGATATGGTTAAAAGACTGGGGCTGAATGGCAGGACTAAATGAGTGACTTCCATAATGAAGGGGAGCAACAAAAAGCATTCTGTGGGCAGCTCTGCTGGTGAAGATATTCATTAGTGGCCCAGGAAAAGTATGAACAGGGAAGCTGCCAGAATTTGCTGCTGATATAAAGCTATTCCAGAGCAACGAGGACAAAGATGGGCTGTGAAGAATTGGAAAAACACTTTAGAAGATTGAGTGAGAAATAAAAATCACCAAATAATTTCACTGAGGATAAATGTGTTGTGAAGGGAGAGCTGAATGCAAAGGTGGATGCCTGATGGGCTCTCATCAAGCCATTACTACACGAGTGAGAGCTTGATATTGCAGCAACAACTCTATAAAACCATCAGCTCAGAGCTCAACAGTAATCAAAAACTGTTACATCAAATGCTAAGAACCATTAGGGAAGAAACAGAAAGCAAAATAGATCATTGCAACACTCTAGAAATGCAGGGTTCTCCCAGGCTCTGGTGCCATGAACCATTCAGCCTCTCAATATGCAAAAGTGAGAGGTTTTGACTAGAAAAGCTAACAAGAAGGGCAATGAGGTCCAGGAGATCCCTGTCCCTCTTGAACTGGGGAGCCCAGAACTGAATGTAATATACTGGAGGTGTTTAAGAAGAGCCTGAGTGAGGCACTTGGTGCCATGGTTTAGTTGATTAGATGGCATTGGGTGATAGGTTGGACTTGATCTCAAAGGTCATTTCCAACCTGGTCCATTCCATTCCATTCCATTCCATTCCATTCCATTCCATTCCATTCCATTCCATTCCACCCTACCCTGCTGAGACCACAGCTGCAATTCTGTGTCCAGCTTTGGGCTCCCCAGTTCAAGAGAGACAGAGACCTGCTGGAGAGAGTCCAACAAAGACCCAGGAGGATGCTTAGGGGACGTGAGCATCTCCCCTGTGAAGAGAGACTGAGAGCCCTGGGGCTGTTTAGCTTTGAGAAGGCTGAGAGGGGATCTGATCAATGTCTATCAATATCTGAGGGGTGGGTGTCAAGTGGAGGGGGCCAAGCTCCTCTTGGTGGTGTGCAGTAATAGGACAAGGAACAATGGATGCAAACTTGCACATAGAAGATTTCATCTCACCATGAGGAGAAACTTCTTTACAGTGAGGGTGACAGAGCCCTGGAGCAGGCTGCCCAGGGAGGTTGTGGAGTCTCCTTCTCTGGAGACTTTCCAAACCCACCTGGATGCATTCCTGTGCAGACTACCCTGGGTGATCCTGCTCTGGCAGGGATCTCTGGAGGTCCCTTCCATCCTCTAATGTGCTGTGATGCTGTGAAACAGCCGTGCTCTGCATGGTTTAGTTGTCAGGAGGTGTTAGGTATTAGGGACTAGGTTGGACTTGATGATCCCTGAGGTCTTTTCCAACCTGGTTGAGTCTATGATTCCAGGCTGGTCCTCACTAGTGCACAGTAGAGGGGGAGGAGAACCTCCCTCAATCTGCTGGAGACTCATTTCTCTGGCATGCTAAATAAAAATTCCTTGGATCATTTGTGCCTAGCTGCTGTGTGTGCCCAGTTTGCCATCTCACTGAAGGACAGGCTCTTTGCATCTCTCCAAATTCCAGCCCTGCTGCTCTCTTCTGTGATAGCTGTGCACTTTTAAGATGCTTTCCCACACTGTCTAATTGGGACCATCTTCCAGCTGATGGTTGACTCCACACAACGCCAGCTCTCTGCTTTACACTCCTGCCTGTGAATCTAAGTTTGTCTGTGAGTGGGAGCAACTCCTCCATCAGCTGCCCTTAAGCAGACTGAGGAGGAACAGTTCTGTTGAGTACTGTGTCCAGTTCTGGGTCTCTCAGTTCAAGAATGATGTTGAACAAAGCTGGTGAGGGGCCTGGAGCACAGCCCTGTGAGGAGAGGCTGAGGAAGCTGGGGATGTTTAGCCTGGAGAAGAGGAGGCTCAGGGGTGACCTTATTGCTCTCTACAACTACCTGAAGGGAGGTTGTAGCCAGGTGGGGGTTGGTCTCTTCTCCCAGGCACCCAGCACCAGAACAAGAGGACACAGTTTCAAGCTGTGCCAGGGGAGGTTTAGGCTGGAGGTGAGGAGAAAGTTCTTCCCAGAAAGAGAGATTGCCCATTGGAATGTGCTGCCCAGGGAGGTGGTGGAGTCCCCATCCCTGGAGGTGTCCAAGAGGGGATTGAACATGGCACCTGGTGTCATGGTTTAGTCATGAGGTCTTGTGTGATCAGTTGGACTTGATGATCTTTGAGGTCTTTTCCAACCTGGTTGATTCTATGATTCTATGACATTGATCAGATCCCCTCTCAGCCTTCTCTTCTCCAGACTAAATAGCCCCAGGGCTCTCAGTCTCTCTTCGCAGGGGAGATGCTCAAGTCCCCAGATCATTCCATACTCAACATTTCTAGTTTGTGCCCATTTTTTTGTAATTTATCCTGAAAGACAAACATTTGCAACTTTGATGGTCCTTCCACAGAGGCTGTTCTGCAGGCACCACCTCCAATTTTGGCTCCTGGTCCATAGGGAAAGCGAGATTGTGATCAGTGACTTGCCTTTGGGGAGCTTCTCTAAGAGCACTTCTGGTAGCTCAGCGGATCTGTGGCAGATGGCAGTGTGCCCACACTTGGCCTGAGGCAAGTGCAAAGCAAATTATCTCACATAATTAGTTTAGATTTGCTTTTTGATTAATGGTTATAAAATAGCAAGTTGGAGGGGGAGGGGATTTAAATTAAGGCTTGGAACTTCAGGCCACTTTTGAAACTGGATCCTGGAGCTCAATTTCCAGCACTGTAAGACAGTCCCCATTTCGATGCTGGAATGCTCTTTCACTCTGTCAGAGAGTCACAGAATTAGAATAAACCTTTATTAGAATAAACTAAACCAGGTTGGAAGAGACCTTCAAGATCATCGTGTCCAACCCATCAACCAATCCAACCCACCTAAACACCTAACCCATGGCACCAAGCACCCCATAAAGTCTCCTTCTGAACACCTTCAATGACGGCGACTGCACCACCTCCCCGGGCAGCCCATTCCATAGCGCAATCACTCTCTCTGTATAGAACTTCTTCCTAACATCCAACCTGAACCTCCCCTGGGGCAGCCTGAGACTGTGTCTTGTTAAGGTTGGAAAGGGACCTCAAGGATCATCTGTTTCCAACCCCCAACTCCCTCAATCTGTCCTCATAGCAGAGCAGCTCCAGCCCTCTGATCATCCTCATGGTCCTTTTCTGGACACCTTCCAGCACCTCCAGATCCTTCCTGTAATAGAGGCTCCAGAACTGGACACAGTGCTCCAGGTGGGGTCTCAGCAGAGCTGAGTAGAAGGGGAGAATCACCTCCCTTGACCTGCTGGCAATGCTGCTTTGGGTGCAGCCCAGGCTGTGATTGGCTTTCAGGGCTGCAAGCGCTCACTGCTGCCTCCTGTTGAGCGTCTCATCCAGGGACTTAAAATTGGGTAACAATTCTCTTGCTTCCTTTTCACTCATTTAAGCAGCTCAACTATATTTCCAAGGTGATTCTGGTGTCTGTTTACATAGGAATACTTCTCTCCACTACAAGATTAACACAAGGTCACAAAGCTGTGGTGAGGAGGAAAGGAGAAACTCTTGAACCCTGTGACTCCAAAAGCAGAAATCCCAATTTCAACAACAATTTTAAATGAGGGAACTAATCATGCCATAGAATCTTATTGCTTTCTACAGCTACCTGAAGGGAGGCTGTAGCCAGGAGGGGGTTTGTCTCCTCCCAGGCAATCAGCACCAGAACAAGAGGACACAGTCTCAGACTGTGCCAGGGGAGGTTTAGGTTGGATGTCAGGAAGATCTATACAGAGAGAGTGATTGCCCATTGGAATGGGCTGCCTGGGGAGGTGGTGGAGTCACCATCATTGGAGGTGTTCAGGAGGAGACTTGATGGGGTGCTTGGTGCCATGGGTTAGTTGTTTAGGTGGGTTGGATTGGTTGATGGGTTGGACACGATGATCTTGAAGGTCGCTTCCAACCTGGTCTGGTCTATTCTATTCTATTCTATTCTATTCTATTCTATTCTATTCTATTCTATTCTATTCTATTCTATTCTATTCTCCCAGGCAACCAGCACCAGAACAAGAGGACACAGTCTCAAGCTGTGCCAAGGGGCACTTAGGCTGGAGGTGGGGAGAAAGTTCTTCACAGAGAGAGTTGTTGGCCGTTGGAACGTGCTGCCCAAGGAGGTGGTGGAGTCACCATCCCTGGAGGTGTTCAAAAAGGGATTGGATGTGGCATTTGAAGCCATGGTTTAGTAGTCATGAGGTGTTGGGTGACAGGTTGACTTGATGATCTCTGAGGTCTTTTCCAACCTTATTGATTCTCTGATAGAATAATGGGATGGGTTGGGTTGGAATGGACCTTCAAATATCCTAGTTCCAATCCCACTTCCATGAGCAGGGACACCTTCCACTAGCCCAGGTTGCTCAAGACCTCATCCAACCTGACCTTGAACACTTCCAGGAAAGGGTGATCCACAACCTCCCTGGCAACCTGTTCCAGTGACTTCTCCATTAAATTTATGATTCAGAATGTTTTTTACAGTATGCAGTAGTCCTGAATGGATATTTCTCAGGTTCTTGTGACCTCTTTGCTTGCTTCTCTGTCTCTCTCTGAAGAATCTGAGAGATTTTTGACTCTGTTTTGCTTTGTCTTTACTGGTCTAGCTCAAGATTCTCTTTACAACTTACATGAACGCATATGCCTAAAGTTCTTCACTAGTTTTGAAGAAAGAAGTCTAACACCAGAGATCTTGAACATTACTTGGGTGTGTAGGACACAGTAGCTTTTATCTCAGCACCTGTAGGCACTGAAGAAGATCAGAGCTCAGACTACACAGAGGAGAAAAAAAAACTCCTTCTAGAAGGAAGAGTGATCACAAGAGAGTCCCAGAAGTAACTCAAACTGAGCATCAGAATCACTGGATACCCAAGAAAACACTGCAGCCAGCAAGGCTGCCAAAGCCTACAAAGAAAATGAGCAATCCAGCAGAAGATGAGCCTGGGAGGCAGCAAAAATATGGAGGCTGAGATATGAACATTAAATTTTTCTCCTGACCAACCAATTTGTAGCAACAGCTTTCATGCCTTCAATGGAAAAGGACAGTCGTCTTGAGCCAGCTCTCCAGGGAGCAGGAGATGTGTTTTAAGTGCTCTTATCTAACCAATACCAGCCTGCTCACGCTGCCCCTTTGAACCTGTCCTTTGCAGGCAGGGCACTCTGGCTGTGCTGGGAGTGAAAACATCATGGTTTGGTTGATTAGATGGTGTTGGATGATGGGTTGGACCCCGTGCTCTTGAAGGTCTCTTCCAGCCTCCTCTCCTCTCCTCTCCTCTCCTCTCCTCTCCTCTCCTCTCCTCTCCTCTCCTCTCCTCTCCTCTCCTCGCCTCGCCTCGCCTCGCCTCGCCTCGCCTCGCCTCGCCTCGCCTCGCCTCGCCTCGCCTCGCCTCGCCTCGCCTCGCCTCGCCTCGCCTCGCCTCGCCTCGCCTCGCCTCGCCTCTTTATTAGAATAAACCAAACCAGGTTGGAAGAGACCTTCAAGATCATCGTGTCCAACCCATCAACCAATCCAACCCACCCAAACAGCTAACCCATGGCACCAAGCACCCCATCAAGTCTCCTTCTGAACACCTTCAATGACGGCGACTCCACCACCTCCCCAGGCAACCCATTCCATAGCGCAATCACTCTTTCTGTATAGAACTTCTTCCTAACATCCAACCTGAACCTCCCCTGGCGCAGCCTGAGACTGTGTCCTCTTGTTCTGGTACTGGGTGCCTGGGAGAAGAGACCATCATCAGCCTGTCTACAACCTCCCTTCAGGTAGTTGTAGAGAGTGATAAGGTCACCCCTGAGTCTCCTCTTCTCCAGGCTAAGCAGCCCCAGCTCCCTCAGCCTCTCCTCATAGGGCTTGTGTTCCAAACCCCTCACCAACTTTGTTGCTCTTCTCTGGACTCGTTCCAGCAAGTCAACCTCCTTCCTAAACTGAGGGGCCCAGAACTGGACACAGTACTCGAGGTGTGGCCTAACCAGTGCAGTGTACAGGGGCAGAATGACCTCCCTGCTCCTGCTGGCCACAGTGTTCTTGATGCAGGCCAGGATGCCATTGGCCCTCTTGGCTGCCTGGGCACACTGCAGGCTCATGTTAAGCCTACCATCAACCAGCACCCCCAGGTCTCTCTCTGCCTGGCTGCTCTCCAGCCACTCTGACCCCAGCCTGTAGCACTGCATGGGGTTGTTGTGGCCAATGTGCAGAACCCGGCACTTGGATGTGTTAAATCTCATGCCGTTGGATTCTGCCCATCTGTCCAGCCTGTCGAGGTCTCTCTGCAGAGCCTCTCTACCCTCCAGCAGATCAACTCTTGCCCCCAGCTTGGTGTCGTCAGCAAATTTACTGATGATGGACTCAATGCCCTCATCCAGATCATCACTAAAGATGTTAAAGAGCACAGGGCCCAGCACTGATCCTTGGGGCACACCACTAGTGACTGGCTGCCAGCTGGATGTGGCACCATTCACCACCACTCTCTGGGCTCGGCCCTCCAGCCAGTTCCTAACCCATCGCAGTGTGCTCCCGTCCAAGCCATGGGCTGACAGCTTGGCCAGCAGTTTGCTATGGGGGACGGTGTCAAAGGCCTTGCTGAGGTCCAGGTAGACTACATCAACAGGCCTCCCCACATCCACCAGGCAGTCACCTGATCATAGAAGGAGATCAGGTTGGTCAGGCAGGACCTGCCCTTCCTAAATCCATGCTGGCTAGGCCTGATCCCTTGGCCATCCTGTAAGTGTTGTGTTATTGAACTCAGGATGACCTGTTCCATGATCTTGCCTGGCACTGAGGTCAGGCTCGCCTCACCCCGCCCCGCCTCGCCTCGCCTCGCCTCGCCTCTCCTCGCCTCTCCGAACCTCCGAACCTCTCCTCCCTTCCCAAACCTTCCCTTCCAATCAGTGCTACTTGAGTGTGGAGAATGCTTCTAGCTGGGGAAGGTGCTTTAAATGTGAAAGGGCAGGCAGGTCACGTAAGGTTAGCTCAGAGATGAGGTTTAATTTGTTTTCTTTCCCATCTGTGTGTGTGTTGGTTTGGGTTTGTTTTTTTTTTCATCCTCTCAACATTATTAACAGTTATTTGTCTTAGATGTTTTCTCTTTTATTTCTTGGAGGCACTTTGAATATTATGCTCAGTTTTGGACCCCTCACTGCAAGAAGGGCATTGAGGTGCTGAAGTGTGTCCAAAGAAGGATAACGAAGCTTCTGGAGAAAAGGAGGTTCAGGATAGTCCTCACTCTCCAAGTTAAAGCCAGGTGGGCGTTGGTCTCTTCTCCCAGGTAATAAAGCATAGGACAAGAAGAAACGGCCTCAAGTTGCACCAAGGGACGTTTACAGAGTCACAGAGTCACCAAGGTTGGAAGAGACCTCAAAGATCATCAAGTCCAACCTGTCACCACAGACCTCATTATCCACTCTGCTGTCACAGCTGACTGTAAAGCATTTGGGATGAGAATCATAGAATCATAGAATCAATAAGGTTGGAAAAGACCTCATCAAGTCAACCTGTCACCCAACACCTCATGACTACTAAAGCATGGCACCAAGTGCCACATCCAATCCCCTCTTGAACACCTCCAGGGATGGGGACTCCACCACCTCCCTGGGCAGCACATTCCAATGGCTAACAACTCTCTCTGGGAAGAACTTTCTCCTCACCTCCAGTCTAAACCTCCCCTGGTGCAGCCTGAGACTGTGTCCTCTTGTTCTTGTTCTGGTTGCCTGGGAGAAGAGACCAACCCCCTCCTGGCTACAACCTCCCTTCAGGTAGTTGTAGAGAGCAAGAAGGTCTCCCCTGAGCCTCCTCTTCTCCAGGCTAAGCAACCCCAGCTCTTTCAGCCTCTCCTCACAGGGCTGTGCTCCAGACCCCTGCCCAGCTTTGTTGCCCTTCTCTGGACACCTTCCAGCAACTCAACATCTTTCCTAACCTGAGGGGCCCAGAACTGGACACAGGACACAAGGTGTGGCCTAATCAATATGGAGTACAGGGGCAGAATGACCTCCCTGCTCCTGTTGGCCACACTGTTCCTGATCCAGGCCAGGATGCCATTGGCCTTCCTGGCCGCCTGGGCACACTGCTGGCTCATGTTCAGCCTCCTGTCAAGCAGTACCCGCTTTGCTGCATTTCTTTGCAGGGTGACATAACCAAAGGCAGAGGGCAGGTCTTCTCCAGTTTGGCAGCAGTGTTGCACATCAGGGAGCAGCTCACGTCCCCCTTTGGCAGGCGGTTAATGCCAGCTCACTCTGCAGACAGGAGCTGCCTCTCCAGCCTAGCAAGAATACAATTATTTTTACTTTTCCTACAAAGATCTCTTCTTTTTTTGTTTTTTAATCCCCTGTGTTCCACCCACCTCTGGCCTCTTTCTACCACTTAGCAAACAAGTGTGCTCTGTGCTTGTTTGGGGAGCTTTCAACAACTCTGTTGTTTTCCCCAGCAAGCAGACCTCTCAGCCTGCACTCAGGATTTCTGTGAAGACTAAGGCCTGGAATCTTCCAGTGTTTGGGGGGGGCTACTTGAGAGCTGGAGAGGGACTTTTGCCATACACCCAGAGTGACAGGACAAGGGGTAATGTGGTGAGACACTGGCACAGGTTGCCCAGGGAGGTGGTGGAAGCCTCATCCCTGGAGGTGTTTGCAGCCAGGCTGGGTGTGGCTGTGAGCAACCTGCTGTAGTGTGAGGTGTCCCTGCCCATGGCAGGGGGGTTGGAACTGGATGATGCTTAAGGTCCCTTTCAACCCCAACAATTCTGTGATTCTCTTACAATCCCATCCTCACTCCTGCTGGACACAGCCTTTCTCTTAACAGCATTGCTCTCAACACTGCCTGTTACTGTGGACAAGCCAAGCAATTCCTTGGGCCAGAAACTCATTCCCCATCTCACTGGAAATGTTTTTTTTTAATCTCCCAGTGAATCCTGCTTGAGTTTCTCTTTGACATGAAATCTAAGGGCAAAAAAGGGCAGTTCTGCATGCCTTGCTGGCAAATATCCCAAATTAACAACACTCCAAGGCTCAGCAGCTGCACGGGACAAACTGGCTTGGTTTTGGTATTCTGTTGCTGTGATTCTTTGTGTAGATTCTATAATAGCTTCAAATTAGATGAAATCATAGTATCATAGTATCATAGTATCATTCAGGGTTGGAAGGGACCACAAGGATCATCTAGTTCCAACCCCCCTGCCATGGGCAGGGACACCCCACACTGGATCAGCCTGGCCAGAGCCTCATCCAGCCAGGGCTTAAACACCTCCAGGGACAGGGCCTCAACCACCTCCCTGGACAACCCATTCCAGGGCTTCATCACTCTCATGGTGAAGAACTTCCTTCTCACCTCCAGCCTGAATCTCCCCACCTCCAGCTTCATCCCATTTCCCCTAGTCCTATCACTACCTGAGATCCTGAGAAGTCCTTCCCCAGCCTTCCTGTAGCCCCCTTCAGATCCTGGAAGGCCACAATGAGGTCACCTGGGAGCCTTCTCTTCTGCAGACTGAACAGCCCCAACTCCTTCAGTCTGTCCTCATAGGAGAGGTGCTCCAGCCCTCTGATCATCCTTGTGGCCCTTGACTCGGTTTAGATTGGTCATTAGGTAGAAATTCTTCCCCTTGAGGGTGGTGAGGCACTGAAACAGGTTGTCCAGAGAAGCTGTGAAGGCTCCAGACCTGGAAGTGTTCAAGGCCAGGTAGGACAGGGCCTTGAGCACCTTGGTCTAGTGGGAGATGTCTATCACAGGGAGTTGGAACTAAATGATCTTTAAGGTCCCTCCCAACCCAAACCATTCTATAATTCCAATATTTCTATGAATCATGAGATCATTTAGGTTGGAAAAGACCTTCAAGATCATCAAGCCCAATGGTTAAACAAGCACTGCCAAGTCCACCACTGAAGCATGTCCCTCAACACCACACCTCCATGGCTCCTAAATCCCTCTAGGAATGCTGAGTGCTGTGCCACTTCCCTGAGCAGCCTGTTCCTCTCTTACTTAGGGAAAAGAACAAAATGACCTTAAAGGAGGTATAAATAAATAAGGTTTGAGATCTACCCTTTTCCATTTGAAATTTTTCTCTTTTCCTCCTTTTACAGAGAATCTTCCATGGAGTCAAAGACACAGAATATTTCTGTGACCCTCCTGCTAGATACTGCCAGGAGCAACAAGAAGTAGATTTAAATAGTCCAGTGGAGTTGACTTTTTAATGTTAGCAGACAGAACTCTGACCACACTTTTCCCAATGAAACACTGGGCCAGATGATCCTTGGGGTCACCTGAGGAATGTCTCCTGGTATTCTGTGATCTTAGGAACTTCAAGACCAGTTTAATCACAGTATCACAGTATCACCAAGGTTGGAAGTGACCTCAAAGATCATCAAGTCCAACCAATCCTCCCAAGACACCAGGCAAACCTATGTTATCCCACGTCCAAGGAGTCCCTGTGTTAGCTGTAGGTACAGTCAGGGTGTGTGGCCAAGGGAAAGGACAGTACAGGTTAGGAGGAGATCTGCTAGAGAGCAGCCTTGTGGAGAGGGACCTGGGGGTCCTGGTGGATAACAACTTATCCATGGGTCAGCAATGTGCCCTGGTGGCCAAGAGGGCAAGTGGGATCCTGGGGTGTCTTAAGAGGAGTGTGCTCAGCAGATCCAGGGAGGTTGTCCTTCCCCCCTACTCTGCCCAGGGTGAGACCTCACTTGGAGTATTTCATCTAGTTTTGGGCTCCCCAATTCAAGAGGGACAGGGATCTCCTGGAAAGAGTCCAAGGGAGGGCTACCAGGATGATGAAGGGACTGGAGCAGTGTCCTATGAGAAGAGGCTGAGAGCCCTGGGGCTGTTCAGTGATGAGGGGATGTAATAAATGTTTATGAATATCTGAGGGTTGGGGGTCAGGAGGGAGGGGTCAGACTCTGCTCAGTTGCACACTGGGATAGGACATAATGGATATAAACTCCAGCACAGGAGGTTCCACCTCAACACAAGGGTGAACTTCTTTACTCTAAGGGTCCTAGAGCACTGGAGCAGGCTGCCCTGAGAGGTTGTGGAGTCTCCTTCTCTGGAGACTTTGACGACCCATCTGGATGTGTTCCTGTGTGACCTGCTCTGGATTCTATGGTCCTACTCTGTCAGGGGGATTGGACTTGATGATTTTTGGTGGTCCCTTCCAAGCCCCTAACATCCTGTGAGAATTGTAATGGAGGCAGCAATGTGCCATTGTTTTAGGGAGCAGTGATGACAATTCTGTAGCACTTTTGCAGGTTGTCATGTATGAGAAATTGAAGGCCTAAGCAGCTGAGTCTTTCTATAGTCAGACTATATTCATGTTAAAAGCTGTTATAAAAACCACCTCTTCATCTGTAATTTGCTCCCACCACCCAGCAATACCTCTGCTGTCAGCCTTCTCCTTTGTCATTTTCTACAAAACCTGAAATGAGTCACAAAAATTGATGAGAAAGCTGCAAAGGTCTTGCACAGGGAGGGGGAAGTTTTGCTATCCAAACACTTCCCTCTTCTCAAACACCTTTTACGCCATCTCTAGCACTTCCAGTCCAGGCTTTTGCTCTTGTTTTCTCCTTTGCTAAGTGAAAACTTCCCCATTTGTTTGCAGCAGTGGGAGTATGGAGAAGAGGGGCCATGGAAATACTGTGTTCCTAAATGAATAGGTTTCTGACAGCTCTTCAAGCACATCTTCCTGATGATTCTCTGAAGTTCATTGTTGAGGTTTCCTACAGGGAGGTGGTGGAGTCACCATCCCTGGAGGTGTTCAAGAGGGGACTGGACGTGGCACTTGGTGCCATGGGGAGGTCTGTGGTGACAGGTTGGACTTGATGATCTTTGAGGTCTCTTCCAACCTTGGTGATATTGTGATACTTAATGCTAGTTGTGCCTGTGGTTATTAAATGGGATGAGTATGACCCTTAGCTGAGGAAAATCCTCACAGCCCACAAAACTTGCAAAACCACAGAATCACAGAATGCACTGGCTTGGGACCTCCAGAGCACACCTAGTCCAACCCTCCCTGCCATAAGCAGGAGCATCCCTGACCAGGCTCACAGCCTCACCAAGCCTGATATTGAATATCTGCAGGCATGGGGCCTCTACCACCTCCCTGGGCAACCTGTTCCAGTGTGCCACCATCCTTGTAGTAAAGAACTTCTTCCACGTGTCCAATCTAAATCTAATCTGCCCTAGTTTACAGAATCACAGAATCACCAAGGTTGGAAGAGACCTCAAAGATCATCAAGTCCAACCTGTCACCCAACACCTCATGACTAAACCATGGCACCAAGTGCCACGTCCAGTCCCCTCTTGAACACCTCCAGGGATGGTGACTCCACCACCTCCCTGGGCAGCACATTCCAATGGCTAACAACTCTCTCTGGGAAGAGCTTTCTCCTTAAAACCATTTCCCCCTTTCTTTCATTGGCTTCAAGGGCATATATCAGTCACTCACTCCAGGTTCTAGAGCCTGAGTTAGTCATGAATCCCACCCAGTACCCCTTTCAACAAGCTAAACAGCCATTGTCTTTACAGAGATTCAGGGCCTCACCAACATGCTCTGCAATGCAGGAATTGCATTCACCAACCAAACAGTTAAGGAGCTCATGGCCACCTTTCAGATTTCATGGTTCCCCCAAAGAGAAGGGGTGCTGATTGACAGCTGCCTGAACACGAGCCAGCAGTGTGCCCAAGTGGCCAAGAAGGTAAATGGCATCCTGGCCTGCATCAAGAATAGTGTGGCCAGCAGGAGAAGAGAAGTCACTGAGCCCTTGTACTCAGCACTGGTTAGGCCACACCTGGAGTCTTGTGTCCAGTTCCGGGCCCCTCAGTTTAAGAAGGACATTGAGACACTTGAAGGTGTCCAGAGAAGGGCAATGAGGCTGGGGAGAGGCCTTGAGCACAGCCCTGTGAGGAGAGGCTGAGGGAGCTGGGGTTGTTTAGCCTGGAGAAGAGGAGGCTCAGGGGAGAGCTTATTGCTCTCTCCAACTACCTGAAGGAAGGTTGTAGCCATGTGGGGGTTGGTCTCTTTCCCAGGCAATCAGCACCAGAATAAGAGGACACAGTCTCAAGCTGTGCCAGGGGAAGTTTAGGCTGGAGGTGAGGAGAAAGTTCTTCCCAGAGAGAGTTGTTTGCCATTAGAATGTGCTGCCCAGGGAGGTGGTGGAGTCACCATCCCTGGAGGTGTTCAAGAGGGGACTGGACGTGGCACTTGGTGCCATGGTTTAGTCATGAGGTCTGTGGTGACAACTTGGACTTGATGATCTTTGAAGTCTCTTCCAACCTTGGTGATTCTGTGATTCTGAGAAGAAGGAAGAGGAATAGCTGCCCACACTGGACTATTTTGATCATGGCTCAAGGAGTTACATGTTTCCCCCCACCCCACCCTGCTAGGCCACAGGGTGTGGTCATTTTTTCATTTGTCACAGCCATGATAAGATTGCTGCAGAAGATGGAAGAAGGAATCAAATCACTGGAGATCCCTCTTTGGACACAGCCATTGCCAACCCACACCCCCTCAGCAGCAGCATTTCCTACCTTTTGTTCTTGCAGTGGGGCTGATTCACTCAGCAGGACAAGTGACTGCTTTGCACTTAGGTGACCCTTTTCCTCCTGAGAGGCATCAGAGAGCCCTTAGCAGTCAAGCTCCTTGTCTTTGCTTTGGCATAACTTTCCTTGGCTCCCGTCCACCTTGCCACAGCCATGACAGAGCATGTCTGCCTGCAAAGCACAACTGGTCCTGCTCTCTGTTCCCTGGGCTAGACAGTGTAACTCCTCACTTTTCCCATTGCCTGGCTTGAGGGAATGTACTTGGAGCAAGCTGGTACAATCTCTGTCTCAGTGGAGGAGCGTGTGCCAGCTTAGACTGAACGCCCACTGCAAGTGAGGAGCAGCTGATAGTTCTCAGGATGACTCAAAGGAGAACTCATCCCAACCCAAAGAATCCTTATTAGGGGACATCCCCATCCCAACCTCTGGGCTGATGCTACCACATCAAGATGCTCCTGCTCCTTCCCCACAAAGCCCCTCCACAGCCTCAAATTTAATGCAGAGCATGTTCTGCTTTCAGTACTTATATGGTCCCTGCTGCAGGGAGAGGGGCTTGATGTTCTAGCTGGTGGAAATTTTTAGTACTCTTTGAACACAGTGCCAGCTGGAATATTCACTCTCCCTGTGTGCAGCAAGCAGCATTTTCCATTTCCTCAGTGAAATCCTCTTGGCTACAGCAAGCGCTGCAGAGCGCCACACGCTCATGAGGACTGACGCAGCCCGGGGACCTTGCAGGCTGACGTTGCAGACTTGAGGACTAGGAGCAACATTTGGAGGCTTCAGAAGATGTGGTTCATCGCCTCCAGGTGTCAGGCAGGGCACCAGCCCCTCTCAGGTTTGTGATGTTCCACAGCAGTAATAAAATGATGTCTGCAGGCAGCCTCTGCCAGCAGCGCTCTCCCCTTTATCAGGCAACTGCTTTAGACGTACAGGCTCCTGGATTGCCCAAACAATCCTGGCTTGGAAAAAAACTTTTGGAGTGATAGGTTTAAGGCTTTCTGGATAAAAAAATACCTCAACACTCAGTTGCTGGCAGAAAAAGATAACTCCATTTTAGCTTGGAGAAGAGGAGGCTCAGGGGAGACCTTCTTGCCCTCTACAACTACCTGAAGGGAGGTTGTAGCCAGGTAGGGGTTGGTCTCTTCTCCCAGGCAACCAGCACCAGAACAAGAGGACACAGTCTCAAGCTGTGCCAGAGGAAGTTTAGGCTGGAGGTGAGGAGAAAGTTCTTCCCAGAGAGAGTTGCTAGCCATTGGAATGTGCTGCCCAGGGAGGTGGTGGAGTCACCATCACTGGAGGTGTTCAAGAGGGGATTGGATGTGGCACTTGGTGCCATGGTTTAGTTGATTAGATGGTGCTGGGTGATAGGTTGGACTTGATGATCTCAAAGGTCTCTTCCAACCTGGTCTGGTCTGGTCTATTCTATTCTATTCTATTCTGTTCTGTTCTGTTCTGTTCTGTTCTGTTCTATTCTATTCTATTCTTCCATTCCATTCCAATCCAATCATTTGCACATATTTCTAATCCATGGCTTGTCATTTCCTGCTTCCTTGGTTAGAAAGTCAAAAGTCCCTGATTTAGGGCCAGCTTCTCAGCTCTTTTGTGGCTGAGGGCACACTGATTTACACCAGTTAGTACGAGGGCACACGGATTTGCTTAGGTTTGGGGGCAGTTTTATGCTTTTGGCATCTTGGTCAAAATATATTTTGCCAAAGAACAACCTGGGAGTGAGATAAATCCTTACTGCTAGTCACACTTGGGCATCACAAGGCATCTGGGTTCTGATGATGATAACAATAATAATAATCATCATCATCATCATCTTCATCAACATAATACAAAAAAACAGGTTGGAAGAGACCTTCAAGATCATCCACTCTTGCACATGAATGAGAAGAACCTGGGAAATGCCCAGGCTGCTGGAGTTTGGTACTCAGTGGTGGAGCTGATGACCCACAGAGACAAACCTGGGCTGGCTCATGTTCAGCTGCTGTCAACCAGCGCTGTCAACCAGCACTGCCAGTTCTCTATCTGCCAGGCTGCTCTCCAGCTGCTCACCCCCCGGTCTGTAGAGCTGTATGGGGTTATTGTACTGCCAAAAACCCACAAAAAGCTGAGAAAGCAACTCCATGAGCAGTCCTGTTTGTGTCAGCAGCAGTGACCATGCTCTGGACACCAGCAAGGATGGCTCTGCAGGGTGGTTGTCTTCAACAAAGGTGAGTTACTCTCTCACTTTCTAGGAAAAGCCACACTGGAGCAAGGAGGTTTTTCTAAAGGGTTGGGACCTGATTTCCACTTCCTAGAATCATAGAATGGCTCTAGTTGGAACAAACCTTAAAGATCATCCAGTTCCAACACCCCTGCTGTGGGCAAGGACACCTTCCACTAGACCACATTGCTCAAAGCCTCATCCAGCCTGGTCTTAAACACTTGGTGACAGTGTGTCCTGGCTAAGTCATCTGTTTTCCCCACCTGAGACAAAATCAGCTCCAGCAAGAGTTTGCAGGGGAATATGTGACAAAGCTTTAGTGCTTTTCAGTGTTGTTTTCTTTGTAATCATAGAATCCTTTTGGTCAGAAGAGACCTTTATATCATCAAGACCAACCGTTAACCCGGCACTGGCAAAGGTATGGAACAATGGCACAGCCATTACCATTACTGATAGATTGCAAACTGATCAAATGCAGTCCCAGCTGCAGATTGTGGTCTGCCAAAAAGACAGCCCTCTCCAGCTGCCCTCCTTTCCTCTACAGCTGTCCTCCTTTCACAGAATCACACACAGAATCACCAAGGTTGGAAGAGACCTAAAAGATCAAGTCCAACCTGTCACCACAGACTTCATGACTAAACCATGGCACCCAGTACCACCTCCATTCCCCTCTTCAACACCTCCAGGGACAGTGACTCCACCACCTCCCTGGGCAGCATATTCCAATGGCTAACAACTCTCTCTGGGAAGAATTTTCTCCTCACCTCCAGCCTAAACTTCCCCTGGCACAGCTTGAGACTGTGTCCTCTTGTTCTGGTGCTGGTTGCCTGGGAGAAGAGACCAAACCCCACCTGGCCACAACCACCCTTCAGGTAGCTGTAGACAGCAATAAGCTCTCCCCTGAGCCTCCTCTTCTCCAGGCTAAGCAACCCCCTCCCCAGCTTTGTTGCCCTTCTCTGGACACCTTCCAGCAGCTCAACATCTGTCTTAAACTGAGAGGCCCAGAACTGGACACAGGACTCAAGGTGTGGCCTAAATAGTGCTGAGTACAGGCTCACAATGACCTCCCTACTCCTGCTGGCCACACTGTTCCTGATGCAGGCCAGGATGCCATTGGCCTTCTTGGCCACCTGGGCACTCTGCTGGCTCATGTTCAGCCTACTATCAACCAGTACCTCCAGGTCCCTTTCTGCCTGTCTGCTCTCCAGCCACTCTGACCCCAGCCTGTAGCACTGCATGGGGTTGTTGTGTCTTTCCTCTCCAGCTGCCTTCCTTCCCTCTCCACAGTTCTGCAGAGAACCCCCCATGTATATGCAAAGAGTTTTGTGGGGAAGCACGAGGCTTTGCTGTGTCGTTTAAACGCATTTTGCCAGGTCTTCGCCTTTCAGGTTCCTGCTGAATGTCTCCTCCTTGCCAGCAAGAGAAAAGAGTTAACATTTCACTCCTGCCTTTCCACCTCAGCAGAATAGTTTCTAACAGGGCATGAAAAGATGGAGCCTTGTCACTTCCTTCCCTTAACCTTTAAAGGGGGTTTTGTCTTTCCATGAATTCTGCTTCTGCTTTGTGTTTTGAGCTGGCTATTTATTAGGAAACTGGCATTTAAAAGCTGATCCAGGGTTCTGATAAAAGAAGCTGCTGGTTGAAAGGACCTCTGTCACTGAGCCCTCTCCTTGGCTCAGCTGGTGTTATTTGCTGAGGTCTCAGCAGATTGCTCTTTCTTGTTTTTATTCTCATTGATCTACCTCATTTCTTATTCCAGTGCCTTTCTCAGTCAAGGATATATATATCATCTCTCTCTTACTCCCACAGAAAAAATACATTCCCTGAGTCCATGGGCTCTGTACTGATCCCAGAGTGTTATATTCTTCTCTCATTATTCACTCTGCCCTCTCAGCTGACTGTAAAGCAGTTGGGATGAGAATCATAGAATCAATAAGGTTGGAAAAGACCTGAAAGATCATCAAGTCCAACCTGTCACCCAACACCTCATGACTACTAAACCATGGCACCAAGTGCCACCTCCAATCCCCTCTTGAACACCTCCAGGGATGGGGACTCCACCACCTCCCTGGGCAGCACATTCTAATGGCTAACAACTCTCTCTGGGAAGAACTTTCTCCTCACCTCCAGCCTAAAATTCCCCTGGAACAGCTTGAGACTGTGTCCTCTTGTTCTGGTGCTGGTTGCCTGGGAGAAGAGACCAACCCATGCCCAGCTCCATGTGGGTCTCTCATTGCTCTTCAGCAGTGCTGTGTGACTGAGGAGCTGGGAGACTTTGGAAAGATTTCTCTGTTTGCATTTCTGTGGACCTAACCACTCCAGAAAACCTGCTATTTGCCTACACTGGTCACATGCTGAAGTACTGTGATTCAAATTCCTTGCAGACTTTTGCAGTCCTCATTTTCTTCTCTGATTTCAGACTTCTCCCTTGACTGCTGTAGAGTTCCTCTAATGAAAGTGGGAAGCGGATTAGCTCCCCAAATTATAGATTCTCTTGAGCCACTAGACTGGGTAGTCTAAACTCTTCTCTCAGCTATTTCCTTGTGCATAGGAGTTCACTCTCCAGATCCAAGTGGAGGTCATTTGGGTTTAGGCTAGAGCAGTTAAGAGCCACCCAGAGAGTGGTGGTGAATAGTGTCACATCCAGCTGGCGGCCAGTAAGTAGTGGAGTCCCCCAGGGATCAGTGCTGGGCCCCATCCTCTTTAACGTCTTTATTGATGATCTGGATGAGGGCATTGAGTCCATCATCAGTAAATTTGCTGATGATACCAACCTGGGGGCAGGAGTTGATCTGCTGGAGGGTAGAGAGGCTTTGCAGAGAGACCTGGACAGGATGGACAGATGGGCAGAGTCCAAGGGCGGGAGATTGAACACATCCAAGTGCCAGGTTCTGCACATTGGCCACAGCAACCCCATGCAGAGCTACAGGCTGCGGTCAGAGTGGCTGAGAGCAGCCAGGCAGAGAGGGACCTGGGGGTGCTGGTTGATGGTAGGATGAACATGAGCCTGCAGTGTGCCCAGGCGGCCAGGAGGGCCAATGGCATCCTGGCCTGCATCAGGAAGAGTGTGGCCAGCAGGAGCAGGGAAGTCATTCTGCCCCTGTACACTGCACTGGTTAGGCCACACCTCGAGTCCTGTGTCCAGTTCTGGGCCCTTCAGTTTAGGAAGGATGTTGACTTGCTGGAGTTGACTTGCTGTATCCAGAGAAGAGCAACAAAGTTGGTGAGGGGCTTGGAACACAGCCCTATGAGGAGAGACTGAGGGAGCTGGGGCTGCTCAGCCTGGAGAGGAGGAGACTCAGGGGTGACCTTCTTGCTCTCTACAACTACCTGAAGGGGGGTTGTAAACAGGCAGAGGTTGGTCTCTTCTCTCAGGCAGCCAACACCAGAACAAGAGAATACAGTCTCAGGCTGCACCAGGGGAAGTTCAGGCTGGAGGTCAGGAGGAAGTTTTACACAGAGAGTGATTGCCCACTGGAATGGACTGCCCAGGGAGGTGGTGGAGTCGCCGTCACTGGAGGTGTTCAGGAGGAGACTTGACAGGGTGCTTGGTTACATGGGTTAGTTGATTAGGTGGTGTTGGATGATAGGTTGGACACGATGATCTTGAAGGTCTCTTCCAACCTGGTTTATTCTATGTAATTCTATGTAATTCTATGTAAAAGAGCACCCCTGTATGAATCTGTACACTCCTTGATGTGATGAGTAAAAATCCTCTTTACTTCAGCAGAGCCAAGAGCTCACAAATTAAAACTCAATGAAATGCCTCAGAAAACCAGCAGGGATCAGTCATAGAGTCAGTCTTCAGTGCAGACATGTCTTTGAAAGGCTTAAAAGTGGCAGCTCTCTGAGCTAGTGATGACATCTGGATGGAAGGAGTACAGAAAAAGAATCCAATCAGGACAAAGTGGAGGTTTGGAAATAGCTGGGGCTGAGGCACTGAGGTGCTGAGCAGTGGCAGAGCAACAACCATGATGTGACTCTCAGAGGCAAGAAAAACACACAGCAGCATAGTTCTCACTCTCCTGTTCCTTTCTAGAAGTTTATTCTGTTGAGCAGGGCCCTTTCTCAGACCAAGCTGCATTTGGATTCTTGGAAACTTGACAAAAATGTCTCCTGAGAACTGGCCTGCTTCCTCTCTTTCCAAGCCGACCTTTTAATGAGGTCTCATTTTGCTTCCATAAGCTGAGAACAGAGTGTTCAAGAGCAGTACAAGATGGGCATTGTCTTTCTAGGATTCCTCCTCTGCTTCATTCTTTGCAGCTTTCTACTTTCTAGGGGCCAAATCCCAGGAGAGTTGTCTTCACCTTCAATGAGAGGTGCTGTTCTTTGAGGAACCAACAGAATGGGGACCCTTCAAACCACTGCTCTTCTCAGAGGTCTTAAAATAGTCACAGGCTCACAGGATGTTAGGGGTTGGAAGGGACCTCCAAAGGTCAGAGAGTCCAACCCCCCTGCCAGAGCAGGACCATAGAATCCAGTACAGATGGAATGGAATGGAATGGAATGGAATGGAAGAATAGAATAGAATAGAATAGAATAGAATAGAATAGAATAGAATAGAATAGAATAGAATAGAATAGAATAGAATAGAATAGAATAGAATAGAATAGAATAGAATAGAATAGAATAGACCAGGTGGGAAAAGACCTTCAAGATCATCAAGTCCAACCTATCATCCAACACCATCTAATCAACTAATCCATGGCACCAAGCACCCCATCCAGTCTCTTCCTAAACACCTCCAGTGATGGTGACTCCACCACCTCCCTGGGCAGCACATTCCAATGGGCAATCACTCTCTCTATGAAGAATTTCTTCCTAACATCCAGCCCAAACCTCCCCTGGTGCAGCTTGAGACTGTGTCCTCTTGTTCTGGTGCTGGTTGCCTGGGAGAAGAGACCAACCCCCACCTGGCTACAGCCTTCCTTCAGTTACCTGGGTCTTGAAAGTCTTCAGAGAAGGAGACTATGTCTTCTTTTAGCACTTAGCACATGTCTTTCACCTAAAATATTTGTTTGTGTAGGGTTTTTTTGTCAAACAAATAAAAAGAATTAGAACATTGATTGTGTTCCTGAAATGAGGATCACAGAAATATTTTTGATTCATTAAAAATATTCCAGGTGATTTGGGGTATCTGGGGGTTTGTTGGTTGATTGGTTGGTTTGGGGTTGGTTGGTTTGTTTGCTTTCAATATAAACCCTAATCCTGGTATTATTCTAAGGAAAGTCTAAGTTCAGACATCCTGATTGGATGTCAGGAAGAAGTTCTTCCCCATGAAGAAGAAGTTCTTCCCCATGAGGGTGGTGAGAGACTGGCAGAGGTTGCCCAGGGAGGTGGTGGAAGCCTCATCCCTGGAGGTTTATAAGGCCAGGCTGGATGTGGCTCAGAGCAGCTTGATCCAGTGTGAGGTGTCCCTGCCCATGGCAGGGGGGTTGGAAGTAGAGGTCATTTCCTTGAGGTCACTTCCAATCCAAACCATTCTGTGATTCTCTTATTCCAAATCAAAGGCTACCATTTTGTGGGTATTTAGGAGCAAGCCAGGAGTGGACAGCAGGGTTTATATTCTATCTCTTTCATCCCAGTTACAGAATCATAGATTTTTTTTTATTTGAAAAGACCTTCAAGATCCTCCAGTCCAACTGTCAACCCAACACCACCAAGGCCATTAAACCATGCCACAAAGTGCTGTGTCCACAGATTTCTTTATCTCCTCCAGGGACAGTGCCTCCACCACCATCCTGGGCAAGCTGTTCCAATGCCTGAAACATAAAATGCCTGATGAACATAGTCTCCATTAGACTGGATGGTAAAGGGCTTCAAACTGACCTGATGAAAGAAACACAACCATGTAGCAGCCATGGAACAGAGGGACACTACACAGTGCTGTGCACAGCTGTGCAGCTCAGCTTCAGTCTTTCCCCAGCTGGATGCTTCAACAAGCTCAGAGCCAAGATGTGTGTATCTTCTAACAGTTCCTTGCAGCCTAGTTCAAAAAGACCAGTAGTGGAAATTAACCACTTGATGGGAGACAGGGATTCAGGATCCTGCTCCTCAAGGTAAGTGAATGAAAGTGAAGTGTTCACACTCCTGCTAATCATGGTAAGAACAGAGCTGGGAGCTTATCATAGAATCAATAAGGTTGGAAAAGACCTCAGAGATCATCAAGTCCAAACTATTACCTAATACCTAACACCTCCTGACAACTAAACCATGGCTCCAAGTGCCACATCCAAGCCTTTTTTGAACACCTCCAATGATGGTGACTCCACCACCTCCCTGGGTAGCACATTCCAATGGCCAATTACTCTTTCTGGGAAGAACTTTCTCCTCACCTCCAGCCTAAACATCCAGCCTAAACCTCCCCTGGTGCAGCTTGAGACTGTGTCCTCTTGTTCTGGTGCTGGCTGCCTGGGAGAAGCGACCAATCCCCACCTGGCTGCAACCTCCCTTCAGGTAGGTGTAGAGAGCAATAGGGTCTCCCCTGAGCCTCCTCTTCTCCAGGCTAAACACCCCCAGCTCCCTCAGCCTCTCCTCACAGGGCTTGTAAGGCTTTGAAAAATGGAAGCAATACTGTTTCCTGGATGTGCTCACACAGATCTAATACATGTTCCAGGACTGTTTCTTAGGTGATGTTTTGGTCTCAGCAACAACTTGAACTGAGCAAAACACATTCACCTGTGGAAGAAAATAAATGCCTCGGTACAACTGCCTACAGCTCCCTGAAAGGAGGTTGCAGGAAGATGAGGATTGGTCTCTTCTCCCAAGGAACAAGTGACAGGACAAAAGGAAATGGCCTCAAGTTGTGCCACAGGAGGTTTAGATTGGGTATTAAAGGAAGCTTTTTGATTGAAGGGGTTATCAGTCACTGGCATAGGATGCCCATGGTTGAATCCCCATCCCTGGAGGTGTTTCAAAGAGGCAGAGATGTGGTACTGAGGGACATGGTTTAGCAGCAGCCTTGATAGAGTTAGAAAATGGTTCAAGTCAATAATCTTAAAGGTCTTTTCCAACTGAAATGATTCAACCATTCTAACAGGATAATGGCCTGGGCTATTCCAAGCTGAGACAGCAGACAGCTTTTGATTTCATCCTATCACTGCTCTCAGTCTCTGTTGTTGCCAACAGACCTGGACTCACCCTGGCAGGTCAAAGGTATGATAGGACATACCAATCACAGCTGCAGCAGCCTGATGTGTTCCTATGTTTGCTATATAGATGTCACACTTGCAAGAATGAGTCAGTGAATGTTCAGTGAATGTCTTCAGGCAGGACCACAAGGACAGTTGGAAGCCACGTTGCAGAGACTGAGGGCAGGACTTGTAGGGCTCCTCAGGTCAAGAGACTGGGCTGCCAGAGGCTTTCCAAAGGCAGCTGGCACATCTCATGAGCTGGAAGAGAAAACAGTCCCCAGACAAACCAACAGCTCAGCTCTGGACAAACACAGATCCTGGGGAACGTTGCAAACTGGATTCTAGGGTTGTCTCATGTCAACAGCTAATTACTGCCATGTATAAAGTCCCTGAGATGGTAAAATATGAGAGAGTGAGACTATCCATCTTCTGGTTGCTCCAGATAAGAATCACAGGCTTGCTAGACTTGGTACTGGGTTACTATATTTAGAGATGCAAAAGTTTACCCACCAAAGATATTTCTTGTGCATATATTTTACTTTCATTATGCACTTAAAATAGACAATTTATGGTCAGAGCTTTTCTGTGAGGGAGAGAATTAAATCACATTTGTGATGACTTACCTCTTTTCTCCATGAGAATCATGGAATCATAAAAGAATAGAGTGCACTGCACTGGAAGGGACCCCTAGAGGTCATCCAATCCAATCCAACCTCCTGCAGTAATCAGGGACACAGAATCATAGAATTGTTACAGCTGGAAGGGACCTCAAGGATCATAGAATCAATAAGGTTGGAAAAGACCTCAAAGATCATCAAGTCCAACCTGTCACCCAACACCTCAGCAAGGTATCCCCTGAACCTCCTCTTCTCCAGGCTAAGCAACCCCAGTTCCCTCAGCCTCTCCTCATAGGGCTGTGCTCCAGACCTCTCCCCAGCCTCCTTGCCCTTCTCTGGACACATTCAAGTGTCTCAATGTCCTTCTTAAATTGAGGAGCCCAGAACTGGACACAGGACTCAAGGTGTGGTCTAACCAGTGCAGTGTACAGGGGCAGAATGACCTCCCTGCTCCTGCTGGCCACACTCTTCCTGATGCAGGCCAGGATGCCATTGGCCCTCTTGGCTGCCTGGGCACACTGCTGGCTCCTGTTCAGCTACCATCAACCAGTACCCCCAGGTCCCATTCTACCTGGCTGCTCTCCAGCCACTCTCAGCCCAGCCTGTGACACTGCCTGGGGTTGTTGTGACCAAAGTGCAACACCTGTGTCGTAGTTTGGGCTGGGTGCCCTTCTGCTACAGGGGTGCTTCCTGTGTCCAGAAGTCCAGCCCAGTGGGTGGACACAGGAAATTAGGTTATTTCCTACCATGATCCCTTGCACCACTATAAGTTTCGCGGCGGGGTCTGGCACTTCCTCTTTTCTTCCTCCTCCATCAGCCCGTAACATGGGGGAGAGATCTCCTGGCTTTGGGCCTGGCTAGGCCCAAGGCCACGGGGGGATGGGCAGTCTCAGATCTGGCCAGCTGAGACTAGCCTAGCAATGGGAGGGGGAAGAAGGAGCCCTGAGGGTCTTGGGTGTACCCTCAGGTGGGGATGGGTTTCTCTGGGTCTGTTTTTGGGTTTCTCTCTCTTGTCACTGTATTTTTAGTTTTTTTTCCCTGCACACACTCACTGTTCTATTTAAACTTTCCATCACCTTTGCAATCCGTTTGTTTGAGTCATTATTTCTGCGCGTGGTGGGGAGGGGGGGCTTGCCCCAACCCATTACACACCTGGCACTTGGACTTGTTGAATGCCATCATGTTGGACTCTGCCCATCTGTCCAGCCAGGCAAGGTCCCTCTGCAGAGCTCTCCAACCCTCTAACAGATCAACTCCTGCCCCCAGCTTGGTGTCATCTGCAAATTTACTCATGATGGTCTCAATGCCCTCATCCAGATCATCAATAAAGATATTGAACAGGATGGGGCCCAGCACTGATCCCTGGGGGACACCACTAGTGGTACCCTCCAGGCTGTCAGCTGGCTGTGGCACCATTCACCACCACTCTCTGGGCTCAGCCTTCAGCCAGTTCCTAACCCAGCTCAGAGTGCTGCTGTCCAAGCCAGGGGCTGACAGCTTGGCCAGGAGTTTGCTGTGGGGGATGGTGTCAAAGGCCTTGCTGAAGTCCAGGCAGACTACCTCCACAGCCTGCCCCACATCCACCAGGCAGTCACCTGGTCATAGAAGGAGATCAGGTTGGTCAGGCAGGACCTGCCCTTCCTAAATCCATGTTGGTGATCATCCAGTTCCAACCCCCCTGCCATGGCCAGGGACACAGTATCACAGTATCGCTAAGGTTGGAAGAGACCTCGAGGATCATCGAGTCCAACCTGTCACCACACCTCACACTACAGCAGGTTGATCAGAGCCACATCCAGCCTGGACTTCAAAATCTCCAGGGATGAGGCTTCCACCACCTCCCTGGGCAACCTGTGCCAGTGTCTCACCACCCTCATGGGGATGTACTTTTTCCTGACATCCACTTAACCATGACCCAAAGTGCCATGGCCACGCTTTTCTTGAACACCTCCAGGCATGATGACTCCATCACCTCCCTGGGCAGCCTGTTCCAATCCCTGACCACTCCTGTAGGAAAGAAATTTTTCCTAATCTCCAAACTAAACCTCCTCTGGTGCAACATGAGGTTGATTCCTCTTGTCCTATTACTTCATGTTAGGGAGAAGAGATCAACCCCCACTTCAGTCTAACCTCTTTTCAGGGAGTCAGAGAACAATGAGGTCTCCTCTCAGCCTCCTCTTCTCTGGACGAAACATTCCCACTTCCCAGAGCTGCTTCTCATGTGTTTACTACAGGAGCAAGAAAAACTCATTTGATCCTGTGAAGGATGTTCCTCTAGACTTTACTTTCAGTCTTTGTTTCTCTCCATTCTGATGGCAATTTACATATATTCAAACACAACCTCCTCAGTCTCTTCTTCTGTTCTTCAGGTGAAGCTCATTGATCTTCTCTCCACAGCCTTTCTGGGAGCTGCAGAGAGATCAATGTTTGAAGAAAAGGTGAAGGCAGCTGTAAGCTGTAAGTCTATCCAAAAGAAATAACTCAGTGTTAGATCAAACAAGGCTCAGGGGAGACCTTATTGCTGTCTACAACTACCTGAAGTGAGGCAGTTGCCAGGAGGGGTTTGGTCTCTTCTCCCAGGCTACCAGTATCAGAACAAGAGGACACAGTCTCAAGCTACGCCAGGGGAAGTTTAGGCTGGAGGTGAGGAGAAAGTTCTTCCCAGAGAGAGTTGTTAGCCATTGGAATGTGCTGCCCAGGGAGGTGGTGGAGTCACCATCCCTGGAGGTGTTCAAGAGGGGATTGGATGTGCCACTTGGTGCCATGGTTTAGTAGTCATGAGGTGTTGGGTGACAGGTTGGACTTGATGATCTTTGAGGTCTTTTCCAACCTTATTGAATCTATGATTCTATGAAGAGGGTCACAGAAGCATGAGGAAGCTGATACCAAACTGATGACTTCTCTGCATGGATTAACTTCAGTGCTTGTGAAGAACAGGACTGGAGAAACTGTGGAATGATAGATTCTGAGATGTGAGCCCCTTCCCTGAAGATCTGTTTCCCCCTTCTTTGATATGTTTAGAAAGTGGTAATAAATATTTAGGGCATGGATCAGGCACCTCCAGGTGTCTAGTAATTGCTGCCTGTGAGAGACCAAAAGTTTGTCTCGCTTCGTGTGAGTCAACAAAGATAAAATCACTTGCTGCTTGAGCAGACAATAGCTGACAGAGCCACTGGAACGACTCTTGGAAGGTGCAAAGATAACATTGCTCACTGGGCCACAGCTGGCCTACAACAATGACCCAGCCATTCACGCCTTCAGGACAAGATAATCTCCACCCATCAAGTACCCTGGAAAGGGTAGACCTAAGGATTATTTCCTGCCCCTGGAATTTCTGAGGGACAATGCTTGGACACATACTAAAAACTGTATAAAAGACTGGAGCCACTACTGGCTAGGAGGAGAAGAAAAACACAGAAGGAAAATGTGGGGGAGTGTGTCTCCCAGACTGGCTTAGAGGGAGAAAAATGGAGATGAAGGAAAACACAGGAGACGGACCATGCCGCTGAGAAGGGAAAGCCGGGACAATGCTGCTCCGGAGAAAAGAGGCTGCCCAGAGGACCACAGCTCTTCTCCAGCCAGAGCCTCAGCACCGTTTCTCTACAGACCCAGGCTGCCCAGAGGAGCCTCAGCACCGTTCCTGTACCAACCCAGCATCTCCTCAGAGGACCACAGCTCTTCTCCAGCAAAAGCCTTAGCACCCTTTCTCTACAGACCCAGGCTGCCCAGAGGACCACAGCTCTTCTCCAGCCAAAGCCTCAGCACCGTTTCTCTACAGACCCAACATCTCCTGCAGCACCTTTCCTCCACAGACTCAAACTGTCTTGGGGGGGATGAGGGGTGTGGTAATATAATTCCTTTCCTTCTCTCTCTCTCTCTTCTCTCTCTCCCTCTCTCTTTTCTCCCTCTCCCCTTCTTATGTCCACTTTATTTATGTAATAAATAGTCTAGCTGTTGATATTTTGTCCTCGTTTGTGCCTCTAATTTCACAACATGGGAATATTTAAAAGAACTGTGTCTCCGGACCGAGACATCTAATGTCTCCGGACCTTGACACTGCCAGACACAAATAGCTGCATTGATTGTGGAGCCACCATCCCTGCAGGTGTTGAAGAGGGGATCGGACATGACACTTGGTGCCATGGTTTAGTCATGAGGTCTTGGGTGACAGGTTGGACTTGATGATCTTTGAGGTCTCTTCCAACCTTGGTGATTCTGTGATTTAATCACTGCAGGGTCTCTTGTTATTCTACCTGGATCCCACTGGAACTGTCTAACTGTTGTAGCCGTTGCCCAGATGCTGCTATCACTCTTGCACTGATGGCTCTGAGTTCATGCTCTGCTTCCCTGCAGCTATTTCCCCTCTCTGAAAGGACAATTTTATTTCAAAAATACTTTCTGCTTCGAGTTTGACATCAAAATTGCTGGCAAGAGCTGCTTGGTACACTGTGACTCAGCCATGGGGAATAAAAACACTTATTTTAGTAGTAAATTAACAACAACCAAAGAAACTGCTATGTCTTCCAGGTTTGGAAATCAAGGCACTAGACCAGTAAATATGATTTGGCCAGGACATAGGACCAGAGTTTTTCCTGCCCCTTGAGCACAAACCTTATGAGGAGAGGCTGAGGGAGCTGGGGTTGCGTAGCCTGGAGAAGAGGAGGCTCAGGAGAGACCTTATTGCTAACTACCTGAAGGGAGGTTGTAGCCAGGTGGGGGTTGGTCTCTTCTCCCAGTCAATCAGCACCAGAACAAGAGGACACAGTCTCAAGCTGTGCCAGGGGAGGTTTAGGCTGGAGGTGAGGAGAAAGTTCTTCCCAGAAAGAGAGATTGGCCATTGGAATGTGCTGCCCAGGGAGGTGGTGGAGTCACCATCCCTGGAGGTGTTCAAAAACAGGATTGGATGTGGCACTTGGAGCCATGGTTTAATTAGTCATGAGGTGTTGGGTGACAGGTTGGACTGGATGATCTCTAAGGTATTTTCCAACCTTATTGATTCTATGGTTCTATGATTCTATGAAAGGGTTGCTGAGAGTTTGTCTAACGTGTTTTCCTGCCATGGAATGGCATCACTTCCACAAACAGCCCAAGCACACCTCATCCAACTTAGACTTAATGACCTCTAAAGTTAAAGACTTTTCACAGCCAGCTGAACTTCATTTTGAAGTTAAGGATTTAGCTTCTAGGTTCTGATTTCTGGCACTCTAAAATTTCTACTGGCATCATCCAGTCCTTCCTTCTCCCTTCAAACATTGACTATGTTGGCTTCAAATCTGATATCTTAAAAATATATATCCTTCACACACGTACACACAGAATCACCAAGGTTGGAAGAGATCCCAAAGATCATCAAGTCCTACCTGATTCAGTACTCTGATTCAGTATTCTTAAGGTTGGAAGAGACCTCAAAGATCATCGAATCCAAGTCCAACCTGTCACCACAGACCTGTCTCTCCACAGACCTCATGACTACTAAACCATGGCGCCAAGAGCTACATCCAATCCCCTCTTGAACACCTCCAGGGATGCTGACTCCATCCTTAAGCTGCTTAAAACTGTTTCAAAGGTTATCTTACCTCTTATGTAATTAGTGACATTTCCTTCCACTATTACACTGACCTAAGATCACAAAGTTATGATGGGAAGGGGTAAAGCAGTGTAATTCTGTTGAATGCAATAAAACCCCCCAAATAACCAAAATGCAATGCTATAAATTATTTTGAACAGGGGAATTTAATATCCAACCTGAAGAAAGAGTGCCTTGGCATTTTGCTGTCCTGGAGAACTGACAAGGCATCTGAAGACTGGAGGGAAGCCAATATGAAGAGGAGTGTGTCCAGCAGATCAAAGGAGGTTCTCCTCCTCTTCTACTCTGCCCTAGCGAGACCTCACCTGGAATATTACATCCAGTCCTGGGCTCCCCAGTTCAGGAGGGACAGGGATCTGCTGGAGAGACTCCAATGGAGGGCTACAAGGATGCTGAAGGGACTGGAGCACTGCCTGGTGAGGAAAGGCTGTGAGCCCTGGGGCTGTTCAGTCTGGAGAGGAGAAGACTGAGAGGGGATTTAATAAATGTCTATAAACGTCTGAGGACTGAGTACCAGAAAGGAAGGGACAGCCTTTATTGAGTTGTGCCTGTGACAGGACAAGGGGCAAGGGACGTAAACTACAGCACAGGAGGTTCCACCTCAACATAAAGAGGAACTTTTTTACTGTAAGGGTCACAGAGCACTGGAGCAGGCTGCCCAGAGAGGTTGTGGAGTCTCCTTCTCTGAAGACTTTCAAACCCCATCTGGTCTACCCTCTAATTCTTACCCACAAGCACTCAACCCGATCATCCCTAATCTCCACCTCAATGGCATCTAGTGCTTCCCTGATGTACAGGGCCACCCCTCCACCCCTTCTTCCTTGCCTGTCTCTCCTGAAGAGCCTGTAGCCGTCAATTGCAGCACTCCAGTCATGTGAGTCACCCCACCACGTCTCTGTGATGGCAACTACATCATAACTTTCCTGCTGCAGTAAGGCTTCCAGCTCTTGTTTGTTACCCATATTTCGTGCATTAGTGTACATGCACTTCAGGTGGGCTGCTGGTTTCTCCCCTGACTCCAGCTTACCACCCTCGGACTCCTGTCTGGGGGGACTGATTCCAGCCCCTTCCCCCTTCAAATCTAGTTTAAAGCCCTGTCAATGAGACCTGCCAATTCCCCTCCCAGAGTCTTTTTCCCTCTGAGGGATAGGCCATTCTCATACACTCTGATTTTTCCCCTCCTCTGGGACAGATGTACTCCATCTGTTGCCAGCTGACCTGGTGCAGTAGAAAGTTCTTCAAGATCGAAAAACCCGAAGTTCTTTTGCCTGCACCAGCCTCTAAGCCACTTGTTGACTGCAGCTGCTGACCTGTTCCTTATGGTATTCCCTCCTGCAACTAAGGGTATAATCATGCAAAGGAAACACATTTTAGCTTATCTGTATGGCTCTTCCCCTGAACCATGAGGGCTTTCTCCTCACTGCTTTCCATCTGTATGCTGTGGCTGCTTCAACAAAATCCACTTTCCTAGCAGATTACTTGGTCACAACTCTTCCCTGCAGATGGTCTGGCTGCACTTGGTGCAGCTGCATTAGCTGTTCTGAGTCATTTGCCCAGCAGAAGACAGGAATGAATAAATTATTGGCACCACCTATTGGCCAGAAAGGCAAATTAGACAGCATTTGTGGGTTACTTTTGGTATTTTGAGTATATACAGCTTCAAAAGTTCCTCCTGTTCCAGTTTGGTTAAATGCTATAACCCTGTGAGGCTGCTCGAGGTTAATAATAATAATAATAATAATAATAATAATAATAATAATAATAATAATAATAATAATAATAATAATACAGTTTGGAAGAGACCTTCAAGATAATCAAGTCCAACCCATCAACCAATCCAACCCACCTAATCAAACCATGGCACCAAGCACCCCATCAAGTCTCCTCCTGAACACCTCCAATGAGGGTGACTCCACCACCTCCCCGGGGAGCCCATTCCAATGGGCAATCACTCTCTCTGTATAGAACTTCTTCCTAACATCCAACCTAAACCTCCCCTGATGCAGCCTGAGACTGTGTCCTCTTGTTCTGGTGCTGGCTGCCTGGGAGAAGAGACCAACCTCCACCTGTCTACAACCTCCCTTCAGGTAGTTGTAGAGAGCAATAAGGTCACCCCTGAGTCTCCTCCTTTCCAAGCTAAGCAACCCCAGCTCCCTCAGCCTCTCCTCACAGGGCTGTGTTCCAAACCCCTCACCAACTTCATTGCCCTTCTCTGGACTCGTTCCATCAAGTCAACCTCCTTCCTAAACTGAGGGCCCCAGAACTGGACACAGGACTCGAGGTGCAGCCTAAGCAGTTTGCATTTCCCTGTGCCAGAGACAGCTTTGAGTCTGGTTGTCTGACTGGGGATGCATCTGCTAAAGGGGTCACAGAATCACAGAATCACCAAAGTTGGAAGAGCCCTCAAAGATCATCAAGTCCAACCTGTCACAACACTGGGAAGGAGACAGGGCATGAAGCTACAGGTGAAGCACAGGGTCACAGCATCACAGAATGGTGTGGGTTGGAAGGGACCGCTGGAGGTCATCCAGTCCAACCCCCTGCTGAAGTAGGGGCACCCACAGCAGCTTGCACAGGATCACAATGTCCAGGTGGGATTGGAATCTCTGTAGAGGAGACTCCACAACCTCTCTGGGCAGCCTGCTCCAGGGCTCCAGAACCCTCGTAGCAAAGAATTTTTGCCTGCTGTTTAGATGGAACCTCCTGGCTTCCAGTTTGTGCCTACTGCCCCAGAGGAGGTTTAGGTTTAGGAGGAGATTGGATGAGGCACTTGGTGCCATGGTTTAGTTGATTAGATGGTGTTGGGTAACAGGTTGGATTCGATGATCTCAAAGGTCTTTTCCAACCTGGTTAATTCTATTCTATTCTATTCTAGTCTAGTCTAGTCTAGTCTAGTCTAGTCTATTCTTCACTGAAGGGATTATCAAACACTGGGACAGGCTCCCCAGTTTGGTGGATGAATTCCCATCCCTGGAGGTGTTTCAAAGAGGCAGAGATGTGATGCTGAGGGACATGGCATAGCAACAGCCGTGGTAGAGAATGGCTGCACTCCATGATTTTAAAGGTTTTTTTCCAACCAGAATTATTCTATGATTCTATGATAAGCATGGTCCAAACTCATTCTTTGCTGCTATCAGCTGGTCCACCAGCTGGGTTCCATTAGAAGAGCAGAGCAGAGCAGAGTAGAGTAGAGTAGAGTAGAGTAGAGTAGAGTAGAGTAGAATGGAATGGAATGGAATGGAATGGAATGGAATGGAATGGAATGGAATGGAAAGAATAGAATAGAATAGAATAGAATAGAATAGAATAGAATAGAATAGAATAGAATAGAATAGAATAGAATGGAATGGAATAGAATAGAAGAATAGAATTGCATTAACCAGGTTGCAAAAGGCCTTTGAGATCATCAAGTCCAACCTATCACCCAGCACCATCTAATCAACTAATCTATGTCATCAAGCACCCTATCAAGTCTCTTCCTAAACACCTCCAGTGATGGTGACTCCACCACCTCCCCGGGCAGCACATTCCAATGGCCAATCTCTCTTTCTCTAAAGAACTTCTTCCTAACATCCAGTCTGAACCTCCCCTGGTGCACCTTGAGACTGTGTCCTCTTGTTCTGGTGCTGGTTACCTGGGAGAAGAGACCAACCCCCACCTGGCTACAACCTCCCTTCAGGTACTTCAGACAGTTGTAGACATTACTCCAGTTCATGGAGGCAGTAGAAGTAAGTGAGGACTCTTGATAGACGCAGAAAGACTGAGGCAGACTTTCTGCAACATATGAAACACTGCTTGATGTGTCACACTCTTTGTGAAGCAAGACTGGTTGTGCTAGACAGCAAAGAGCTGAGCTCATGTACCTCCATCAGTATTTAAAGAGAATGTTGTTCTACACATTCTGGGGTCAAGAGTGGTTGTGGTCCATCTCAGGTGAACTAGCACACAGCTGAGGCAGTGCAAATGGCAGAGCAATTTTCATCTGCCACTGGATTGTGCTTACCTGACAGAAAGAACATTAATAAAGATGTCCTGTCATGCCTGCTCTTCTGCTCTGTGTAAGTGAGAGAGTGGCTAGAGCTTTCACAAGAGCAATTTTCACTTGGAAACTGACCTTTCATAGTATCATAGTATCACAGTATCAGTCAGGGTTGGAAGGGACCACAAGGATCATCTAGTTCCAACTCCCCTGCCATGGGCAGGGACACCCCACACTAGATCAGCCTGGCCAGAGCCTCATCCAGCCTGGGCTTAAACACCTCCAGGGATGCGGCGTCAACCACCTCCCTGGACAGCCCATTCCAGGGCTTCACCACTCTCATGGGGAAGAACTTCCTCCTCACCTCCAGCCTGAATCTCCCCACCTCCAGCTTCATTCCATTCCCCCTAGTCTTATCACTACCTGAGATCCTGATTCCCTATGGCTTCTGCCACAAAACATAACCACATTAATTACTTACAATCAGTGTCTCTCATCTTTAGACAACTTGAACATGAAACAGAAAAGTTTGGAGGCTGATTAAAAAAGAGATAAAAATAAATCCACCTTTTATTATTATTATTTTGATTTATAGTCCAGCCAGTAATCTGCAGCTGACCACCACTGTGTGATTCACAGTAGCACAGTATAACTAAGGTTGAAAAGGACCTCGAGGGTCATCAAGTCCAACCTATCAACACAGACTCCATGACTAGACCATGGCACCAAGTGCCATGTCCAATCCCCTCTTGAACACCTCCAGAAACGGTGACTCCACCACCTCTTGTTTCATAGGATCATAGAATAAAAAAGGTTGGAAAAGACCTCAAAGACCGTCAAGTCCAACCTGTCAGCCAACACCTCATGACTAAACCATGGCACCAATTGCCACGTCCAATCCCCTCTGGAACACCTCCAGGGACAGGGATTCCACCACCTCCCTGGGCAGCACATTCCAATGGCTAACAACTCTCTCTGGGAAGAACTTTCTCCTCACCTCCAGCCTAAACCTCCCCTGGCACAGCTTGAGACTGTGTCCTCTTGTTCTGGTGCTGATTGCCTGGGAGAAGAGACCAACCCCCACCTGGCTACAACCTCCTTTCAGGGAGTTGGAGAGAGCAAGAAAGTCTCCCCTGAGCCTCCTCTTCTCCAGGTTAAGCAACCCCAGCTCCCTCAGCCTCTCCTCACAGGGCTGTGCTCCAGACCCCTCCCCAGCCTCCTTACCTTTCTCTGTACACCTTCAAGAGTCTCAATGTCCTTTTTAAATTGAGAAGCACAGAACTGGACACAGGACTCAAGGTGTGGCCTAACCAGTGCAGAGTACAGGGCAGAATGACTTCCCTGCTCCTGCTGACCACACTGTTCCTGATGCAGGCCAGGATGCCATTGGCCTTCTTGGCTACCTAGGCACACTGCTGGCTCATGTTCAGCTGCTGGCAACCAGTACCCCCAGGTCCCTTTCTGCCTGGCTGCTCTCCAGCCACTCTGACCCCAGCCTGTAGCACTGCATGGGGTTGTTGTGGCCAAAGTGTAGCACCCAGCACTTGGATTTGTTGAATGCAATCCTGTTGGACTCTCCCCATCTGTCCAGCCTGTCAAGGTCCCTCTGCAGAGCTCTTCTATCCTCTAATAGATCAACACCTGGTCCCAACTTGGTGTCATCTGCAATTTTACTGATGATGGACTCAATTCCCTCATCCAGACCATCAATAAAGATATTGAACAGGATGGGGCCCAGCACTGATCCCTGGGGGACACCACTGGTGCCTGGTTGCCAGCTGGCTGTGGCACCATTCACCACCACTCTCTGGGCTCAGCCCTGCAACCAGTTCCTAACCCAGCTCAGAGTGCTGCTGTCCAAGCCATGAAGTGTTGTGGTTTGAATCACAGAATCATGGAATGAGCTGGGCAGGAAGAAACTTCTAAAAGTCATCTAGCTCAACCTCCCCTGCTGTGAACAGAAGAGAGCTCTAAGATCAAGCCCAACTGTTAACCCAGCGCTGCCAGGTCACCACTAAACCATGTCCCTCAATACCACATCTACACTGCTTTGAAATCCCTCCATGTATGGGGACTCCACCAGTGCCCTGGGCAGTTTGGTCCAGGGTTGCAGACCCTTTTGGAGAAGACTTTTTTTTCCTAACATCCAACCCAAACCTCCCCTGGTTTAGGCATTCCTCTTATCCTATCACTCATTAATTGGGAGAACAGGGTGATTCCCAGTTTACATTAACTGAGGAGAAGCAGCAGGAGTTTAGCATTTCTTTGATGCAACTAGTAGTAGGATACCAAAGCCTTTTCCTGACATCTTCCATGCTTAGGAATGCAGGGCATCCTGCATAGTCTGCATGTAGGACCTGTATCAAAACACTAAGCATGTATTGACCAATGACAAGACCAACACAGCAAGTGATTAATAGAATTATTGAATCATAGCTAGAATTGTAAGGGTTGGAAGGGACCTCAAGGATCAGCCAGTTCCAAGCCACCTGCCATGGGCAGGGACACCTCACACTACAGTAGGTTGCTCACAGCCACATCCAGCCTGGCTGCAAAAACCTCCAGCAATGAGGCTTCCACCACCCCCCTGGGCAACCTGTGCCAGTGTCTCACCACCCTCATGGGGAGGAACTTCTTCCTAATATCCAATCTGAATCTACCCATTTCTAGTTTTACTCCATTCCCCCCAGTCCTATCACTCCCTGACACCCTCAAAACTCCCTCCCCAGCTTTCTTGTAGCCCCCTTCAGATACTGGAAGGCCACAATAAGGTCTCCTCAGAGCCTTCTCTTCCTCAGATTGAATAGCCCCAATTTAAAGGTCTTCAAAACAAGAGATAACTATATGAAGGCAAAATGTCAATTAAATCTATTTCCCCAGCTTGGGTCTGGTCTGCAGTGTGGATTTGGGAGTAGATGTGCTATGGTTGGATGGTATCCATACCCTGAGCAACCTCATCACCCTGAGCAACCTGCTCTAGTTGCAGGTGTCCCTGCTAACTCCAGGGTGGGGGTTGGACAAGAAGATCTTTGAGGGTCCTTTCAAACCTAATGCAATCTGTGATTCTTTTAATGCATGGTTTGATGGCCACCATGATGAGAGAATGGATGTGGCATGCAAAAAGCAGCAGTTTTCAGGAGCACATCTTATCTGTTAGGGATTGGCAAGAACCACCTGAATTGCTCCTGACTGTGGGTAGCCAGTTCTGAGTGCTTCTGGTCAGATGGTGGCAGATGGGCTGTATGGATGGCCTTTCCCAGGAGCCTGCAGCTGTTTAAATAGCCACCCTGTGGGAGCCACAGCACCAGAGCTATGTTTGACATTATTAAACCTCAGCAGGGAGAGAGGGAGAGCCACGGGGACAAGGAGTCCTCCCCACTTCCTGGCTTCCATAGATTACTTTAATTGGTAAAACTATGCTTCTGTCACTGGAGAGGGCATGTCATAAACCAAAACATGAACAAAAACTTGAGCCCAAGAATTCATTTGCCCTGAGGCTTAACAAAACCCTTCTGGGTAAAGCTGTGTCCACAAGGGCCTCGGAGCACCAGCAGCGAGAGGAATCCCTTGGAAAGGGGACAAGCTTGTCACACCTCTCAAAGGGGGACATAGTAAACAATCTCTGTGGCTTCCTGCCAGCTGGTTTGGAGTTTTTATCTCAGTGATTTCTGGCCTTCCCATCTGGACAAGTATGTGCAGCCCCAGTGGAGAGTCACTGTCTTTCTAGGGCGAGAGAAAACAGAGCTGTTCCTGGGTCTGGGTGAGTGCACACACACAGGTGAAAGTTAGGGACTCCAATCCTGTGCCCTTTTGAGGCTTTCAGGTGGAACTCAGTTCTGCCAAGCCTGAATGCACTCTTGAAAGTGGTCCTTGGAAGATCTGACACATTCAGAGGAATCTTCTTCAGTGAATTGATTCATTTTTTTACAGGAACAATAAATTCTGACTCGTGGCTGAACTTTCAAAGGTGCTATCAAATGGTCTCTTTAGCTCTGTTTATGCAAGCCTGCTTTCTGTGTGCTGGGGATGGACGTGATGCATTGCACAGCTTTCAGAGCAGAGAGAACTAGCATCTGAAGAGAAATTGTTCCCTCCACATAAGAGGCCAGCAATCCCTTAAACACCATGTTCAGTACAGACAATATTAATCCTACCAGAGATGTGAGATTGAAATCTTCTTTGGGTGCTCAAAGTAATCCAAAGCACAACCCTGATATCACTACAGATGTCCTGGAAATGTAATGCAAGCTTACTCTCCAGCATCTGCAACCTGCTCTGGGTGACCCTGCGTTGGCAGGGGCGGGGTTGGACCAGATGGTCTCCAGAGATCCCTCCCAACCCCCACCGTGCTGGGATTCTGGGATCTCTCTGCACCTATTTTGTGTACAATTAGTAAAGAAATTCAGATCTTTTTGCCTTTAAATTTGCCACTGAGTGATAACTACTCTTCCCCTGAGCCAGCCTGCCTGCCTGATTCCAAACCAGGTGATCATTCTGCAGGGCTTTTGCAGTATGTGTTCAGGTCCTGTCCCACGAATATGCCCTCATTCCCCAAGCTTCAACACAGCCTGGGCAGGTCCTCTCTCTCCAAGCATTACACTATGAGAGCGTTTCTTCCACCTCAGTTTTCCACCACAGTGCTCAGACTTTGCCCTCTTCTAAACTCAAAGGGAAATAATTTATTCCCACAGTTTCCCCATGTGGCTCTGAGACCCTCAAAGATCTTTGCACAGACCAGTAAGGCAGTGCAGCAGAGCTGCCCTCCCTGTATGCAGGGATCTTGTGTGGAAGCTTCCAAGGACCTCAGGCAAGATCCTGTAACCTGAAAACAGAAGAAATTCAGAAATTAACAGCTTTCAAAGCCTGGCTTTGGTCGTGTTACTCACTGAATACAAGCAGGAGAGCACACATGAGCAGGTGTGACAAACATTGCCTGTGAATCTGCTTAGAATACAATAGAATAGAACATAGAAGAGAATAGATATAGAAGAGAATAGAATATAGAAGAGAATAGAAGATAGGATAGGATAGGATAGGATAGGATAGGATAGGATAGGATAGGATAGGATAGGATAGGATAGGATAGGATAGGATAGGATAGGATAGGATAGGATAGAATAGAATTAATCAGGTTGGAAGAGACCTTCAAGATCATCATGTCCAACCTATCAACCAATCCAACCCACCTAAACGACTAAACCATGGCACCAAGCACCCCATCCAGTCTCCTCCTGAACACCTCCAATGATGGTGACTCCACCACCTCCCCAGGCAGCCCATTCCAATGGGCAATCACTCTCTCTGTATAGAACTTCTTCCTAACCTCCAGCCTAAAACAGGATAGGATGGAATGGAATGGAATGGAATGGAATGGAATAGGATAGGATAGGATAGGATAGGATAGGATAGGATAGGATAGGATAGGATAGGATAGGATAGGATAGGATAGCATAGGATAGGATAGACCAGGTTGGAAGAGATATTTGAGATCATCAAGTCCAACCTATCACCCAACACCATTTAATCAACTAAACCATGGCACCAAGTGCCTCATCCAGGTCTTTTCCAACCCAGTTAATTCTGTGCTTCTGTGATTCCCAACATCTCCATGTCTCCCACTCCATAAGACTCTACTGTATAAGAAGTTCCCATGACCGGAAACCCAAGTTTCATTCCATGTGGGTTTACTTTGGAAAGCAACTTGGTCCTGCAGCTTGTGTCCACATGATTTCTTCCCAGCCTCTCAGTGCAACTTGGTTTTATTCCAGAGAATGCTGCTAGATTGAAAACCCATGAGGGGGTGATTTCCTGCCCCTCTGTCACACCATTGCTGACAGAGTTTGTGTTCGAGCTCCCAGCCGGCTCCAACTTTCCCATCTCCATCGTGGAACAGCCACTATCTGAGCCCCAGAATTCCCAACCTATCTGTGGAGCATAGGAAGAACACCACGTAATCCTAATCAAGCTTTTCAAAGCTGCCAGATAAAATAAGGTATAAATAGCCCTTGGAACAGGAACTGGAAACCAGCCTTCGCCTTCCAGGTGACGACACCGCTCCTTTGGCTAGCAGATGGCCTTCCTGCCACCCCTCGTTGATGAGGAGATTTAATCCCAGATCTGCTGCATCAAGACTCAGTTTTAGCATGATAGGCAAAGAATGCTCTCCCCTGTCTCCCCAACACGTAGGCTGGCTGCTGACAAAGCCATTAGTGGAGCCTCATGGGAGAGTTTGAACTTCCCCACGTGACTGGGAGGCTTTTTGCTTTCCAGACACACTTGAAAGAGGGCAGCGATTATCTTCTCTTTCTGTGGCACCAGAAAAGGGCAGGGAAAAAGAACCTTGTTTCACACTTTAAAAGCAAAGCTGCACAGACTAGTGCTAGTAGAGGTGGCCTAGAGGAAAAGTGTAAGGGTGTGTAAGAGCCACACACCAAGCCTGTGGAAAGGGAAGGGTTTCAGACACACAGCTCTCCTTGAAGGCTTCTTTGATGTCTACCACACTCAGGCATTGAACATCCCCTTTGAATCCATCTCTATTCCTGAGTGCTGAAGGGCTCTGAGGCTGAAGGAACCAGCTCAGGAGTCAGGAAACTTCAAGTTAGGTGAACTGTTTCACTTCCAGTTCACCTTCATTTCAATTCTTTTTCAAGTACATCTTCTGCCAAACACTCACCCGAGCTTGAGTAGAGAGATGCTCTTCCAGGCTGCAGCTGGCTGTACCCTCATGAGGTGAAGTATTGCTAATTTAAAGAGGTTTCCTTTCTCTTTCCTCCCCATTATTTGAATCATAGAATCAATAAGGTTGGAAAAGACCTCAAGGATCATCAAGTCCAAGCTCTCACCCAACACCTCATCACTACTAAACCATGGCTCCAAGTGCCACATCCAATCCTCTCTTGAACACCTCCAGGGATGGTGACTCCACCACCTCCCTGGGCTGCACATTCCAATGGCTAACAACTCTCCCTGGGAAGAACTTTCTCCTCACTTCCAGACTAAACTTCCCCTGGCACAGCTTGAGATTGTGTCCTCTTGTTCTGGTGCTGGCTGCCTGGGAGAAGAGACCAACCCCCACCTGGCTACAACCTCCCTTCAGGGAGTTGTAGACAGCAAGAAGGTCACCCCTGAGCCTCCTCTTCTCCAGGCTAAGCAACCCCAGCTCCCTCAGCCTCTCCTCACAGGGCTGTGCTCAAGGCCTCTCCCCAGCCTCATTGCCCTTCTCTAGACACCTTCAAGTGTCTCAATATCTTTCTTAAACTGAGGGGCCCAGAACTGGACACAGGACTCAAGTATTCAGCCTCCCAAAGACTATACCCAGCCCAGTATTTTACATGAAACACTTTCAATTAGAATCATAAGATGGTTTGGGCTGGAAGGGACTTTTAAAGGCCATCTACTCCAACTTGGGTGAGAGAAATCCTATTGAGAGCACTTGACTTCTTCCTGCCTTGACCCTTTAGCTTGTGGAGTGAGGCTTTTATAAAAATGGAGAAAAACGTTGAGCTGACACAGACTTTTGTCTGTTTGTTTGTTTCTTTTTCCTTTCCATTTAGCAGGCAGTTTTCCTGTGGTAGGGTTGCCTTTCAGTAAGCGTGTGTCCAACTTGCTGGCACAACAGCCTCTGCATCTTTGGCATGTGACAGGCTGAAGGTGTGCATTTGTCACTGGTAACCTGTTTTACTCTGCTTTAACTCTCTTACAACCTTCAGTCTGTCTCACAAGTGACACTAAGTGCAGCAGGCACTTTAATGACACAAATGATACCTTAGCCAATGAACAGTGATCATGGCTGTTCCCAGGTCTCCTCCCTCTCTATTATCTGTTTATTTGCTTTGGTTTTAAGGTTCCCATACCAACTGAAAAGCCAGAGAGTTCCTCTGTGTAAATTTCAAATGAGTATTTCAGATGGAAAATATTGATTTCCAGTCACAGGATCAGAGGATGCTAGGGGTTGGAAGGGACCTCCAGAGATTAGCAAGTCCAACCCCCCTGCCAGAGCAGGACCATAGAATCCAGCACAGGTCACACAGGAACACATCCAGATGGGGCTTGAAAGTCTCCAGAGAAGGAGACTCCACAGCCTCTCTGGGCAGCCTGTTCCAGTGTTCTGGGACCCTTAGAGTAAAGAAGTTCCCCCTTGTGTTGAGGTGGAACCTCCTGTGCTGCAGCTTACATCCATTGCTCCTTGTCCTATCCCAGGGTGCAATTGAGCAGAGCCTGTCCCCTCCCTCTTGGCCCTCAGATATTTATAGACATTTATTAAATCCCCTCTCATTCTTCTCTTCTCCAGACTGAACAGCCCCAGGGCTCTCAGCCTCTCCTCACCAGGCAGTGCTCCAGTCCCTTCAGCATCCTGGTAGCCCTCTGTTGGACTCTCTCCAGCAGATCCCTGTCCCTCCTGAACTGGGGAGCCCAAAACTGGATGAAATACTCCAGGTGAGGTCTTACCAGGGCAGAGTAGAGGGGAAGGACAACCTCCCTGGATCTGCTGGACACTGTCCTCTTAATGAACCTCAGGATCCCATTGGCTTTCTTGGCCACTAGGGCACATTGCTGTCCCATGGATAAGTTGTTATCCACTGGCACTCCCAGGTCCTTCTCCACAGGGCTGCTCTCCAGCAGATCACCTCCTAGCCTGTACTGCTGCAGTTTATTATTATCCTTTCCCAGATGCAGGACTCTTGCACCTAATTATCCCTGTTGAACCTCATTAGCTTTTTTAGTTTGTTGATTTCTCCCCCAAACCCAGCACACATTTTACAATGGTAGGGTTCACACAGGACACAGGAAACAGAGAGAGAGGTTTCCTTCCCACTTCAGTGCAGGAGAGCTACACAGTGTGCTCCAACTCAGAGAACATGCAGACAATGTTCAGCAAAGCAGCTGTGGCTTCAAGCTCACCACTTCCACAGCGTGAGAACAATCCCTGGATGATGGGAAGACCTTATGGAGAAGCCATGGAGTTAGCTAAGAGTCTTGGCTAAAGGACCACAGGATTCACTCTGGGCCATGCTGCTCAATTCTCCAGGGCCTGCTGGAACACCAATGGTTGACAAAGAAAACAAACTTGAGTTAAATGTCATTAAAGATTGAGGGGGGAGGAAGGAAGGAGAAAGTAGCATGACTCTAGAGATGCTATTGCAGTCTTCCATCTGTTACTGAGTGTAGATAACACATCTAGGTGCTGGGTGTTGCACATTGGCCACAACAACCCCAGGCAGTGCTACAGGCTGGGGACACAGTGGCTACAGAGCGGCCAGGCAGAAAGGGACCTGGGGGTAGTGGTTGATAGTAGGGTGAACATGAACCAGCAGTGTGCCCAGGTGGCCAAGAAGGCAATTGGCATCCTGGCCTGCATCAGGAACAGTGTGGCCAGCAGGAGCAGGGAAGCCATTGTGCCCCTGTACTCAGCCTTGGTTAGGCCACACCTTGAGTCCTGTGTCCAGTTCTTGGCTCCTCGGTTTAGGAAAGATGTTGAGTTGCTGGAAGGTATCCAGAGAAGGGCAACAAAGCTGGGGAGTGTCCCAATGTCCTTCTTAAACTGTGAGGTCCATTATTCTATGATCAATAATTTTTGGAGGCCCTCTCCAGCCCCCACCACACTGGGATCCTGCAAAGGTCATCCTAGGATAGGATCCATCCTAGTCGATTTTCAGGCACTGTTGACTCTTCCATTGGAAGCTGTGAGCTAAGACCTCTGGCAGGAGACCTAGCTGCCCACACGGCCTGGGTGTTTGTTTAAGTGATTTCAGGTTCCCCAGGTAGTTTATTGTAGGCTTGATCCTCCACAGAGATTTCTGTGTTGCATTTCAGAGGGGGCAAGGAGGTGAAAACATTGGTTCAGTATCAGAGTTGAAAAAGTAGTAGGCCACTCACCTTGGAAACTTCTCAGAGGCCCTTGAAAAAAAAAGTGAGACCTGTCCAAACAAATCTGCAGTGCACTGACAGCTGCAGACTATCCACTGGTAGTTCATGAGTGGTTTATCATAACACAAACATCGAGGAGATGATATTCCCTTGCAGATTGTTTCTGGTGGGGAAGAGGGAGGCCCCTGCCAAGTGATGTATGTGGCAGAGTAAGTTAACCTTTGTCACACTGACCAAGGGCAGGGGGCTGAGGGTGGGAAATAGATTTTAATCCCCCTCTATCATGTGGGTGCTGGGATTTGCTGGCTCTGGATCTCACTAGAACACAGATGGGAATCCAGCTTTGTGCTGATCTGCTGTTGTCCTTCCTGCTGGAGTCTCTGAAGTGGTAGTCTCTGTTTTCCTGGGGGAGGGGAATAAATAAATAAATAAATAAACAAATAAATAAATAACTAAGAATTAGACACAATTGAATCAGTGGCTGGTGCTTGAGGTCTGGATTTTATTAGCAATCAGTCTAGATGTCCTAAGAATAGTTTGATTTTGCAAGTGAGGAAAGTAATGGATTGGAATGAATTCACACCCATTAGTGAAAAGCAAAGCTGGAGAGGAGCAGCTGAGGGAACTGGGGTTGTGCAGCCTGGACAAAAGGAGGCTGAGGGAAGGCCTTCTGGCTCTCTACCACTCCCTGAAAGGAGGTTGGAGACAGGTGGGAGTTGGTAATTCTTCACAGAAAGAGTGATTTGCCATTGGAATGTGCTGCCCAGGGAGGTGGTGGAGTCACCATCACTGGAGGTGTTTAGGAAGAGACTGGATGGGGTGCTTGGTGCCATGGTTTAGTTGATTAGATGGTGTTGGGTGATAGGTTGGACTCAATGATCTTGAAGGTCATTTCCAACCTGGTTAATTCTGTATTCTGTATTCTGTCTCTTCTACTAGGAAACAAGTGTTAGTGCAAGAGGAAATGGCCTCAGGTTGTACCAGAGGAGGTTTGGGTTGGACATAAGGAAAAATTTCTTCATAGATAGGGTTGTTTAGCCCTGGACCAGGCTCCTCAGCCCAGAGGTGGAGTCCCCATCCCTGGAGGGATTTAAAAGCTGTGTGAATGTGGTGCTGAGGGACGTGGTTTTGCAGCCACCTGGCAGTGCTGGGTTAAAAGTTGGACTCAATGATTTTGTAGTTGTCTTCCAACCAAAACAATTCTGTGATCCTCTGACTCTTTGTAAATTAGTACAGAGGATCAATTAGCAATGACCTCTTATCCAAAATATATGAGCCAGCAGTGTGCCCAGGGGGCCAAGAAGGCCAATGGCATCCTGGCCTGCACCAGGAATAGTGTGGCCAGTACGAGCAAGGAGGTCATTCTGCCCTGTATTCAGCACTGGTTAGGCCACACCTTGAGTCCTGTGTGCAGTTCTGAGACCCTCAGTAAGAAAGACATTGAGACACTTGAACATGTCCAGAGAAGGGCAACGAGGCTGGGGAGAGGTCTGGAGCACAGCCCTGTGAGGAGAGGCTGAGGGAGCTGGGGTTGTTTAGCCTGGAGAAGAGGAGGCTCAGGGGAGACCTTCTTGCTCTCTACAACTACCTGAAGTGGGGTTGTAGCCAGGAGGGGGTTGGTCTCTTCTCCCAGGCAACCAGCATCAGAACAAGAAGACACAGTCTCAAGCTGTGCCAGGGGAAGTTTAGGCTGGAAGTGAGGAGAAAGTTCTTCCCAGGGAGAGTTGTTAGCCATTGGAATGTGCTGCCCAGGGAGGTGGTGGAGTCACCATCCCTGGAGGTGCTCAAGGCGGGGATTGGGCATGGCACTTGAAGCCATGATTAGTCATGAGTTAGTCATGAGGTGTTGGCTGACAGGTTGGACTTGATGATCTCTGAGGTCTTTTCCAACCTTACTGATTCTATAATTCTATGTCATAATTTGAAGCTAAGTTTTCCTTAGTCCCAATTCTGAAGCACTGATATCCACCTTAGAAGAAAATAATCAAGGATAAAATGATGACAAATTACCTTGCTGATAACCTTCCAGCCTTCTTCTTCTGGACCTGGTTGATCTCCCCAAGAGAGGATGCTGAAGCCCCTTGGCAAGGTAAGGTGGAAAATCTGCCAGCATGTCCCTGCAGTCAGCTATTCCATGCAAAAGACCCCAAATAGGCAGTTTCACTCTTATAGAACTGAAGAGCTATGAATTAACTTCCTTTCTTTACTCACACCAGTTGAACAGAGGGCTTGGTGCTCAGCTACCTTGCTCCAGAGCATGTTCAGCAGTGCTAAATCCCAGTGCTCAGTTCCCTGGGCCCACACTGGCTGAAACTTTGTTGGGCATCTTTAGAAGTTTTGCAAGGCAGAAATCTTGGACTTCTCTAGATATCCAAATGTCATTCAAGGTAACAGCATGGGTGCTCAATTTAATTTGTCATGGAGAATCTAAGAAGCCTTCCTGATACCAGATCTTTGGGCAAGCCAGGCAAAGATTTCTGATAGGACTGCAGGCTTCCATTTATCAGATTCACAGCAAGATCGAGTATCTGCCAGGCAAGATGAGCAAATTCAGATGGAAGATCAAGACTCTCATTTTTTCCCTTCCAAAGTAACTAAATTTTATGTCAGCTTGAACAGGACATAACAAAGTCACTTTTTCTTAAGTCTTTAAATGAAGACAAGTGAGTTTTGTAAAACAACATGACACAACTCAGCTGTTTGGTTTTCCTGAAAGTCAGTGAAAAGCAGAATACAGAACTAACCAGGTTGGAAAAGAGCTTCAAGATGGAATAGGAATAGAATAGAATAGAATAGAATAGAATAGAATAGAATAGAATAGAATAGAATAGAATAGAATAGAATAGAATAGTAGAATTAACCAGGTTGGAAAAGACCTTTGAGAACATCAAGTCCAACCTACCACCCAACACCATCTAATCAACTAAACCATGGCACCAAGCACCCCATCCAGTCTCTTCCTAAACACCTCCAGTGATGGTGACTCCACCACCACCCTGGGCAGCACATTCCAATAGTCAGTCTCTCTTTCTATGAAGAATTTCTTCCTAACATCCAGCCTAAACATCAGCCTAAACCTCCCCTGGTGCAGCTTGAGACTGTGTCCTCTTTCCTCTTGGGAAACCAACAGAGGTAGCTCAAGAGCAAACACCTTAGCTTCTCCCTTCTTCATCTCACAGAATCACAGAACGACAGAATCAGAGCATGGTAAGGAGAGAAGTGACCTCTGGAGATCACCTAGTCCTGAACCCCTGCTAAAGCAGAATCACCCAGGTTGCCCAGGATCACTTTATCCAAGTCGGTTTGGAATCTCTCCATCCACAGAAGCAGACTCCACAGCCTCTCTGGGCAGCCTGTTCCAGGGCTCCAGCACCTCACAGCAAAGATCTCCTTGTGTTTAGGGGATTTTTCTGGGTTCTAGTTTGTGCTCCTTGTTCCTTGCCCTGTCACTGGGCACCACAGAAACGAGTCTGACCCCCTCCTCTATACACCTGCCATGTAGATATTTACAAGCATTGAGAAGATTCCACTCTCAGCCTTTTCCTTCTCTTCTTTCCTGAACTTTCACTTCCACCCCCACCCCCAACTTTGAGCACTCTGTTATCCACCTTCAAACCCTGTGCAGCCTGCACTTTTGTTATATCTTGGTATCATTATCCTTGGTATCCATTACCTGGAGGTCCACTGATGGCTCTTCATTTCTGGTCAAAAGTGCTTCTCTACAAAGGTTTCTTTATTTGTGCACAAATAGCTCTGCATGCACAGCCCCCTTCCCTTCTTGCTTAAAATTCCCTTTGAGTTTATAATTACCCAGCCAGTCTTTCAGATTCCCTTTCTCCTGCTGTGCTTCACAGCAAACACTCTTTCTTGTTGTTGTTGTTGGTTTTGTTTTAATCTTTTCTTGTTCTTCAGCCCATTGATGGCCCATTTCTACAGCCTCAGCTTCTACACTAAAATAGCAATGCTCTCACACCATCCATTTCCTACCCTGCTCTGGCAGGGGGCTTGGGCTCGATGATCTTCAGAGGTTCCTTCTAACCCCTATCATTTTGTGCCTGTGTGATTCTGTGCACCACACTGGTTTCTCACAAACTTCTCCAGAGAGTCAGAATTGGATCATCAGTGGGTATGTTGATATGCCCATGCCCATGCCCAGATGTAGGAAGAACCACCTTCATGGAAACCCTGAAAAACCATCACTTGAAAACCAGGAAAACTATGATCTGAAAACCACAAAACCCAGCATTTGAAAACCATGCTCTGGAAACCATGAGAGCCATGCTTTGAAAACCATGACAGCCCTAGTTTGAAACCATGAAAACCATGCTTTGAAAACCATGACAGCCCTAGTTTGAAACCATGAAAACCAGGCTTTGAAAAGCATGAGAGTCATGCTTTGGAAACCATGAAAAACATGCTTTGGAAACTGTGAGAGCCATGCTTTGGAAACCATGAAAGCCCTAATTTGAAACCATGAAAACCAGGCTTTGGAAACTGTGAGAGCCATGCTTTGGAAATCATGAAAGCCCTAATTTGAAACCATGAAAACCATGCTATAGAAACCATGAAAGCCCTAATATGAAACTATGAAAGCCCTAATTTGAAACTGTGAAAACCATGCTTTGGAAACCATGAAAACCATTATTTGAAAGCCATGAAAACGGGGCTTTGGAAACCATGAAAACCAGGCTTTGAAAACCATGAAAGCCCTAATTTCAAACCATGAAAGCCATGCTTTGAAAACCATTCTTTGGAGACCATGGAAGCCCTAATTTGAAACCATGAAAACCATGCTTTGAAAAGCATGAGAGTCATGCTTTGGAAACCATGAAAAACATGCTTTGGAAACCGTGAGAGCCATGCTTTGGAAACCATGAAAGCCCTAATTTGAAACCATGAAAACCAGGCTTTGGAAACCGTGAGAGCCATGCTTTGGAAACCATGAAAGCCCTAATTTGAAACCATAAAAACCATGCTTTGGAAACCATGAAAGCCCTAATATGAAACTATGAAAGCCCTAATTTGAAACTGTGAAAACCATGCTTTGGAAACCATGAAAACCATAATTTGAAAGCCATGAAAACCGGGCTTTGGAAACCATGAAAACCAGGCTTTGAAAACCATGAAAGCCCTAATTTCAAACCATGAAAGCCATGCTTTGAAAACCATTCTTTGGAGACCATGAAAGCCCTAATTTCAAACCATGAAAGCCATGCTTTGAAAACCATGAGAGCCGTGCTTTGGAAACCATGAAAACCATGCTTTGGAAACTATGAAAACTCTAATTTGAAACCATGAAAACCATAATTTGACACCATGAAAACCATAATTTGAAAACCATTCTCTGTAAAACACTAAAACCATGCCTTGAACACCATGAAAACCATGTTTGGAAACCATGAAGACCATACTTTGAAACCCCTGAAAATTATTCTCTGACAATCATACTTTGAAAACTATGAAGATCATGCTTTGGAAACCATGAAAGCCCTAATTTGAAACCATGAAAGCGCTACTTTGAAACCATGAAAACCATGCTTTGGAAACCATGCTTTGGAAACCATGAAAACCAGGCTTTGGAGGCCATGAAAACCAGGCTTTGGAGACCTTGAAAACCATGTTTTGGAAACTATGAAAACCATGCTTTGGAAACCATGAAAACCAGTCTTTGGAAACCATGAAAACCGGTCTTTGGAGACCTTGAAAACCAGGCTTTGGAAACCATGAGAGCCATGCTTTGAAAACCATGAAAGCCCTAATTTGACACCATGAAAACCATGCTTTGGAAACCATGAAAACCACGCTTTGGAAACCATGAAAGCCCTAATTTGAAACCATGAAAACCATGCTTTAGAAACCATGAAAACCACGCTTTGGAAACCATGAAAACCAGGCTTTGGAAACCATGAAAACCACGCTTTAGAAACCATGAAAGCCCTAATTTGAAACTATGAAAACCGTGCTTTGAAAACCATTCTTTGGAGACCCTGGAAGCCCTAATTTGAAACTATGAAAACCGTGCTTTGAAAACCATTCTTTGGAGACCCTGGAAGCCCTAATTTGAAACCATGAAAACCATTATTTGAAAGCCATGAGAGCTGTGCTTTGAAAACCATGAAAACCACAATTTGGAAACCATGAAAAGCATAACTTGAATACCATGCTTTAAAACCATGCTTTGGAAACTATGAACACCCTAATTTGAAACCATGAAAACCATACTTCGACACCATGAAAGCCATAATTTGAAAACCATTCTCTGTAAAACACTAAAACCATGCCTTGAACACCATGAAAACCATGTTTGGAAACCATGAAGACCATACTTTGAAACCCATCAAAATCATTCTCTGAAAAACATACTTTGAAAACCATACCTTGAAAATTATGAAGGTCATGCTTTGGAAACCATGAAAGCCCTAATTTGAAACCATGAAAGCCCTACTTTGAAACCATGAAAACCAGAATTTGACACCATGAAAGCCATGCTTTGGAAACCATTCTTTAGAAACCATGAAAACCATGCTCTGGAAACCACGAAAACCAGGCTTTGAAAACCATGAAAACCAGGCTTTGGAAACCATGAAAACCAGGCTTTGGAAACCATGAAAAACAGGCTTTGGAAACCATGAAAAACAGGCTTTGGAAACCATGAAAAACAGGCTTTGGAAACCATGAAAGCCAGGCTTTGGAAACCATGAAAAACAGGCTTTGGAAACCTTGAAAACCAGGCTTTGGAAACCATGAAAGCCAGGCTTTGGAAACCATGAAAAACAGGCTTTGGAAACCATGAAAGCCAGGCTTTGGAAACCATGAAAAACAGGCTTTGGAAACCTTGAAAACCAGGCTTTCATAGTTTCATAGTTTCATTCAGGGTTGGAAGGGACCACACGGATCATCTAGTTCCAACCCCCCTGCCATGGGCAGGGACACCCCACACTAGATCAGCCTGGCCAGAGCCTCATCCAGCCTGGGCTTAAACACCTCCAGGGACGGGGCCTCGACCACCTCCCTGGATAACCCATTCCAGGGCTTCACCACTCTCATGGTGAAAAACCTCCTCCTCACATCTAGCCTGAATCTCCCCACCTCCAGCTTCATTTCATTCCCCCTAGTCCTGTCACTACTCTCTGTTATTCAAGTCTGGAGTAAGACTTGTGGTAGACCAATGTGTAGATGGATTGAACAGAGAAAGACACTCCCCCTGCCCTTCAAGATCTGAACCTGTAAGCCAGCTTCAGTAACATGTTTTGGATGGAGAGAAGTCTCAAATGTGCTTTACAGAAGGGAACAACTCTTTTCAATGTCTTCTCTGAAAGAAGAACCCACTCAAGTACTCAGAAAGCCATGCATCAGCAAACCAGGTTCCACCATTCCTCTCATCAGGAACTGAGGAATTTTTTCACAGAAAGGAAGGTCAGACACTGGAACAGGCTGCCACAGCAGGTGCTTGAGTCACCAACTCTGGATGTGTTTAAAGGTTGTTTGGATGTGGTGCTTGGGGATATGGTTTATTGGTGAACCTTGAAGAGCAGGATAATTGGTTGGACTTGGTGATCCTGAGGATCTTTTTCCAACCTGAATATCTCCAACTTGAATATTTCAGAACAGTAAATGTTGGAAGGGACCTCTAGAGATCACCTAGTCCAACTACCTTACCTTCTCCAAACACCTCACCTTCTCCTTGCATCTCACAGAATGACAGAATCAGAGTGGTAAGGACTGGAAGGGACCTCTAGAGATCACCTAGTCCAACTACCTTACCTTCTCCAAACACCTCACCTTCTCCTTGCATCTCACAGAATGACAGAATCAGAGTGGTAAGGATTGGAAGGGACCTCTAGAGATCACCTAGTCCAACTACCTTACCTTCTCCAAACACCTCACCTTCTCCTTGCATCTCACAGAATGACAGCATCAGAGTGGTAAGGACTGGAAGGGACCTCTAGAGATCACCTAGTCCAACTACCTTACCTTCTCCAAACACCTCACCTTCTCCTTGCATCTCACAGAATGACAGCATCAGAGTGGTAAGGATTGGAAGGGACCTCTAGAGATCACCTAGTCCAACTACCTTACCTTCTCCAAACACCTCACCTTCTCCCTGCATCTCACAGAATGACAGAATCAGAGTGGTAAGGATTGGAAGGGATCTCTGGAGATTACCGAGTCCAACCCCTCGCTAAAGCAAGGCAACACAGAACAGGTTGCCCAGGATCATAATGTGCAGGTGGGTTTGGAGTCTCTCCAGAGAAGGAGACTCCACAACCTCACTGAGCAGCCTGCTTCAGGGCTCCAAGCACTCTCACAGCAAAGAAGTCTCATTCTGGTCTTTTCCTGGAGATGGAAGTTTTCTGACACTCAACCATGGCTTTTGCTAGAGAGAGCCAAACCACCTCTAGTCCTGGAGTTGTGTTCTACTTCATGCAGAGTCTCTATTCCATGTTGTAAGTTATTTTCCTCTAAAACCAAAAATGTCATTAGCAAGCTGGAGGGGAAAATATGAGGCTGAGTCTCTCTCAGGAATAGAGTAGAGCAAAGCTGGAGTCAAACCCAAAACCAACAGAACGCTGACATGAGGCAGTGATGTTTTGGCATACTCATGATTTAGAAGAAGAAGGCTTGGGATCAAACCCCAGGACTCTGAAGAGTTTGTGGCAGGTGTAATGCTAAGGTGTGCCAGGGCTGCAATTTTCTCCAATTAAAATAATTACTTGATTAGTGATCAGTTACTGCACTCCTGAAAAACAGCTGGGAATCCCTCATCCAGGGATATTCAGAAGGACTGGTTTGAGAATCCCTGTCAATCACTGCCCTGGATGGAGCATCATAGCCACAAGCTCTCTCATGCCCAGTTGTCCTTTGGCAGGTTTCTTTCTGGCTGTGTTAAAATAGCCTCATCAATGTGAAGATAAAAATCCCCTTCTCATGAATTTTTCTAACTAACTCCAGAGAGCTGATAAAACCATCAGAGTTCCAAGATGTAGAAGCACTAAACTGGGAGAAATTCTTCCTTCCCATCTGTACATGCCTTTGAATATTTACAATCATAGAATGTACTTCTTTGGAAGGGACCTCTGGAGGTCAGCTTGTCCAAGCCCCCTGCACTGAGCAGGGGCATCCCCAACTAGAACAGGTTGCTCAGGGCCCCATCAAGCCTGACTTTGAATGTCTCCAGGGATGGGGCCTCCACCGCCCCTCTGGGCCAGCTGTTCCAGTGTTCCACCACCTTCACTGTGAAGAACTTCCTCCAAATGTTCAACCTAAATCTGCTCTGCTCCAGTTTCAAACCATTGCCCCTCCTCCTATCACTACAGTCCCTCCTCAGCCTTCCTGTAGGTTCCCTTCAGATACTGAAATGCAGCTCTATGGTTTCCTCAGAGCCTTCGCTTCTGCAGGCTGAGCAGCTCCAGTTCTTTCAACTTGTCTTCATGGAGAAGTTCTCCAGTCCTCTGATCATCTTTGTGGCCTCCTCTGGATCTGCTCCAGCAGGTCTGTGTCCTTGTGTTGGGGGCCCCAGAGACAGACACATTACTCCAGATGAGGTCTAGCAGAGCAGAGGGGCAAAATCCCCTCTGTCCACCTGCTGACCTCACTGCTTTTGATGCAGCCCAGGCTTCCATTGACCTTCTGAGTTGCAAGTGCACATTGTTGGCTCATTTCCAGCTTCTCATCCACCATTTGATCTGCAGCCCTGAGCCTGAGAAGCAAAAAGTGTTCTAAACTGGTGTGCTAAGCCACCAGCAAACATCTCTGTCACCAGACTTTAGGGCCTAACCCTAGACATAAAGGCTTGAATATGGACAGCACATGGCTAAAAGCATTCTGAGTTCCAGAGATGAGTAAGACATCATGTAGAAGTAGAATCATAGAATCCTAGAGTCATAGAATGGTCCAGGCCAGAAGGCCATCCAGTCTGACGTCCCTGCAGTCAGCAGGGACATCCCCAACTGGATCAGGCTGCCCAAGGCTTCATTGAGTCTCACCTTGAATATCTCCAGGGATGGGGTCTCAACACCTCCCTGGGCAACCTGTTCCAGTGTTCCACCACCCTCATAGTGAAGAATTTGTTCCTAATATCCAATCTAAATCTGCTCTTCTCCATCATAAACCCTGTCCTGTCACTGTAGGACTTTGCAAACAGTCTCTCCCCATCCTTCTTGTAGCTCCCTTCAGGTACTGGAAAGCTGCTATTAGGTCTCCCCAGAGCCTCCTCTTCTCCAGGCTGAACACCCCTAGCTCCCTCAGTTTGTCCTTGCAGCAGAAGTGCTCCAACTCCCTGATCATTCTCATGGCCCTCCTCTGGACCCTCTCCATCAGGTCCAGGTCCTTTCTATACTGAGGGCCCCAGCCCTGCACACAGCAGGTCTCACCAGAACAGACCAAAGTGGCAGAATCCCCTCTCTGGATCTGCTGGCCACACACCTTTTGATGTAGCCCAGGATGTAATTTGCCTTCTGGGCTGCAAGCTCACACTGCCTGCTCATTTCCAGCTTCTCATCCATCAGCACCCCCAAGTCCTTTTCCTCAGTAGCTGTAAGTATAACATTCTGAGTGGCAAAGCTGTTCTCCTTAGTGCCATGGACCACAGACATTTAGTCCTTGTGTGAAATTTGGGTGTTATAGAGTATGGTTTCAAGACACTAAGAAGAACCTCACAGAACAACAAAATCTGGGCACATCCTGGTTTATCTCAAGTTTAGTGCTTGACCCTAGGCACCTACCCACATGCTGTCCTTATCCTGTTTCCAGCTCTGTTTTCAACAGGAAAGGGATCTCAAGGGTTAAATGTTCTATTTATGAATCCTGCCAAGATCTTGCAGTGTCTCAAACACACAGGGCTATTTTTAGACAGAGAATTCCAAAATTAACCATTTGGCCTTCTTCAAAATATTCTGTCACACTTCAATACTTCCAAGATAGGAGACATGAATATAAAATACATTTGAATTCCCTACAAACAGAAGGGAAGGGAGGTCGTGGCCAGGAGGGAGCTGGTCTCTTCTCCCAGGCAATCAGCACCTGAACAAGAGGACACAGTCTCAAGCTGCACCAGGGGAGGTTTAGGCTGGAGGTGAGGAGAAAGTTCTTCCCAGAGAGAGTTGTTAGCGATTGGGATGTGCTGCCCAGGGAGGTGGTGGAGTCACCATCCCTGGAGGGGTTCAAGAGGGGATTGGATGTGGCACTTGGAGCCATGGTTTAGTTGTCAGGATGTGTAGGAAAGCAGAAAGTATCTATGGAAGGTTTCAGGAAAAGGAAGAACAAAAGGCCACTGATACTGGAAGGATGGCTTGATGATAAAGAAGAGCTGACTGTGGTAAACAACCTGATGTGCCAGACAAGAGGACGCTTGCCTCCATGCTGGAGAAGATCAACCTGATATGGGATGAAGATAACAATGGACAGCTGCATATCAAAGGAGAAAACCCAGTTAGCAGCAATGGTGCAAGAATGTCAGGGAATTGCTTACCCTGCTCAATTTTTCCTATATAAGCTGCTTGTTCTGTACCAATAAACGATTCCTGCCTCACCAACAAGGGAGTCCCTGCATGCATTCTGAAAAGGATGTGCTAGGTATTAGGTAATAGGTTGGACTTGATCTCTGAGGTCTTTTCCAACCTTATTGATTCTATGATTCTGTGTCTTCAAGGCACACTGGTTTTGATCAACATGGAGAAAAAAGGAGGAAGTTCTTCCCAGAAAGAGTAAAGCACCTCAGGAGCCCATTTGCCTTTTGGGCCACAAGGACTCATGGTCATGGCTTATGTTGAACTTGGTGATCAGAGGACACAGTCTCAAGCTGTGCCAGGGGAGGTTTAGGCTGGAGGTGAAGAGAAAGTTCTTCCCAGAGAGAGTTGTTAGCCATTGGGATGTGCTGCCCAGGGAGGTGGTGGAGTCACCATCCCTGGAGGTGTTCAAGAGGGGACTGGATGTGGCACTTGGTGCCATGGTTTAGTAGTCATGAGGTCTGTGGTGACAGGTTGGACTTGATGATCTTTGAGGTCTCTTCCAACCTTGGTGATTCTGTGATAGGAAAACGTTTCTCCCTCTAAAGAGGGGCAGGGAGGTAAGTCTCACATTTCCACCCTGCCACCTCTAGAAGGTCCTACATGGTGAATCATCAAGTTAATGGAGGAAGGAGAAATAAGTATGAAGGCCCCTGTGCTTGAGATGTGAGGTGGAAGGCACATCTTTTGATTGCAACAGAGGCTCAAAATCAGGTAGAAGAGGAGATGTGTACATTTTTGGTCTCAAAAAGTGCTACAGGGTTTTGTGATAAGCCTCAGGTAAAAATCCTGTCTCCATGGAAGCCAGAATTTCTGAAGGGTTTCTAAACCTTCAGCATTTCATTCATCATCTTGTCTTCTCCATCATTTCTTCTCCCCCAGCCTTTAAATACAGAGTGCTGTGCAATAAGAAAAAAAACAACACCAAAAGCCCAAACCTTCAGCTGCCTCAAATAGCCAGGCACAGATAACAAAAGCTTTTCTTCAGGTGCTCAGATGGGTTAAATCCCCACAATTCCTTCAGTGCTGTACAGCTCTGATTATCCTTGATTTGATTTGATTTGATTGAGGCTTTCAGCTCTCCTCTGATGTCTTCAGAGCTTGATACAAGTTGCAACCACAGTCCAGGCAGTGAGGCTGCTGGTGCTGACACCTGGGTTGAATAATACCTATGGGCTTAGGAAGACAGTTAAGATACCTCCAATCACCAAGCACCTTCCCCTCCCCAGTTTGCAACACATGTCACAGAATCCCAGCATGGTGGGGCTTGGAAGGGGTCTCTGGAGGTCATCTAGTCTATTACCCATGCTAAAGCAGGGTCATCCACAGCAGGTTGCCTTGGATCACAATGTCCAGGTGGGTTTAGAATCTCTCCAGAAAAGGAGACTCCAGAACCTCTCTGAGCAGCCTGCTCCAGGGCTCTACCCTCAAAGGAGAGATTTTCATTATGCTCAGATGGAACATCCCGGGTTCCAGTTTGTGCCTAGAGTCTCTTGTCACTGGGCACCTCTGAAAAGATTCTGGCCCCATCCTCTTGAGCCCTACCCTTTAGCTATTGATAACATTGATCAGATCCTCTTTCAGGCTGCTGTTCTCCAGGCTAAACAGCCTCATGTCTCTCAGCTTCTCATTCTTCACTGAGAGAGTCATTAGCCATTGGAATGTGCTGCCCAGGGAGGTGGTGGAGTCACCATCCCTGGAGGTGTTCAAGAGAGGACTGGACGTGGCACTGGGTGCCATGGTTTAGTCGTGAGGTGTTGGGTGACAGGTTGGAATTGATGATCTTTGAGGTCTCTTCCAACTTGGTGATTCTGTGATTCTCACAGAGATGCTCCCATTCCCTCAGCATCTTTGCAGCCTCTGCCAGACTCTCCAGTGACTCCTTGTCTCTCTTGAGATGAGGAGCCCAGAACTGGACACAGTACTCCAAGTTTGGCTTCACAGGGCAGAGTAGAGGGGGAGGAGCAGGAGCCCATTTGCCTTTTTGGCCACAGGACACATGGTTTATGTTGAACTTGTGATCAGAGGACACAGTCTCAAGCTGAAACTACCTTTCACCCTTTCTATCCCTGTCTTGGTTTCTAAATCTCATCTCTTTTCCTGTGTGAGATCAGTTATAACACTGGACCACTAGAGAGAAGAGAAGAGAAGAGAAGAGAAGAGAAGAGAAGAGAAGAGAAGAGAAGAGAAGAGAAGAGAAGAGAAGAGAAGAGAAGAGAAGAGAAGAGAAGAGAAGAGAAGAGAAGAGAAGAGAAGAGAAGAGAAGAGAAGAGAAGAGAAGAGAAGAGAAGAGAAGAGAAGAGAAGAGAAGAGAAGAGAAGAGAAGAGAAGAGAAGAGAAGAGAAGAGACGAGACGAGACGAGACGAGACGAGACCAGGTTGGAAGAGACCTTCAAGATCATCGAGTCCAACCTATCATCCAACACCACCTAATCAACTAACCCATGGCACCAAGCACCCTGTCAAGTCTCCTCCTGAACACCTCCAGGGATGGTGACTCCATCACCTCCCCAGGCAGCACATTCCAATGGGCAATCACTCTCTCTGTGTAAAACTTCCTCCTGACCGCCAGCCTGAACCTCCCCTGGTGCAGCCTGAGACTGTGTCCTCTTGTTCTGGTGCTGGCTGCCTGGGAGAAGAGACCAACCTCTGCCTGTTTACAACCCCCCTTCAGGTATTTGTAGAGAGCAATAAGGTCACCCCTGAGTCTCCTCCTCTCCAGGCTAAGCAACCCCAGCTCCCTCAGCCTCTCCTCATAGGATAGGATAAGGAACTGGTTTGATGGCCACACCCAAAGAGTGGCGGTCCATGTCCCAGGGGAGACCAGTGACAAGCGGAGTCCCTCAAGGATCAGTCCTGGGACCAGGCTTGTTCAACATCTTTGTGGGTGCCATGGACAGTGGCATTGAGTGCACCCTCAGCAAGTTTGCTGATGACACCAAGCTGTGTGGTGCAGCAGACAGGCTGGAGGGAAGGGAGGCCATCCAGAGGGACCTTGACAGGCTGGAGAGGTGGGCACAAGCCAACCTCATGAGGTTCAACAAGACCAAGGGCAGAGTCCTGCAGCTGGGTTGAGAAAATCCCAGGCACAAATCCAGGCTGGGCAGTGACTGGCTGGAAAGCAGCCCTGAGGAGAGAGACTTGGGGGTGCTGGGGGAGGAGAAGCTCAACAGGAGCTCTCAGTGTGCACTTGCAGCCCACAAAGCCAATCAGATCCTGGGCTGCATCAGGAGAAGTGTGGCCAGCAGGGCAAGGGAGGTGATTCTCCCCCTCTGCTCAGCTCTGGTGAGATCCCACCTGGAGTACTGTGTCCAGTTCTGGATCCCTTATTACAAGAGGGATGTGGAGGTGCTGGAAGGTGTCCAGAGAAGGGCCACGAGGATGAGCAGAGGGCTGGAGCACCTCTCCTGTGAGGACAGACTGAAGGAGTTGGGGCTGTTCAGTCTGCAGAAGAGAAGGCTCTGAGGTGACCTCATTGTGGCCTTCCAGTATCTGAAGGGGGCTCCAAGAAGGCTGGGGAGGGACTGCTCAGGATCTCAGGTAGTGATAGGACTAGGGGGAATGGAATGAAGCTGGAGGTGGGGAGATTCAGGCTGGAGGTGAGGAGGAAGTTCTTCCCCATGAGAGTGGTGAAGCCCTGGAATGAGTTGTCCAGGGAGGTGGTTGGGGCCCCATCCCTGGAGGTGTTTAAGGCCAGGCTGGATGAGGCTCTGGCCAGGCTGATCTAGTGTGGGGTGTCCCTGCCCATGGCAGGGGGGTTGGAACTAGCTGATCCTTGTGGTCCCTTCCAACCCTGACTGATACTATGACACTACTATGATACTACTATGATACTGCTCTGTGTTCCTTGGAGACACCATTCCAGCTGATTTTTAGAAACCTGAACTATTTCACAGGAGAATAATTGAGGACCATTTCCTTCACCTCCATTGCCACACCCAAGATTCCAGGATGATTTAAAAGCAGGCCTCATTTCTCTTGGTGGAAAACTGAATGCCCAGAACCAGCTTCTCCCCCACGCCAGCCGCTTTCTGATCTCTTGCAACGTTTTGCCAATCAGAGAGAGGGCACCTGCCTTGTTTGCTCTCTTTTTGAAGGTCTCATTTCAATGGCCAGATGGAGCAGTACTTCCTTGGGGTGGTGGGGAGCAACCCCTCTCCTCCTAATTACTTTCCACGTTCAAAGCAGCCAGACAAAAACCTTTCTGAGTAAATCACTGGCAGATGACGTTTGTTAGCCCACTTGGGTTGCTGAAGGGCTCCAGAGAGACCAGGTATGGAACTAATTTTACAGCCTGCTTGAGAGGGCTTTAAATGAAAATCAACTGACTTTTAAATCTCCATCTCAGGGATGTCTTCTGGGACTATCACTTGTTTGTGCATGCAGGATCCTACGCACTGGCTGATGAGTGAGTCATCCTCCTTGCCACCTTATCTGCACACTACCCAGCAACCTGGAGGCTGTGGTCACATCAGAAAGTGATTTTACTACTCCTGGATGCCCAGACTAAAAGCTGAAACATGGGAAAAAAAATGAGATTTTGGACCTTTTTTAACAATTCTGATTTAGAATTGCAGTTAAAAACTGCCAGGAAATGGACTTTCCTCTCTACCACCACCCCACCACCCCCACCACCCCATTTGCTCATTCTTGCTTGCAAACTGCCTCTCTAATTGAATTACCACAACACAAAATAAATTAGAGCAGGCAACTGAGTACCACATAGCTGCTTGCTCGCTCCTCCTCTTCTCAGTGGGGTGGGGGAGAGAATTTGGATTAAAAACAACAATAATAGTGAAACAGCAAAACTCATGGGTTGAGAGAAAGACACTGCAATAGGGCAGGAAAGGACAAAGAAGGGGAAATGATAATAAAAGTTGATAGTCATTACCAGTAATAGTAAGACTGATAGTGAGACCAATAGTAATAGTAAGGTATAGGTATAGAGTAGAGTAGAGTAGAGTAGGGTAGAGTAGAGTAGAGTACAGTAGAATAGAATAGAATAGAATAGAATAGAATAGAATAGAATAGAATAGAATAGAATAGAATAGAATAGAATAGAATAGAATAGAATAGAATAGAATAGAATAGAATAGAATAGAACTAACAAGTTGGAAAAGACCTTAGAGATCATCAAGTCCAACCTATCACCCAACACCATCTAATCAACTAAACCATGGCACCAAGCACCACATCCAGTCTCTTCTTAAACACCTCCAGTGATGGTGATTCCACCACCTCCCTGGGCAGCACATTCCAATGGCCAGTCTCTCTTTCTGTGAAGAAAAGTCACATCCATCAGCCTGTGGAGAATCACCTCTCACTTCAACTGCCTAAAATCTGAGAGGTTCTAACTGAAATCAGCAGAGATGCTGCAAGTATTCAGGAGCAGGGAAGTTACTGTGCCCCTGTACTCTGCATTGCTTATGCCACAGCTTGAGTACTGTGTCCAGTTCTGGGCTCCTCAGTTTAGGAAGGACATTGAGACACTTGAACATGTCTAGAGAAGAGCAACAAGGCTGGGGAGAGGCCTTGAGCACAGCCCTGTGAGGAGAGGATGAGGGAGCTGGGGTTGTTTAGCCTGGAGAAGAGGAGGCTCAGGGGTGACCTCATTGCTCTCTACAACTACCTGAAAGGTGGTTGTAGCCAGGTGGGGGTTGGTCTCTTCTCTCTAGCAACCAGCACCAGAACAAGAGGACACAGTCTCAAGCTGCACCAGGGGAGGTTTAGTCTGGAGGTGAGGAGAAAGTTCTTCACGGAGAAAGTCATTTGTCATTGGAATGTGCTGCCCAGGGAGGTGGGGGAGTCACCATCCCTGGAGGTGTTCAAGAGGGGATTGGACGTGGCACTTGGTGCCATGGTCTAGTCATTAGGTCTGTGGTGACAGCTTGGACTCGATGATCTTTGAGGTTTCTTCCAATCTTGGTGATACTGTGAAGTGTTCTCCCCTCACTGTGCTCTTGGTGACATGCTGCTCCACTGAGATGATGCCTGACATGGGAGTCTGGGCACAAAAGCAGCCATCCAGCAGGCTGCTTCCCGTTACCCTTGTTACTGCACTAGTCCTTTATTTCGGGTGGAATCTCCCAGATTGTGTTAGTTCAAGGAACCTAACAGACGAACACGTCATGAACCATTCCCACATTCCCTTCTCCACAGCCCAGGTAAAGCCTGGCAATGCCTCCAGAGCAGTAGACTGAAGTCAGAAGCCTGGTACAGTTAAAACCTTTTGTCTCACTTCTCTATTACATTGTCTGTCTAGACAGGATCTATTTATACTTGGCTGTAGCACCTAATTTGAATTAATCCATTCATTTTGGTAGGAGGCGAGTCATCAATGGCACAGATATTGCTGTCTCTGATCTTTAACGGGGGGAGGGCAGTGCAAAAGGGTCAAAGACACAAACTGGTGGAGATCTCATGGAGATTAAGAAAGAAAAAGGAAAACAGCATGGTTTTAAAAACAGGTGAAAATACACAGTAAAGGAGAAAAGTATCAGAGAGAATACAGTTAGTCCTCACAACTGATCACAAACAGTGATGTTATCACTCTGAGCAGTGGGGTGAACTCTGGGACAAAGGCATTAGCTGGAGAGGTCTGATAGAGAGCACAGAATTATTTATCTCAGTGTAAAGCACAGCATTGCCAAAGTCAGCGTGATGATGTGTAGTTAGCTTCGTTCCTTGGCAGTTTCCAAGAGGATATTGTCTGAAACACTGAGTTTTGTCCCAAGTCCTGTCCACAGACACTTGAAGCCTGCTGACCAGAAGCAGCAGACACACTGACACTGTTATCAGTATCACCAAGGTTGGAAGAGACCTCAAAGATCAGCAAGTCCAACCTGTCACCACAGACCTCATGACTAAACCATGGCACCAAGTGCCACGTCCAATCCCCTCTTGAACCCCTCCAGGGATGGTGACTCCCTGGGAAGCACATTCCAGTGGCTAATGACTTTCTCAGTGAAGAGCTTTCTCCTCACCTCCAGCCTAAACCTCCCCTGGTGCAGCTTGAGACTGTGTCCTCTTGTTCTGGTGCTCATTGCCTGAGAGAAGAGACCAAGAGACCAACCCCCACCTGGCTACAACCCCACTTCAGGTAGTTGTAGAGAGCAATAAGGTCTCCCCTGAGCCTCCTCTTCTCCAGGCTAAGCAACCCCAGCTCCCTCAGCCTCTTCTCACAGGGCTGTGCTCCAGACCCCTCCCCAGCTTTGTTGCCCTTCTCTGGACACCTTCCAGCAACTCAACATCTTTCCTAAACTGAGGAGCCCAGAACTGGACACAGGACTCAAGGTGTGGCCTAACCAGTGCTGAGTACAGGGGCACAATGACCTCCCTGCTCCTGCTGGCCACACTGTTCCTGATGCAGGCCAGGATGCCATTGCATCTTGCAGTGCAAGCATGTCTGATAACTGTACCAGCCCTTCCAAAATGCCAGTCTCTGGAGAAGTCTCTGGGGAGAATTTAGAGTGTCCTTCCAGTATCTGAAGTGGGCTACAGGAAACCTGGGGAGGGAATTTTGACAAGGGCTTGTAGTGATAGGAAAAAGGACAAAGGCTTTGAGCTGGAAGAGGGGAGATTGAGACTGGAGATTAGCAGGAAAGTCTTTCCAGTGAGGATGGTGAGACACTGGAACAGGTTGCCTGGGGTGGTTGTGGATGCCCCTTACCCTGGAAGTGTTCAAGGCCAGGTTGGATGAGGCCTTCAGCAACCTGATCTAGTGAGAGGTGTCCCTGCCCATGGCAGGGGGATTGGAACCAGATGACCTTTAATGTCTCTTCCAAACCACACCATTCTGTAAGCCTGTGTTTGGGGTGGATATCCTAGGGGAAGCACTTCCACTAGTCTAGCAAAGCATGAGATAAGGAGGATAGAGTTGCTGCACCCTGCACACCTTGGCTGTGGCTTTTTCTAGCCCTTGTGTCCATACAGAAGTCTTCTCTAATTAACCTTTCAGCATTGGGTGCAGCTTTGGTTTGCTCACTGCCTTCATGAGAAACAGGATCAATAAGAACACGACCTGAAGGTGCTCCTCCACAGCTTGCCTAGCCCCATACAGCAGTTTGGAGACCCTCCAAGAGGACTTCCTCTGGGAGCCAGCTCTGCAGCCAAATAGCTTTCTCTGCTATGAAACACTTCCTGATACACAGAGTGTTTGGCCCCAGGGGTTCACTCTCTCCATTTCCTTTCCTGCTGGTGTCTGTCCCCTTCACATGCCTCAGAAGGATCCCTCAGCATCCTCAGGCTGGGTGATTTGGTGACATGATTTTGCAGAGCAGCGAGGCAGAAAGGGAGCTGCAGCTACTGGTTGACAGCAGTGGGGTGTCCATCATCCCTGCTCAAGCCAATTGCCCAGCACCATATCCAAGTGAATTTTCCCAGGGTTGGAGACTCCACAGCCTCCCTGGGCAATCTGTGCCAGTGCTTCATCACACTGACAGTGAAAAAGACTTTTCCTTATGTTCAGAGGGAACTTTTTGTCTTCCAGTTTGAGCCCTTTGTCCTTTGTCCTGTTGCTGGGCACCACTGGACTAAGCCTGGCTCTGTCCTTATTCTACCTTCTCTTCAACCATTTATGTACATTGATGAGACCCCACCCTAAGCCTGAGGGTCTCACACTCTTCAAACTGAGCAGTTCCAGCTCTTCCAGCTTCTCTTCATAGGACAGAGGTTGCAGTCCATCCATCAGCTTCCTGGATCTTCACTGGATTCTATCCAGAAAGCCCACTTATGTCTTGGTCCCAGAACTGGACACAGAACTCTGGGACCTTGACCTACTGGCAATGCTTTGTCTAAGGCACATTGCTGCATCATGGCCACCATGGTGTCACCAGGACCCTCAGGTCCTTCTCTGACAAGGTGCTTTCCACTTGCGTGGCCCCCAGCACATAGTGCCAGGTTTTCATGAGGTTAATCCTCACGATGTTCAGGAGTCTTCAGCTAGGTTACTGAACAACAGATCACAGGATCAGAGGATGTTAGGGGTTGGAAGGGATCTCTGAAGATCATTGAGTCCAACCCCCCTGCCAGAGCAAGACCACAGAATCCAGTGCAGGTCACACAGGCACACATCCAGATGGGTCTTCAAAGTCTCCAGAGAAGGAGACTCTGCAACCTCTCTGGGCAGCCTGCTCCAGTGCTCTGTGACCCTCACATTGAAGAAGTTCCTCCTCACATTGAGGGGGAACCTCCTATGGTGTAGTTTATATCCATTGTCCCTTGTCCTATCCCAGGGTGCAGTCAAGCAGAGCCTGTCCCCTCCCTCCTGACCCCCAAGCCCTCAGATATTTATAAACTTTTATTAAATCCCCTCTCAGTCTTCTCTTGTCCTGACTGAAAAGCCCCAGGGGCTCTCAGCCTCTCCTCACCAGGCACTGCTCCAGTCCCTCAATCATCCTTGTAGCCTCCATTGGACTCTCTCCAGCAGATCCCTGTCCTTCTTGAACTGGGGAGCCCAAAGCTGCACACAATATTCCAGCTGTGGCCTCACCAGGGCAGAGTTGCAAAAGGAGAAACTAAAGCTGGTGATGCACCTCTGTGCTTGTAGACACAATGAACTGCTCAGTGGACAGTGCTGAGGCTTGCCATTACTGGCATTAGTGTTTCTGCAGCTGCCAGAGGAAGCAGCAGAGCCTTCTGATAGGAGCTTGGAAAAGCAAGCAGGAGATACCATGCGAAGCAAGCAGATGAGAGGGAGCCATCAGCCCTCAAGGCTGGAATCGATTAGGAAGCAGGCAGCAGCTTTAGCAACCAGCAATTATGATAAGAATGCTGATTTGCCACTTGGCCCACACTGACCTCTTGCACTTTCTGACCTTCTGTTCCTTTCTTAACCAGCTATAGAGATGCAAGCACATCCATCCATCTCTGCACAGTCTTTCTAAATCCCTCTGATATTCCCTTTCCATTTTTCACAGAATCACAGAATTATTGAGGCTGGAAAAGACCTCTGAGGTCATCAAGTCCAGCCTATGACCTAACACCAGCACATCAGTTAAGCCATGCCACCAAGTGCCACATCCAATCTTTTCTTAAAGACCTGAGAGCACTTCTTGGGTTCATTAATGCAGATTCTTGTCTGCAGTGAGCAGTGGCCTCACTATCACAAGAGTGTTACCCTAATACTGGCATATTCTCTTGACTCACCCTTGCTGTGCTCCCAGACATGTTCCTCCTTGTTCATACATCTTAGCTGCTCTCTTGTTCCCCTACCACCAGATCTCATCATGAGGAGCCTGGTAAACCTAACCAACTTCATTATTATTAGAAGTTATTAGAATTAACCAGGTTGGAAAAGACCTTTGAGATCACCAAGTCCAACCTATCACCCAACACCATCTGATCAACTAAACCATGGCACCAAGCACCCCATCCAGTCTCTTCCTAAACACCTCCAGGGATACCATCTCTAGACTCCACCACCTCCCTGGGCAGCACATTCCAATGGCCAATCTCTCTTTCTGGGAAGAACTTCTTCCTAACATCCAGCCTGAACTTCCCCTGGTGCAGCTCTGTGTGATTCTGTAAGAGCCCTGGGGCTGTTTAATCTGGAGAAGAGAAGGCTGAGAGGGATCTGATCAATGTCATAGAATCATAGGATCAACCAGGTGGGAAAATACCTCAAGGATCATCAAGTCCAACCTCTCACCCAACACCTCATAGCTACTAAACCATGGCACCAAGTGCCACCTCCAATCCCCTCTTTAACACCTCCAGGGATGGGGACTCCACCACCTCCCTGGGCAGCACATTCCAATGGCTAACAACTCTCTCTGGGAAGAACTTTCTCCTCATCTCCAGCCTAAACTTCCCCTGGCACAGCTTGAGACTGTGTCCTCTTGTTCTGGTGCTGGTTGCCAGGGCGAAGAGACCAACCCCCACCTGGCTACAACCTCCCTTCAGGTAGCTGTAGACAGCAAGAAGGTCTCCTCTGACAGGGGCATAGGAACTGAACTAAACCATGTTATAAACTTCCTCATGTTGGGCATTGCTTGCTGAAGCAGGATCTTGTTCTGCACAAAACTGGATGGGTTTAGGTTGTGTTTTTGTTGGGTTTTTTTTTGTTTGGTTGGGTTATTTTTTGGAGGGAGGGAGGGGTTGTGATTCTTCATTCTACCTTTCAGCTGATCAAATTTTGACAGGCAACAATGCCACTGGATAAACCCAAAGCTATTTATGATTTCTTCTCAGAAGCATGCCAATTTTGTGCAATCAAAACTGTTTACAGGCAGCACCTGATTTCAGTCATTTGCCTGTTTCTTAAACAGAACATTTGTGAGGAAACAAGAAGAAAATGGTGTATCATGGTATCAGTCAGGGTTGGAAGGGACCACAAGGATCATCTAGTTCCAACCCCCCTGCCATGGGCAGGGACACCCCACACTAGATCAGCCTGCCCAGAGCCTCATCCAGCCTGGGCTTAAACACCTCCAGGGATGGGGCCTCAACCACCTCCCTGGACAACCCATTCCAGGGTTTCACCACTCTCATGGGGAAGAACTTCCTCCTCACCTCCAGCCTGATGTGTGGTGTTACATGTTCCATCTTTGACACTTCCAGAAGAATCACTGCTGGGTTAGGCAGCAATTCCTTACAGTGAGGCTGGTGAGATGCTGGAGCAGGTTGCCCATGAGGATTGTGGATGTCCCCTCTCTGGAGATGCTGTGTAGGGTCTTGAGCAACCTGGGCTGGTGGGAGGGCTGGAGCACCTCTCCTGTGAGGACAGACTGAGGGAGTTGGGGTTGTTCAGTCTGAAGAAGAGAAGGCTCTGAGATGACCTAATATTGGCCTTCCAGTATCTAAAGGGGGCTACAAGTAAGCTGGGGAGGGATTTTTGAGGGTGTCAGGGAGTGATAGGACTGGGGGGAGTGGAAAAAAAATAGAAATGGGTAGATTGAGATTGGATGTTAGGAAGAAGTTCTTCCCCATGAGGGTGGTGAGAGACTGGCACAGGTTGCCCAGGGGGGTGGTGGAAGCCTCATCCCTGGAGGTTTTTGCAGCCAGGCTGGATGTGGCTGTGAGCAACCTGCTGTAGTGTGAGGTGTCCCTGCCCATGGCAGGGGGCTTGGAACTGGCTGATCCTTGAGGTCCCTTCCAGCCCTGACAATTCCATGATTCTATGAGGTGTCCCTGCCCATGGCAAAGGGGCTGGAACTAGATGGTATGTAAGATCCATTCCAACCCATTCTATGTTTTCTCACATGGAGCACAATTCTAAGCCAAGACTAGTGCTGCTGCATACATGTAGCTGCTTCTAAAGGTTGAAACAAGGGTAAGCAGAGCCATCATTCCCCTTCTGCTACAGCTGGCCTGTGATTTGCAAAGTCAATCTACAGCTTAGAATTGTATGCAGAGTGGCACCAGGAGACCCATTCAACGCCCACTTTTTGCTAGCAACCTTTGTGTGAAATGAAAAGAAGCCTCACTGCACTATGGGACATTCTCTTCTTCCATCCTTGATCTTGGGATTTAATTGGATAGGTTTTCTGACATTTTCTTGTCTGGAGTGCAGCCTGGGCTGGCTGCACTTCTGCACAGCTCACAGATTGCAAAACACATCAGGGTCCTTCAGGGTGTAAAATGTAATGGCCAACTCCTTCGTCTTTCCTACCTGCCCTGCCTCTTGAGGCCCTTCATACCATGCTCACCAGTGCAGCACAAGATGTTTGTAATCCCCCTGTACCCAGCAATGGTGAGGCCAGTATCAGCAAAAGCACGACCAGAAGAACCAGGGCAGGGATCATCTCCTGTACTTGGCACTGGTGAGGACACACCTGCAGTACTGGGGTCAGTTTTGGGTCCCCCGCTCCAAGAAGGACATTGAGGCTTTGGGTCCCCACTCCAAGAAGGTCATTGAGGTCGTGCAGAGATCCATGGAAAGGCAATGAAGCTGGGGAAGGGTCTGAAGAACAGGATAGGTGAGGAGCAGCTGAGGGTACTTGGGATTGTTTAATCTGGAGAAGAGGAGGCTGAGGGGAGACCTTATTGCTCTCTACAACTCCCTGAAAGGAGGGTGAATCTAGGTGGGCTTGGTCTCTTCTGCCTAGTAACAAGTGACAGGACAAGAGGAAATGACCTCAGGTTGTACCAAGGAAGGTTTAGGTTAGATATTAGAAGAAAAATGTCTTGACTGAAAGGGTTCTCAAAGACAAACAGGAGGCTGTTAAATCCCCATCCCTGGAGGTGTTTAAAGGATGCAGAGATGTGGTGCTGAGGGCCATGGTTTAGTGGGGACCTGGCAGTGCTGGGATCTCAGTTGCACTTAATGATCTTAAAAGTCTCTTCCAACCACACCAATTCTATTTATGGCTCTATGTTGCTCACAGAAAGGCAATGTTAATCCAACAGTAAAGCTGTGGGAAAGCAGAGGGATAGGTTCTCTCAAGCATGCAGTGGGGACATCTAAAGCTGTGTCATCAAACCTTGCCTCTGTTCTATGGTTCTATAACCCTGTGATCCTATCTTCTAGGAGACACCAATATTGTGAGCTGAAAATGAACATTTCTTGCCTGGAGCTGGGCTTTATGCCGTGTTTTGATCACCCACCAGAGGCCAAAGGAAGAGAGTCCATCACGTCTTCCTGTATTCAACTTAAAGTTACTAGGCAACATGGAAGAGCAAGCAGCATTGGTGTCCCCTCTGCATCTATCTGCTGTGTTCTAATGTCTGCTAGGAAGTCTGGAGAAGAATCCAGCTCTGCATATTGCAATGCCTGGAGAAGATGGGTGGAGCTTTCTTGTTTTGCTTATTTTGGTGGGCTTTTATCCCCTCCTTGGAAACAAGCTAAAGAGATGAGCTATTATTTAGGGCTGGCCCTTTGCCAGGCTGTGACTTCACAATTCCAAACATCCTGGAGGTTAAGCTCAGGAGAGAGGAAATCTTCTGCTTTCCCTCAAACACATGAACTTTGGTGCTGTTGCTTGGCTTTCTGGCTTCCAAGAAAAAAGAAATAATAAAAGGAGAATCACAGAATCACCAAGGTTGGAAGAGACCTCAAAGATCATCAAGTCCAACCTCTCACCCAACACCTTATAACTACTAAACCATGGCACCAAGTGCCACATCCAATCCCCTCTTGAACACCTCCAGGGATGGTGACTCCACCACCTCCCTGGGCAGCACATTCCAATGGCTAACAACTCTCTGTGAAGAACTTCTTCCTCTTCCTCTCTATGAAGAATTTCTTCCTCACATCTAGGCTAAACTTCCCCTGGCACAACTTGAGACTGTGTCCTCTTGTTCTGGTGCTGGTTGCCTGGGAGAAGAGACCATCCCCCACCTGGCTACAACCTCCCTTCAGGTAGTTGTAGAGAGCAAGGTCTCCTCTGAACCTCCTCTTCTCCAGGCTAAGCAACCCCAGCTCCCTCAGCCTCTCCTCACAGGGCTGTGCTCCAGATCCCTCCCCAGCATTGTTGCCTCTCTGTGCCATGGTTTAGTAGTCAGGAGGTGTTGGGTGACAAGTTGGACTTGATGACCTTTGAGGTCTTTTCCAACCTTTTTGATTCTCTAATTCTATGATCCTGGACACGTGTAGATTTACTAGAGAAGATAAAGGATACTTTACTCCATTGGCCAGCTGCTTTTCCTGATGCTCCTCCAGACATTCCCATTTTGTTCCCATGTATTCCCTCTGCTTCAGATCCAGCCAGAGAATATTTCTCCTTCTCTCTTAACAGGACTCTAAGATTTGAGGAGCATCCTGAATACGTGATCACCTCTGTAACTCACCTGCAGAATAGATGAACTGGATTTGGGGTTGAAACAGAGCCTGAATAGCACCAAGTGGCCTAAGAAGCACCTTCTGTACCATCAATGCATCCTGGAGGTTCAGGGGGTTTTGTCAAGTGTTGGGCACAAGAGGAAGGAGCTGCAGCAACTCTGAATAGGAAGAGTTTTAGTTCTAGAACTGAGAAAGGGATGTGATGATATTTTTATGCTAATTATTGGATCTTTGGTAACATATAATAAACCCATGCCTGGATTGCCAGGGTGACATGCCACATTGGTGTGCAAGGAGATGACACAGCAATTTCCCTGGGGGGGAGGTGTCTTCATTTTGATGAACGTATTTAATTAACCACAGACACAGGATCATCAACTGGACTAAAAATACTCTGTGAACAAAGGGCCATGGAAATTAATGGGATTTGGTGTCTCCCTTTGTTTACTCCAGGCAAAACTGGAAGGCTTCCATTAGTTTGGCTCAGTATTGATGTCAGTGAATGTAGAGGACCACGGGTCTTGACTTGCCTGTGCTTTCCAACTGCGGCCCGTGGATGTCTCCAGCGGGCGTGGGAAAGATCCTTACCTATTGTCAGTAAGCTGAAATTCATAACCCAGATGCCTTTAACTCCACTAAGGCAATTTTACAGCTGCTCAAGCAGGAGAAGGCTGGAAACCACAACATCCAGCTGCTCAGCTGGTGCGAGCTGATAGTATTCCATTTTGACGTCAGCAGCCTTGGCCGTCGCTCCTCGGCTCTATCAGGAAAGATCTCATCACTTGCTTTCGTGTAGTCCTTTGTGTTCACAGCTATTCAACACAACATCTCAGCAGGAAGGCACATCTGACAGGCAGACCAGGCTCTGCTGCAGAGCTGCTGTGCATCTAGGGCCAATGTCACCCAAGGAATGGTCAATATCTGAGGTGGTCGAGCTGGCAGGGTTAAAGTACCAGCGCAGTCCACAGCTTTCTGTACAGTTCAGTGTTTATACAGCCAAAGGTCTGAATGCAGGGAATGTGGCACAAAGCCAAATGCTCTGCCTGGTTTTTGGAAGAAAAATGTGTGAGTGAGGGAAGCTGGAGGGTATTTGAGGATTTCTCCCTCAGGCTCCCCTGAAGCACAAGCTAAACAAATGAACATCTTTGTTCTGAACCAGCCAGACTACAGCAGCTCCAGCACACAGCCTCCTTGCTACTGCCACTGGGGCTTCTGCCATGGAAAAATATAGCTTAAAATATATTCTTTCATACATAGCTATATCTCTATATACATCACTTTATCCCCTGAAATTTTCATTCAGAAGAAAATCCCTTCTTGGAGACATTTGACAGAGTCTGCTGCAGGCAGTTAACAGAATATGACTGCATGTTGTTTGTGAAAGAAATTGTTCCTTGGAATGGGGAGTGTGGGAGAATGACAGTCTGATTCATCTGCCCTGAGTCACCACCTGCAGCCCTTTGATTCCCCTTCCCTGGTCAAAAGAAGGTAGTTTCTGAATAATGAACCCAGCATAGAATCATAGAATCATTAGTGTTGGAAAAGACCTCTAAGATCATCAAGCCCTACTGTCAACCCAACACTACTCTCTACAACTACATGCAGGGAGGTTGTAGTCAGGAAGGGATTGGTCTTTTTCTCCCAGGCAATCAGCACCAGAACAAGAGGACACAGTCTCAAGCTGCACCAGGGGAGGTTTAGGCTGGAGGTGAGGAGAAAGTTCTTCACAGAAAGAGTTGTTAGCCATTGGGATGTGCTGCCCAGGGAGGTGGTGGAGTCACCATCCCTGGAGGTGTTCAAGAGGGGACTGGATGTAGCACTTGGTGCCATGGTTTAGTCATGAGGTGTTGGGTGACAGGTTGGACTTGATGATCTTTGAGGTCTCTTCCAATCTTGGTGATTCTGTGAAAAGAGGCAGCTTGGCTGGAATTGACAACCTGAGAAGGGAACTTCATATCAATCAAGAGTTTGATTCCAAGACTCTGCAGGTTAATCTGTGAGTGGCTGCACTGAAATTTGAGAAAACATAGAATCACAGAATCCCAGCACAGTGGGAGGTGCAAGGGACATTGGTCATTGAGTCCAATCCCCCTGCCAAAGCAGGATCACCTAAGGCAGGCCACACAGGAACACATCCAAACAGGTCTGGAAAGTCTCCAGAGAAGGAGACTCCACAATCTCTCTGGGCAGCCTCCTCCAGCTCTCCAGCACCCTCACAGCAAGACAATTATTCCTCATGCTGAGGTGGAACAAGAGAAGTGTTGCAGTGCCAGGCAGCACAACAGCTCAGCTGTACACAGCAGGAGCTTTCTGTTGAAGTAGGTTCTGTTTGAGGCAGTTTAACATAACACTTGAGACTACAAAAATCCTTCTTTTCCATATTTCTAGAGCTGTCTTCAGTGTAGAGTCTATTAATGAGATGAAAGGCAGCCACTGACTTGAATCATCTGGGAGCAGGGATGAAATGCCTGTCTGAAATCCTCAGACATGCTGCTGAGTGTTGGGATGAAGCTGACTCAGCCCTGAAAAATAAGGATGAGGATTTGGGGGGCTCTAAGGTCGGTTTCAGACTCAGCAGATGAGGCTGAGTGAGAATCATCAAATTACATGGTGCAAGTCACTCTCAGATTGCTTTAGCATCCATGGAAACGTATAGAGACATAGCAGAGGGTGATGTGCCTCCTCCTAAGCTGGGTTATTGTCAGTCTCCTGGATGATTTTTCCCCTGGAGGAAGCAGTTTCTCCTTTTTCTCCCTGGTGGAAGGTCACCCTAGCTAGCTCAGAGCAAGACATCTCATTTCAGGTTCCTCAGAGTTAAGGGAAATGAATGCCCCCATGCAACCTCTCCTCGATGTCACATCTGTAAAATGGGAATAATGATTCTGCACAACTCAACAGCAAACAGTTGAAGGCACTAAGAGAGCCTCGTGGGAGATTTGGAAAGTCTTGGTAATGATGTATATCACCTCAACTTCCATGAAGTCAGATACATCTTTGCTTAGGAGGTCTGACCTCCTCAGGAGTTGAAATCTCCTGGGCAACTTGTTCAAATTAAAGATGTCCCTGCTGACTGCAGGGGGTTACAGGAGGTGACCTTTAAAGGTCCCTTCCAACCCCAACTACTCTGTGATTGTGTGATTTGCAAAGCAAGGCACCCAGGACTTCAGTGAACAGCAGACCCTGGCCAGGAAGGCAGGGCTGCTGTGGTGCAATGTTGGGAGCCAGCCTAGAGGAACAGAAACTTCTTTTCAGATAAATGGTGGAAGGTGCTGAGGACTTTGCAGAGCAGCTCTTCTTCAGCCAGTGCCTACCTCTGCTTCCACATTCCCTGCAGCTTCTTTGAGGGGATTCTTGAAGTCTTTCTTTCACTGTGACTTTGATTTACAGAATCACAGAATGCATTGAGTTGGAAGGGACCCTTTCAGGTCATCTTGTCCAATCCCCCTGCAGTGAGTAGGGACATCTCCAACTAAATCAGTTGTTCAGGGCCCCATCAAGACTGATTTTGAATGCCTCCAGCGATGGGACCTCAGCCATCTTTCTTTGCACTCAGTTTACTCTTGAACTAGTGGAGAACCAGAGCAACCCGCTTGCCCCTTCACCAGTCTGCTCACCCACTCCCATTGGTGCTAGAGGTTCTGACCCTCAGGTAGAGGCCAGTGCAACCAGTGTGTTATTTGCTGCATTTTGCCTGGGAACTGGAGTGGAAAGAGCAGCTGGCAGGACCTGCTGGAAGTGAGTCAGGTTGTGAAGTCAGGTTGTGAAGTCAGGTTGTGAAGTCAGGTGGAACAGAAGCAGCCCTACTCCTGGCCAGATATGCCCTGCTTCAGCTGCCCACACCAACCTGCAAGGTGACTTCACTGATGTGATCTCCTTGGAGGATGCAGCTGCAAGTTTTGTGCCTTTCAAGCCGCTGTTGTTTACGCCGTTGTCAGTGCAGAGAGGCAGGGACGGTGTGGATGAAGCCCAAGGGAAGCCCTCTGCTCGCATCCCACCCTGACATGCCGGGAAGGTCAGAGCTAGTTTCCCTGCATCTGCCAAATTCACCCCCCTTTCCCATCCCTCCCCCAGCTCTGGGGACAGACAAACCACCCATGACAGAGTCCCAGGGTTCATCAAAGTGCCTCTGAAGAGCAGTTTTCCTACTGCAAGGAGCCAGATTGCACAAGCAGGCAGATGTTTGCAAGCAAACGTCCCAAGGAAGATCGAAATCCCAAGAGACATTGTTTTCATAGCTCACATCTCAACTGCTGCCTGCATGCTCAGATTGCTCACTGGAGACAAAATATAGAGAAATTATCAATGGAGACAATAAGAGGTGGAAATGTCCCAGTGATCCCTTCCTTCATGATGAGAGGTGAGGCTTGTTTACAGGGAGCCACAAAGGAATGATTCTCATCCAGCAGGAGTGCAGCAGGAGTGCAGAAGTCTGAGAGGGGATTTAATAAATATCTGAGGGCTGGGGGTCAGGAGGGAGGGGACAGCCTCTGCTCACTTGCTCCCTGGGATAGGACAAGGGCCAATGGATATAAACTACAGCACAGGAGGTTCCACCTCAACATGAGGAGGAACTTCTTCGCTGGGAGGGTCACAGAGCACTGGAGCAGGCTGCCCAGAGAGGTTGTGGAGTCTCCTTCTCTGTAGATGTTCAAGACCCATCTGGATGCGTGCTTGTGCGACCTGCACTGGATTCTATGGTCCTGCTCTGGCAGGGGGGTTGGACTTGATCTCCCGAGGTCCCTTCCAACCCCTAACGTCCTCTGATCCTGTGAGCAGTGCTCTGAAATCCCACCAGAGACTGGGGCTTAGATATCTATAGGAGCAGTGAAAATCTGAGAAAAGGTAGATAAAATATTGTCATCCAGAAGAGAAAAGGACCTTGCTGTGCTCCTGCCAGCTGATTTATGTCAGACAGTAGGGACAATAAACAACTGCCACCCAAGATGGAAAACCAGTTGTGTCCCTTTATGATAACCTGCTTTTGCTTGTGCCATGAATCCTTGCTTGAGACATTTCAGCTTCTCTTTGCACAGAAGAGGTTCTCAGACACACTTCAAAGCATGAACCATCTCTCCCACCCAAAGAGTTATCTGTCAACATAGCTCTGTAACCCAGCACATTGAAACACCTTTGAAGTCTCCAAGGTTTACCCCCAGACTGAGCTTTGCAAGCCACTGAGTAAACTCGATCAGTTTGAGGATGTCCCTGCTCACTGCAGGGGGGTTGAGCGAGATGACCTTTTGAGGTCTCTTCCAACTGGGGTGATTCTATGATAAGTGCCTTAGGGCTTCTTCTAAAGACCTCTAAGATCCTTGCAAAGTCATAGCTCTCCTCTCCTATCGCCCACAAAAGTGTGGTGGCTTACACAGACCCTGCAGCTCTAGAGCAGGCAGATACAGATCTACCAGGATGCTATCACAGAATCACAGAACCACCAAGGTTGGAAGAAACCTCAAGGATCATCAAGTCCAACCTGTCACCACAGACCTCATGACTAAACCATGGCATCAAGTGCCACACCCAATCCCCTCTTGAACACCTCCAGGGATGGTGACTCCACCACCTCCCTGGGCAGCACATTCCAATGACAAACGACTTGCTCGGTGAAGAACTTTCTCCTCACCTTGAGTCTAAACCTCCCCTGGCACAGCTTGAGACTGTGTCCTCTTGTTCTGGTGCTCGCCTGGGAGAAGAGACCAAACTTCTCCTGGCTACAACCTCCCTTCAGGGAGTTGTAGACAGCAATGAGGTCTCCCCTGAGCCTCCTCTTCTCCAGGCTAAGCAACCCCAGCTCCCTCAGCCTCTCCTCACAGGGCTGTGCTCCAGACCCCTCCCCAGCCTTGTTGCCCTTCTCTGAACACATTCAGGAGTCTCAATGTCCTTCTTAAATTGAGGGGCCCAGAACTGGACACAGGACTCAAGGTGTGACCTAACCAGCACCCGGCAGAATGACTTCCCTGCTCCTGCTGGCCACACTATTCTTCACAGTATCACAGTATAACTAAGGTTCGAAGAGACCTCGAGGATCATCAAGTCCAACCTGTTACCACAGACCTCATGAGTAAACCATGGCACCAAGTGCCACATCCAATCCCCTCTTGAACACCTCCAGGGACGGTGACTCCACCACCTCCCTGGGCAGCACATTCCAATGACAAATGACTCACTCAGTGAAGAACTTTCTCCTCACCTGGAGTCTAAACCTCCCCTGGTGCAGCTTGAGACTGTGTCCTCTTGTTCTGGTGCTGGTTGCCTGGGAGAAGAGACCAAGATCCACCTGTCTATAACCACCATTCAGGTAGTTGTAGAGAGCAATAAAGTCAGCCCTGAGTCTCTTCCTCTCCATGCTAAGCAACCCCAGCTCCCTCAGCCTCTCCTCATAGGGCTTGTGATGTTCTTGTGCAATCTCCTTTCAGCTCTCCTTGTCTTCAAGTGCATTTGAGAGGCTGAGAGCTGGAGCTCTTTAGCTTATAAAGAGATCAGGAGGAGATCTTCTCAGTGCATATAAATATCTAAAGGGTTGGGGTCAATAGGATGGGGACAGAGTGTTTCCAGTGGTACCCAGCAATGGGAGAAGGGACCACAAGTACAAACTAGAACACAGGAGGTTTCACTTAATCATCAGAATAAAGGTCTTTGTTGTGAGGGTGCTGGAGGACTGGAGCAGGCTGCCCAGAAAGGTTGTGGAGTCTCCTTCTCTGGAGGCTTTCAAAACCTGCCCAGCCATGCTCCTGGGCCACCTCTTCTAAGTCAACTTACTTTAGCCAGGAGGGTTGGACTAGATGATCTCTAGAGGTCACTACTCTGTGATTCTGCAGGACACAGGCCCTGTTTGGTGGTGAATTTGAGTTTTGGTGCTCCCTGGCTCTAAGCAGTTCCACCTTGACAAGAAGCTCTCCTGCCAATGGATATGTGTATCACAAACTCCTGAACTTGACAGAGTTGTTTTGGATTATTCTGGTCTGTGACAATCTCAATCTATCCGCACAGGAAAAGGGGCACAGGTGTCAACTCACCAGTGCTGAGTGCAGGGGCACAATGACTTCACTGTGGCCAGCAGGAGCAGGGAAGTCATTGTACCCTGTACTCAGCACTGGTTAGGCCACACCTTGAGTCCTGTGTCCAGTTCTGGGCCCCTCAATTTAAGAAGGACATTGAGACACTTGAATGTGTCCAGAGAAGGGCAACGAGGCTGGGGAGGGGTTTGGAGCACAGCCCTGTGAGGAGAGGCTGAGGGAGCTGGCGTTGTTTAGCCTGGAGAAGAGGAGGCTCAGGGGAGACCTTATTGCTGTCTACAACTACCTATTGATGGTGGGGTGTAGGGTTGCAGCTCTCTTGTAGTGCTCTAGGAAGAAGAAGTGTGCCAGGCAAGATTATGGAACAGGTCATCTTCAGTGCAATCACACAGCACTCACAGGATGGCCAAGGGATGAAGGCCCACCCAGCATGGATTTAGGAAGGGCAGGTCCTGCCTGACCAACCTTCTATGACCAGGTGACTGCCTGGTGGATGTGGGGAGGCCTGTGGATGTAGTCTGCCTGGACTTCAGCAAGGCTTCTGACACTATCCCCCACAGCAAACTCCTGGCCAAGCCGTCAGCCCCTGGCTTGGACAGCAGCACTCTGAGCTGGGTTAGGAACTGGCTGGAGGCTGAGCCCAGAGAGTGGTGGTGAATGGTGCCACATTCAGCTGGCAGCCAGGCACTAGTGGTGTCCCCCCAGGGATCAGTGCTGGGCCCCATCCTGTTCAATATCTTTATTGATGATCTGGATGAGGGGATTGAGTTCATTACCAGTAAATTTGCAGATGACACCAAGCTGGGAGCAGGAGCTGATCGTTGGAATGGGCTGCCCAGGGTGATTCTAGAGTCACCATCCCTGGAGGTGTTTAGGAAGAGACTGGATGGGGTGCTTGGTGCCATGGTTTAGTTGATTAGATGGTGTTGGGTGATAGGTTGGACTCGATCTTGAAGATCTTTCCCTGGTCTATTCTACTCTATTCTACTCCTATTCTATCCTATCCTATCCTATCCTATCCTATCCTATCCTATCCTATCCTATCCCATTCCATTCCATTCCATCCTATCCTATCCTGTCCTATCCTATCCTATCCCATTCCATTCCATTCCATTCCATCCTATCCTATCCTATCCTATCCTATCCTATCCTATCCTATCCTATCCTATCCTATCCTATCCTATCCTATCCTATCCTATTCTATCCTATCCTATCCTATCCTATCCTATCCTATCCTATCCTATCCTATCCTATCCTATCCTGTTCTATCCTCTGCAATGTTCTGGTGAATGACCACTTCAGCAGAGGGGAGTGCTGGGTTTTCTCATCCTGCACTTTCCCTAGTGCAGAACTCCTCAGTCTGTTTCTGGTTTGCAGGTATCTCCACATTTCTACTGAGCAGCAGATCCCTGAAAAGCAACCTGCAGGTCGCTGACAAGAGTCCTGATTTCTTAATTACTTTTCCTGGGCTCAGAGACCACTTTTCCACCTGGGATTTGTAGACAACAGCCTGAAGGCAACTGATAAGTTTATTAAAGTATCTGCTGTTACTTTGAAGCCCTGGAGTTCCTATTAATAGCCCAAAGACACTGCTTATGTGCTTAGGGGGAGGAAATTGCCCTCCCTCACCACCATCTGTGCTTGAATAAGGCTAGTGGGACTCTGAGGCTGTGGTGGTTGAAGGCATTGCAGCCATAGGTGTGGTTGCATGCTGGTGTGGTTGAACCATGCTGGCTGAGAAGGTAGACAAGTTGTGTCTCACCTGCCTGGGCTAGAGTAAGACCAGTTGTGTGACTGTTCATCCCAAACCTCCAGCCAGTTCTGCAGTGCTTCATCACAAAAGGCAGCATCATGCCTAGCTTAACCCTCCAGCTAGCATCAGAGAAAGGACTTCCTCTGTTGACTTTGGAACTGAGCACCAGGCATTTGTTTTCTTAATCAAGTGCTTTCAGGCATGACAGCAAGGCTTCAGGAGTGAGGAAGGCTCTTTGCCATGGCCCTTTAAAACATTGCTCTAACTCCTGATGTTATAAAAAGGATAAACCAAACCTCACATGAAAGCTCCTGTTTGAACTCCAGAACCCAATTATGCATCTTCAGAGAGTAAAAGGGGAGGGTCAGTGTCCTCCCTCTACTAATGTGAGCACACATCCAACGTTCTTGTTCTCACCTTCATTTGGATTGAGAAGTGCTTTCAGGTCCAGGGGGTGAATTACTCAGGCTCTGCAACCAAGTGAATAATTGGCTCCCTCACAGAGGAGCTCTGTTCTCTCAGGAGCACACTGTGCTTGCTTTTCCTCCTCCACTTTTCCTGCCCGTGGCATAGATCTCCACCAGCCTCAGTGGGCCAAAGCAACAAGCAGCACACATGGAAGAAGGAAGAGCAGGGTTGTCCCTGGCTCTGCTCTCTGTGTCAGATCCTCCAGTGCTTTGCACTGGAGCACATCCCAACCTCATTGATAGGGCTGCAGAGCAGCTGCAATTGTGGGACTGATGTTACCCTGAGGAGGCTCTGAGCAGAGGCTGATCCACCAAGGGCCTTGAGGTGTAGCTGCATTCCCTGCTTTTCTGGCACAAACAGCTACAGAAGGCACATTAAGGAGAGCCAAGTGTGGCTCACAGGGTTTCAGTGGTGGGTGCCTCTATCAGGAAGAGCTTCAGGCAAGCTCAGTAATTGCAAAACAATGTATATAGCTGGGAATTTCTGCCCCAATTAAGTTTGGTATCAGAATTTAATAACTGAAGGGTCCAAAGGACTGCAGTTGAAAGGAGGTCAGATTAGCAAGTCCTAAAAAAAGAATCTTATTTCCTTAGGCTGTGGCTCGTGTCACAGATAGCATCTTTCCCCAGCCTCAGCTATTACTGGAGGCTTTAATGAGAAAGAAGCTTTCAGGAGCTGGGGAAACGGACTATCAGCCATAAACATGGGCTGGGTTGGGGTTTAATTTCTTTTCCAGCTACACTAGGAAACCTACTCCAAACCCACTGCCAACACTTACTAAACCTTGCCTTTTCTATGCCCTGTGGCTGTTGCCTGCACTCACAGCCTCATAGAATCACCTGGGTGAAAAGACCTTGAGCTCACTGAGTCCAACCACAACCTGGGCTATGGGGTGCCCAAGGAGGTGGTGGAGTCACCATCACTGGAGGTGTTCAGGAGGAGATTAGATAGGGTGCTTGGTTGCATGGTTTAGTTGGTTGGGTGATGTTGGATGATAGGTTGGACACGATGATCTTGAAGGTCTCTTCCAACCTGGTCTGGTCTATTCTATTCTATTCTATTCTATTCTATTCTATTCTGGTCTGGTCTGTTCTACTGACAATTTCTTCTCTTCCTCTTCTCTTCTCTTCTCTTCTCTTCTCTTCTCTTCTCTTCTCTTCTCTTCTCTTCTCTTCTCTTCTCTTCTCTTCTCTTCTCTTCTCTTCTCTTCTCTTCTCTTCTCTTCTCTTCCTCTTCTCTTCTCTTCTCTTCTCTTCTCTTTCTCTTCTCTTCTCTTCTCTTCTCTTCTCTTCTCTTCTCTTCTCTCTCTTCTCTTCTCTTCGTCTCTTCTCTTCTCTTCTCTCTCTTCTCTTCTCTTCTCTTCTCTTCTCTCTCCGAACCTCTCCGAACCTCTCCTCTCCTCTCCCCTCCACTCTCCTCTCCTCTCCCCTCCACTCTCCTCTCCGAACCTCTCCGAACCTCTCCTCTCCTAACCTCTCCTCTCCTAACCTCTCCTCTCCTAACCTCTCCTCTCCTCTCCTCTCCTCTCCGAACCTCTCCTCTCCTCTCCGAACCTCTCCTCTCCGAACCTCTCCTCTCCTCTCCGAACCTCTCCTCTCCTCTTCTCCTCTCTGAACCTCTCCTCTCCGAACCTCTCCTCTCCTCTCCTCTAAACAAATCAATCATTCTGTGATTCTCTGATCAGTGGTCAAGGGAAGATCTGTGGATGTCATCTACCTGGACTTCTGTGAGACCTTTTAGACAGTGCCCCACAGCATTTCTAACCTCTGCTTAAGGCAGGGAGACCCTGTGCAGAGAGGCACCCTGCTGTCAGACCCTGTGTCCTGGAGGAGCCCTCTGTGGGGCTGCAGTGGGATGCAGTGGGGTTGGGATCAGGTAAAGCCCCAGGGTGGAAGGATGGTGCCCAGAGTTGCAGGGGTCAGTTGCTGCTTTATGTGTGGGGCTGTGACTGTGAGTCTTGCATAGATCCATCTCTCCTGCCTCCCCTTGCCAAGGGGCTGTTTAAGAAGGACATTGAGACACTTGAACATGTCCAGAGAAGGGCAATGAGGCTGGGGAGAGGCCTTGAGCACAGCCCTGTGAGGAGAGGCTGAGGGAGCTGGGATTGTTTAGCCTGGAGAAGAGGACGATCAGGGGTGACCTCATTGCTCTCTACAACTACCTGAAGGGAGGTTGTAGCCAGGAAGGGGTTGGTCTCTTCTCCCAGGTAACCAACACCAGAACAAGAGGACACAGTCTCAAGCCTGTGCCAGGGGAAGTTTAGGCTGGAGGTGAGGAGAAAGTTCTTCACCGAGAGAGCTGTTAACCATTGGAATGTGCTGCCCAGGGAGGTGGTGGAGTCACCATCCCTGGAGGTGTTCAAGAGGGGATGGAAGTGGCACTTGGTGCCATGGTCTAGTCATGAGGTCTGTGGTGACAGGTTGGACTTGATGATCTTTGAGGTCTCTTCCAACCTTGGTGATTCTGTGATGCTAACATCACCCTACACACAACCATTAGACCAACTTCTGCCATCCCTTTGCCAAATATCATAGACTCAGAGAATGGTTTGGGTTGGAAGGGACATTTAAAGGTCATCCAGGCCAACCCCCCCTGCAGTCTGCAGGGACATCTGCAACTAGAGCAGGTTGCTCAGAGCCCCAAAACAACCTGACCTGGAATGGATCCAAGGATGGGGCATCTCCTACCTCTCTGGGCAGCCTGGGACAGGGTCTCACTACCCTCAGTGTAAAAAAAATTCTTCCTTCTCTCTGGTCTAAATATTCCTCTTTAAGTTTAAACCCATCATCCCTTGTCCTGTCACAACAGGCCCTGCTGAAAGGTTGTCCCCACTTTAATTCCTGGATGTTTTCTGTCTCCCACAAATGTGGCTGCATTTCCCATGATATCCTGCAGCCTCAAGGGCAGAAAGTCTTCTCTTTTGGTATAAGAAAGCAAATAAGCTGAGGGATGTTTTGGAAAGCAAAGAGCCACCAGAAAGCCTTGCCCAGAGAGAAGATTACTCCTAAGAGATGTTCACACAGAAAATGAACCCAAACAAATCATTTCCTCCTAAAAACTGTCAAATTGTTCCACATGATATATGTCCTTTGTGTGATCACTGGGAAGTGGTTCAACCTAGAGTTGAAATCAAGCTGATATACAGTCTGGCATTTCCCTAGCACTGCACCTAACCACAACAACCTGGTACTGAAGACTTTTGACAAGGGCTGGTAGTGACAGGACAAGGGACAAAGGCTTTGAGGTGGAAAAGGGGAGACTTAGACTGGAGATTAGGAAGAAATTCTTAACAGTAAGGGTGGTGAAACACTGGAACAGGTTGCCCAGGGAGGTTGTGAATGCTCCCTCCCTGGAGGTGTTCAAGGCCAGGCTCCCCTTCCCCTTCCCCTTCCCTGGAGGTGTTCAAGGCCAGGCTCCCTTTCTCTTTCCCCTTTCCATTTCCCTTCCCCTTTCCCTTCCCCTTTCCCCTTCCCCCTTCCCCCTTCCCCTTCCCCTTCCCTGGAGGTGTTCAAGGCCAGGCTCCCTTTCTCTTTCCCCTTTCCATTTCCCTTCCCCTTCCCCTCTCCCCCTTCCCCTTCCCCTTCCCCTTCCCCTTCCCCTTCCCCTTCCCCTTCCCCTTCCCCTTCCCCTTCCCCTTCCCCTTCCCCTTCCCCTTCCCCCTTCCCCTTCCCCTTCCCTTCCCCTTCCCCCTTCCCCTTCCCCTTCCCCTTCCTTCCCTTCCCCTTCCCCTTCCCCTTCCCCTTCCCTTCCCCTTCCCCTTCCCCTTCCCCTTCCCCTTCCCCTTCCCCTTCCCCTTCCCCTTCCCCTTCCCCTTCCCCTTCCCTTCCCCTTCCCCTTCCCCTTCCCCTTCCCCTTCCCTTCCCTTCCCTTCCCTTCCCTTCCCTTCCCTTCCCTTCCCTTCCCTTCCCTTCCCTTCCCCTTCCCTTCCCTTCCCTTCCCTTCCCTGCTGCAAAGATTACACTGGGAGCCTGTAAGGAAGTTCTTGTAATGGGTAGAGAAAACCAGAAGCTAAAGCTGCAAGCTCCATCCCTGCTCATGCAGGTAGTGAAGCCTTGTTTCCTACAGCTAACAAGTGCACAGGGATGATATGCTTATGAGCCTGTCCTTAGGCCATTCTTCCCCCCTGGAGCTGCCCTGCAGATTCACAGGGTATAAATAGGCCACACACAGAATCAAAAATACTGCATTGTCAGTTTAATGGTGCCTGACCATTTCATGTTCCTTCTTAGAGGAGGAAATTCCTTCAAGTGGAATGTTCAGCAACTGCAATCCAAAATAGGACCTCTTTTTTTTTCCCCTCTCCCCCTAACCAGCCTTGGCTTCGAGCTTCAGACTCCTCCCAAGCATATTTCATGTAAGGCTCCAGGCTGTCTCACCCCCTAACTGGGGCTTGGCTGGGTTGCCTGTCTCAGGCTTGTTTGGAAAGACAACAGGTAGGCAGACAGACCCAGAGCTGCTGGGCAATGTCCCTTCCAACAAATGGAGGGAGACATTTCCTCAGTCAGTCTGTGGTCTAGGGCACTAATGACTCGTGTTACATGCAGTGAAATGAGCACTGGTTTTGTTTGGGCAATGGTACCAAAAGATTACCTCATGGGAGGACTGGAAGTACTGAGCATGAGTCATCAAGGTCCCAGGCAATCCTCTGCATAACAACTACATAACTGGGACTGCAGCCTCTATCTGCTGAAATAAACAGTTAGGGCAAGACCATCTTATCAGGTACAGCTTCTCTGACCCTCTTTATGAAGCCATCTTCCTTGGACACAATGTTTGGCCACTGCCCTTAGAGGATGAATAAAATGTTTAGAATGGAATGGAATGGAATGGGAGGGAATGGAATGGGATGGGATAGGATAGGACAGGACAGGACAGGACAGGACAGGATAGGATAGGATAGGATAGGATAGGATAGGATAGGATAGGATAGGATAGGATAGGATAGGATAGGACAGGGTAGGACAGGGTA